>NC_139942.1:23560039-23825039 GCF_963454915.1 Gymnoscopelus microlampas
GGCCACCACCATTTTGCATGGTCACATCCTACTTTATAAACAGTAAAATCCACGTAGAAATAGTCTTAGAAAGACGAAAGAAATAATAATACATGGGCGACGCCATTTTGCGCATGCTCAGACCGAATTATTTTGGGAACATTTTTGCGTATAACACAACAAGGGCCATTAGCGTCCGTGCAGTTGAAACGTGACAGACCTGATTGTATGGGGCCGGGCGAGTAACATGCCTACGCCATTCTCCGTGCTTATATATATATATATATATATATATATATATATATATATATATATATATATATATATATATATACACACACACGCCCGTGGAGAGGGGTGACCGCGGGCCGGGGGGGGGGGGGGGAGAAACCGCGCGACAGGACGTGCATTAACCCCAAATTTGCAACTGGGTAGCGTTAGCAATTAGCATGCGCCACGCTAATGTTAACCAACGCTGCTGTCGTCACTCAAACGGCTACGTCAAACATCTTATCAACAACCTGTATGAACGTTAGTGTGGTCAATGTCATCAATGCTAACTAATTAGCCCGTTGAACAGTGTTATTTTGGTGACTTTTGTGGATTTCTGTGATACAATGTCACGAGGTAGCATCTCAGAGTGTTATGTCACAGTCCGACTGAATAGCTTAGCACTTCCAGTCGTTCCTTCACAATAAAGGTTGCAACAAACTGAAAATAGCTGATCTACAAGCTCACAACGCCTCGCGATGCGTTGTGAAAATAGGGAGATGGGGAGAGAGAGAGAGAGAGGGACGGAGAGAATACTCAAATACCTTGAGTAAAAATACTTCAGAGTACTCAACATGAGTAAAAATACTTAAAAGTACTGAAAAGTTGAAAAAAAGAGTAAAAATACTTAAAGATTGATGAAAACACTACAAATATCTAAAAGTTGATAAAAACACTACAAATACCTAAAAGTTGATAAAAACAGTAAAAATACTTAAAAATCTGTAAAAAAAACTTTAAAGCTAATAAAGTCATTAAAAACACTTTCAAGTAAATACATTGAGTAACAATACTTACTTAACTACTACTACAAATACTCTTTTAGTACCGCCTCTTTTAGTACCGCCTCAATACCAGCTTCAATGCATTACTGAAATTACATTTATATGAAATACATCACAACACCCTCCTATAATATTAAAAAAAACAGCCGAAGGGGTCCGCCATGTTCCACAGGGGTGCGCGGGCCCCCAGGGGGTCCGGGGACACCCAGGAAAATAAAAAAGAAATGTTGAATTTTTTTCTTTTTTCTTTTTCACTTTTGGAATTTTTTGTCCCACGCTTTTGGTACCCCAAAATAGGGGGGCGCCACGACGGGGCGCGCGCGGGGGAGAAACCGTGCGACAGGACGTGCATTAACCCCAACTTTGCAACTACTTTTGCCTGCGCCCTTCACCGGGTATGGTCTAGTATTTATAAATATCGCAGAGCAGATTCACATGGTTTTTGTTATTTGCAGTGGCATTTACAGTGGCATGTGACAAGATGTTCTCAAGCCATTTGAAACGGCTCCATCGTGTACTCTATAATTATAAATGTACATAATGGAGCTGGATAAGAGCAATAGAAAGAAGAAAATAAACTCAAGTGTGCATCAACAACCCTTAGTACCCCAGTACATCATCACGCTCTCAAATTACTCTCTATTGTAAATGGTGAGACTTTATCACTGCTATCACAAAAAAATAAATCTGTTAAACATTTGAATTGAGAAGGTAAAACTAAGAACGTAAAGAATGTCAGTGTTTTCCAATTCCCACCAAAAGTTATACATAACTGAGACTCTTAGAGACAAGAAAAATCTACTTGCAAAAATGTTTTAATCATGCAGTCTCTTCTTTTTCTCTATCGCTTTTCCAAAGCAGTGTGTTGCGTCAGTCTCAGACCTATTTTATTGACAACTACATCACACCTAATACCCGACGGGGTCATTGCTAATTTCAGAGCCTAGTACTTCGGAGCATGATACTGTATTGACTGTAGGCCTATTTAGGAATACAATGGATGTTTTGTTCCAAAGAGGATTTTTAAACAATTCTCACTTTCAGGCCAAGGAACATCACTGCATCATGACCAAATTGTTCCAAACATGCTGCTTCAATAAAATCACAAGTTCGAAGGCTTTCTTATGCTGTACATTAAAGACTATTTTTAGGTTGCAAATGTCACGCTATTAAAATATGTGTGTGAGAGCACAATCTGCTCTCACAAAATAGCACTTGCTGTAACAAGAAAATTACTGTATAAAGCTTGTTTAAATGCATCCTTTGAAGTGTTCTGAGGAACCCATGTTTTAGTTAAGAAAGCCCATCCTCCACAGTGCCTACGGCTTGGCCAGGCGCTCCACCGAACACAATTGGCCGTGTTCACGCCTGGGAAGCCAGCAATGGAGGGAGTTCTGTAGCTGCACTACTAGCGACTCATACAGGTTGGCCTGTTCAGCAGGGAGCGGAACTGGGAGGGATAGTGTGTTCCTCTGCACGTTGCGAAACTTGTGTATGTCAGGTGAAAAGACGTGCCTGGTGACTTCATGTGTATCGGAGGAGACACGGTTTTCTACAATAGGGGTTGGCAGTGACAGGGACTATACACACTTAATTGCCACAGTGAATTTGCACACATATATATAGAGGTGTGACATCATCCACGCAAGAGCCTATGCCAGCTGTGAAAATCTCTTGGCTCTTAGTCCACATGAAAATGGAAAAGAGCACTATTAGATGACATAACGTCAGGTCATAGCGAACGTTGACTTGACAAGCTGAGCTCCTAGTACTCGCAAGAAGCCCAGAATGGTTGACTAGGAAAATAGGTGTGAAATGATTCATTCTCCCCTCTTGGTCTGAGATTGCACTCACAGTGGAAGACGGGAAGATTGGTAGCATTAAGGGGAGACTTGATTTATCAGCTCTAGACTGCGGCAGATCACACTGAATGGAAGGCTCTGAGGATGCAAGATAATATGACAACTAAAATAGGCAGTTATAATGGCTTGCTGTCTTACTTTTTCTTCTTCAGGGAATGGGGAGTCATGCAGCAAGGCACAAGTGAACACATTGTTCTGGCACAGCATTGCCTGCCCAGCAGTCCTCCTCTCCCAGACCAGGACTATGACAGGAACTGTAAGAGCTATTTTCACTATGAGCTGACCTGCAGCTGTACCAAACAATGAGCTAATTGAACCAATTCTAATTGGTTCAATTAGAATTTTGGCTCAGCAGTGTTAAAAGCATATATATGAAACATGGAATTAACAGTCAATCTTGTATCCAGACGGAGAAAGAAAATAGTTACAAAATGAGAGATACATTTGAAACCATTTGAAAAGACTGAGCCCTCTCTTCTCTGATGTAGTTTTCTCACTAGTTTGTGAATTGACCTGGATAGAGCATCCGTAGCGCAAAATAATATGATGTTCGTTTTTAAATATATACGACACACAGAGCCCTCTCCTCTCGTAATAAAATAATAATGCATTTTGAAAAATTTAAACAAAACTTCAGCAGCGGCGTTCATATTTCAGCAGCAGTGCCACTGCCGAAAGCATATACACACTGATAAGTGAAGGTGAACTACAGCTGCACATGCCAGGAGTTTTACACCTCTGTAGCCTACTAAAATAGAGTGTCCTGCTATAGACGCCCATTCCAACAAGAAATACAAGTTCAAGCACGTTGTCAAGTAGCCCAAGAACACAGTTAATTTACAAGATTAGCTATTTCACTACCTTTGCCTACAAACTTTTCATATTTTCAAGATATTTATTTCTCATATATAACATTTTTGGGTCAAAACCCTTCATTTTTTCTACGTTGGATGTTACGGCCTGAAAGTCTCTAGAATTTAGATTCAAGAGGCCACACAATCCAGTTGTTTTTCCAAACTGATCATGTATGCCTACATTAACCGGCAGTGTACATGACGCCTTGTCCAATAACTCAGATGTGTTCATTATTTCATGAAGTTGACTTATAAATATTGCAAAACTCTGTGGAAATAAATATCAAGAAGATAACCACGTTCTTATTTTATTATTTTGTTCTAGCTTGATTCCAACCAGCAATGGGGGCAGATGGAAACACTTGTTCTGCAGTAACACCCTGTGCTTTGAGTTGAATTCTGAGTTTGATTCCCAACGGGCAAATGTGTTTCTTTACCCTTTAACCACTAGCATTGGCTGAATCATTAATTCGGCAACATTCAATTCACCTTGGTAGTGTGGTGTTGAAAGAATACAAATGAAGGAATGAGAATGTAAGTTATACTTTGCAATTAAAATGTATATCCTCAGCCTGGACCGCTGGTGTAGCGGTCCAGGCACCTAGGCTCAATGTAACCTCACAGTACGTCGCGGGTTCGACTCCCAATCCTGACGGCCTTTGCTGCATGTCACTCCCCTTCTCTCTTCCCATTTCCTGTCAACCTACTGTCCTGTCAAATAAAGGCATAAAAGCCAAAAAATAAATCTAAAAAGAGTTTGAGAGATAAATAGAAAAAGACGAATGGCACAGCAGTTAGACATGCACTACGGCGAGAAATCATAGCTGTATCCATCTACTGACCATTGTGCATGATTCTAGTGCATTCTGTATATCTCTTGTGACAGGGGTCACAGTTCAAAAATAGTACAGAATCTGGCTTCTTAGTGTCTTGTCAGTTTCAAAGGATACTGACTAATGACAATGAGTAAGATTTACGTATATTTTCTTCCTATTTAAAGTTCTCTGCAGTGAAGTTCTCATGTGAACACAAGCACAGTTGTGATTCATAATGCAGGCTTTCTTCTTTATCCACATGAACCCTAGTATCCCTATTCTGGGGTGAATGTTTGGTGAAAATATTTGCTCATAACGCAGCATGTTGTAACGCATTATTTTCTGCAAAGATATTGTGTGTAGAGGGAAACAAGGAGTTGGCCTAGTGTAGATCTCTGGGGGATAAGTATATCGGGGTTAAGTGGTTTTGAGCACATCACTTGGTCCACAACTGTTCCGAGGGGAGAGGAAGTGCCAAATGCTATTAAACATTGCAAAAAGAGCCTCACCTGGCCTTATCAGAACTATAGGCTTTTAATGCTCACTTGCGGTGTTGAGTGCCTTTTTATGCTGAGCAAACAGCCATTTAAAAGAGATGGGCAGCTATGCATGACCTTAGTTGCACTTCGTCGAGGAACTGCTTGAGCATGGGAGCGTGGTTTAACACTGTGCTGACACAACATCTGCAAGCCTTGGCTCCAACCATACAACCTCTCTCTTATTTTCCAAAGTGCCAGTGTTTTATTTAGTACTGACGCTGCTGACGTAGTGTAGCACTGACTGCGTGTATACTGTGTCTTCAATCTGTGTCAATCTTCAATCTCACAGTTTGTTTGTAAGGCTCGGGTTTCAAAGTTTGTTGATGATCTGGGTCAGCTCGGAGATACTGTGCGTATATCGTGCAATTTGCAGCATCTAGCAGTGTGTGTGTGTGTGTGTGTGTGTGTGTGTGTGTGTGTGTGTGTGTGGTTACACAGTCAGACCCGGAGTGTTAATTTAGCTCTGACTGGAACCCATAAACCGTAGGAAGAGAGAAAAGTACAAAACAAACATCTCCCCTCTGTACTTTCAACAATAAACAAAAGACTAGGGAATGCACATGAAAAGCAGAATGGTCTATTTTCTCTTTGTTGAAAGAATCCTAAAAAGGAACACTGATTCCACTGACACAGTGTTTTTATTATCGGGAGCAGATAAGAGGAATTACATTTTCTCCCACTCTGTTGCTATAGACATATTTCTATTGCTAGTCGTCATCCATCCAGTGTCATTCACCAGCATTCTGTTCCTAAAAGATTATTTTAGGCCAAGAACATCTTGCTTATCTGCTCAAGGCCAATGAAGTATTTAGATAAAAGCAGCTATTGGTTAAAGCAGCTGGGCTCTGCTACAGTATGTATGAACAATAGCTGAAGAATCTGAATCTTCTCTGATAAACAGATTATGACTCAGAGCTATTGGTCACAGTAAAATCCACAGGTTCATTTTACACTGTTGAACTGATCCATTAACGCTGATAATTCTAAAGAATAAAGTGTCCTGTTGTGGTACCACATATGCAGCCTTTGAGTATGTTGTCAGCTGTTGACACCTTACTTTAGTGCAAGAATGGGTAAACACCTCTTTTTAATCTATCAGGTGATTTGTTGTGTTTGTTTAATCATTAAATTATTGACAAATTCTATGCATTCTATGCATTATTCTAATTAACATCCAATATAATAAGATTTAAAAGCATTGGTGGTCTAGCACTATAGTATAGGTCATTACACCAGCCTTGGAAAACAGTAGTGCATTTTAACTACTTTAACTACTCATCATGAGCTTATAGATTTATTTTTGAAAATATTGAATAGGGCTTAAGTGGTTAATGTCTCATCTGAACATTATATCTTACTAATATTTGTACAAATGAAGACAGCACTATAACATACATTGCCATGTTGTCTGTATCCTGAGTTGTCATGATGAAGTACTGTATAAATCAGGCTTAAAGGCAGCATCATCACATTTTCATTCCAAAATTGTATGCATTTTCTGATAATCCTATTTAGTTAGATTATAGCATTCTCAAAGATTGAGTGTCGACCTATAGCAAATAAGATGTTTTTTTTTTCACCTTTATAACCTGCCTGGTTAAATAAAGATTACATAAACACTCCTTGTGGGTCGTAAGGAACCTGAGGGCAAATGTCTCCTCTCTCTATATACACAAAATAATAACAAAATAAATATACTTTGTAATTGCAGGTTTTCACATTATGTCAGGTGGTGGACTTTTACAGTAACCTTCCAGTGTCCTTGGATTGTGAATAGGCTTTTCATTAACCTCTGAAGAAAATATAGCCTCACATCACACATCCCTCAAAATAAAGCAAGAATATCTACAGTATGTATCTCTTTTTCTCTATGTATACATGTGAGATAAACAGTTATTTATTTGTATTATATTATACTTTTTTACAATTGGTTTATTTTTTATGAAACCGTTTGGAGCTCCCTTTTCCACAGTCCCGATGCACTAGAACAGATTTCACATTTGTACCACAGAAGCCATGAGGGTGATATACCCGACAGCTTGGAATGCACCAGTGACTCCCACAAACCACTAAGCTGGTCAAGGGTCACTGACTCATTTTCACAGTTGCTGTTTTGCTGTTCTGAAGGCAACTGGATATCTATTCTACTGGTCCCACTGGGAGAGCTGGGGAGACTTCAACTAGCTGAATGTGACGGTGTCCCCATCTAACTTTCATGCTCCACGAGACATGATAGGAGTGAATGTTCTCATTGTGACCACTGGGTGATGCTAAAGAACCTAACCTAACTCAGTGATGCCTCTGTGTGTTAATTAGAAAGTCAGTTTGACAATAACTTTACATAAATGAAATAACTAGAAGTTGTAGCCCATAAAACTGATTATTTCAACTGCATGCAGCTGTTTTTGTTCCATGACTACTGTCAATCCCACCTATATAGTATATGTTCTAAAACCAAACTGTATTTGGGATTTTGTTTGTTCCACTGTAATTGTTTCTTCTATTTATTTATTTTCACCACACTCTGTTGTTCATTGTGTGTATTGCTTGCTGAATTTCTTTACTCTGTTTTAGTTTGCTAAAAAGCTCTAAAGTAACTAGCATTATCTGTCAGTGAGGCTTTAGACATTTTTATTTTCAGTCATTTCACTATTAAGGCGAAGAAATCAGTTTTATCATTTGGGGTTTATGAGTGAGATTATATGCAGAATAAATACATTGATTTCATTTAGCATTATCATAATGATCAAACAGCAGCTGTATGACTTACTGTGAAAATGTTTTCACCTGAAGAACATTTTATTGATCCCTGTGGGGATATTTGTCCTCTACATTTGACCCATATAATATACTAACTATTGCAAGGAGTGTACAGCCACTGAGCAGCTGCAGCTCTAAGGCCAGTCAGTGCCTTTTGTCAAGGATACTGAAAGGATTTTGTCCCTAATAGTTTTCCTTTGCATGATGTCCAAAACTCTGCCATTATGTATTTTCACTCAGGTCACCTCACTCCAGTGTTGATTTTGACAGCAAATTTTGATTTAGTTTTAGTCAATAGTCTTTTGAATAAAGTCATATTTTTAAATGTACAGTTGATTTAGTCAACTAAAATATATTTTGGCGGTGCCTTGATGGCGTCATAATGGCTGATTTTACACTTGGTTGCATGCTGAAAATAGCAGATCTACAAGCTCACAACACGTCTGCGACTGTCTGCGTTGCGAGCTTGTAGATCTGCTATTTTCAGAGAGCAGCACTCGAGTGCAACATAAAATTACATGTCTGGATCTCTTTTCCACTAGTCCCTCCCTACCTAACATTTTAGTCTAGTTTTTATTTGTTGTCAATATATTTAAAAAGGTAGTCGACGAACATTTTTCGTCATAGTTTTAGTCAACAAAATCTTTTGCCATGCCTCACTCCCACCCTTGTAATCACCAAAAGATAATACGATAATATAAGATATGCTCTCAATGCAATGCCTCGTGAGCTTTTAGATTGTCTATTTACAATGTGCAACGAAGGTTCTCATATGGAGATCAGGCCTGGCTGTGGAGCCTGATGGCTACTGGCACTAAGGGACTGTCCAGGGCACTTTGTGGTGTGCCGAGGAGGGATGAGTCTGTGGATGAACGTGCTCCTCATCTTCACTAGCTCATTACTGAGGGGATGGGATCATGGGAGGGGTTTCTTCAGGATAGTGTCCTGCCTCCTCATCCTCCTCCCCTCTGCACACACCTCCAGACTGTCCACTTCAACTCCAGCTACAGAGCTAGCCTTCCTCACCAGTTTGTTCAGTTCGTTAACATGCCTTTGATGTTACCCTCCCTCCACGTATCAAGGCAAAGAAGATGACACTGGCTACTACAGACTGGTGGATCATATTCAGCAGCCTGCTGCACATGTTAAAGACCAAAGACTTATCCTCCTAGGCACCATCAGATCAGCTGACACAAGCCACTAAACAGATGACTTATAATAAAGCAGGAGCTCATTCATGCTCCCTGGAACTATTTTCAGTGACCCCATGACCTATCCTCTAGCACCACCCTCAGGCCAAAATATAAATGTATACAATTACGAGTTGGGTATTATGCAACACAGAGTCTAGGGGGCTGCTTGTTGAGTTTTTTGGAGAGGGGGCGGGTGATTTTTATTTAAATGAGTGAGTGACAGTGAAGTGACAATAAAGATGGAGAGGAAAGTGATGCCATCAAGTAGGGGTGGCATGCTACACAGACCATTAGGCCAGGAATTCAAAGAGTGCCATGGTGCTTTTGATTCAGATGTTAGACTGTTGCTGTTTTGTAATATTGTTCTTCTTCTGCAGCAGACTAAAAGCCTTGAGCTACACATATTGCTATCGTTATTAGTTTATTTGTTCTCGTTGTTGTCGTCATTATTATGAAACCACGCTGCACTAATCAAATAATAGGTTCTAAGTACCTCAGGCACTTCAAATGGCTCAGGGCGATCAGGCCTTCATGGTTAGAAGCCTCCCTTTAGACTGTTCCAGCCGTAGCCACAGATAATAGAGAGCAAGGTCTTCTGGAGCCAGCTAGCCCATTAGCCCAGGCTAATGCATCCAACACACCCCACCGTGCAGTGCCCATCACTCTAGACAGGATCCAGTTTCACACTGGAGCTATAGAAGACCATCTCTTCTTGCCGAGTGCGACTCATGGTCTGAAACGATGACCCTAAGAAACTGGTCAAATCAAATCCTCAAACAACATGAGATTTGATGGGTTTTTCATCACTATAGGGGATTTAAGAGCTTATGATTGTGGATTAAAAATACTATAAATACTGTAGTGTAATGTAAGAAAAGGCAAAATAAATCTGTATTTGTCAAAGGTTGTGTGACCAGGAAGCACTTGTGTTGTTGATGTTATAAAAAACAACAACCACACATAGCAGCTGTGTATTACAAATGTATAACCCCATATCACATTTCTGTTTCGCCTCAAAATGTAAAGTGGCTATTGGCTCTATCCAAGGGTGAAATTGTTTTTGACCATGCCCGTGATCTTGGGTTTCACAGCTCTGCCTTGCTAAATGGACCGGGTGCATTAGGGTCGAGAGAGGAGCATGCAGCAGAGTGCTCTTAAAAGGCAAAGGGAAAACGCACGAGACAGCCTCCCTTTTGTCAGCTCGCTGCCCTGGTATAGAGGGACAGTGACACGTACCAGCCATGTATGGAAGTGTTGGAGATCTGGTTGCGACCGAAAATCAAAACAACCGTCCTGACTGAGAGAAGGGGAGAACAGATTTGGAGGGTGCAGTGACTGACATGAAGGCACTCGTCAGATGTAGGGAGCAAGCCTTGTCATGTTAAATCTAAACCTACCTAATAGTGTTTTACAAATAGTATTTTACATACATTTAGAATCTATTGGAGAATCAGATAGGTGGGGCTTGGTTTTCTATGCAGCACAACTACCCAAGGGTAGTTACACATACAGAGATCAAAAAGTCAACTTTTCACACTTTTCGCTCTGATGCTGTAAACCCCACCCACCCGGTGCTGCTCGCAGGTTAAAACAAACAGGGTTATTTTCTAGAGACGATTTGATGCAGGAGTGATTACTACAATGATGGATACTCCTGAAAACTTGCATCGCTCTTAGCCTATCAACGCAACCCCCCCCCCCCCCCCCCTCACGCACACACAGAAGTCCACATTTTCTCTAACTTCTTGCTGTGGAGGAGTGAGTCATCTTACCGAAGCAAAGATGTCAAGAGTGTGTACCACCAGCAGGGTGTGTAAATTCCACACCTGTCTCATCATCCTTACCCCCCTTCCCCTCCACTTCTTCCCTCAACTCTCCCCTCCCCTTTGTAGCTTCCTTTTTCTTTCTTTCACACTATACTCTCGCTCCCTCACCCACGGCTCACACCGAACAGCTTGAGGAGCAGGGAACACCGTAATGCAAACACATGCAAACAGCACACAGAGGAGGCACGTGTGAAGTTTCCAGCAATGTGTGTGTTGAGCAGTTCTCTACGTATGACATCGCCCACTGTCCCTTCCCTACGTGCTGGTGAGTTGTTTCTTTTCGTACACATATGTTCTGATCCACGTCTTTCGTGGGAACGTTTATGACTAAGGTCCGAGGGGTGCCGTAGAATTCCTTTTCTGAAGCATGTTAGTGAGTCATATTGCCTACAAGAACTTCTGTTATTGAAGGGGTTGCAATCAACGGGGCATAATAAACTGCATACAAAACAATGAAATCAGTGGTTTGTAATAATGCACATTAATATCGTTGACCTATAATACCAAATGTGTGCGTGTGCGTCTCTTTTACAGTCAGATACTGGATACTAATAGGAGCTGTTTCAGGAATTCTCTACAGTATATCTCACACAATGCTGAGATGTCAAATTACTCATTACTTATGATTCTATTCTATTATGATTTACACTAATATGTTTTTTCTTAGTAGCTGAATGCTGACCAGATACACCTGCATAAAGGTCAAATGTAGTATATGTACAGTGTACAGTGATGGTCGTACGTTTTAGGTACTGTAGTGCTAACATAGTACATTGTGTATGTTATTGTTATAATAACAGGCTGTAGGTGCTGATGTGTTCAGGTGAGGACCTGGTGTCTTTGTCCTGTTGTTTATTCAATCCCAGGATGGATCTTCATGCTTCTTCTCCACCAGAGACGAGGCAGCGGGCTGACAAAGGGAGAAGCAGCTGCCTTTTCTTCTCCTGGAGGACGGTAAAAATGACATAATGACAGCCAGTCTCAGGTGACTACACTCAGACATTGATACCCTTGAAATGATCCAGCTCCTGGCTCGTGTTTACAAAGTTTTTGCCACTGAAATCGCTGTGAAATTCAACTCATTTTCGAGACAGTAGCTATTTTGAAATCTTTTCTGAATTTTATTTGGGGAGAGACAACAGGAGCGAAGTGATGAAATTACAATTTAGGTATTTAGCATACACTCTCAACCAGAGCGACTTATAAGTGCAAGATCGGAATAAATGGCATGAACCCTATAGTAAACGAATCAGTACAAAGAAAGCAATTTAGTGCTTCAAAGAAAGTAGAAAGAAAGTAATAACCTAATGCGTAAAACAACAATGTATGATCCTTATCTTTGTGTCTCCATGTCTAACCCACTGTCAGTTCAGTCAGATTTTACCTAATGACTTCAAACACAAAATAAATCATTAACTATACAACATTTGATTAGACTAAAATACACCAATGTAAACTTTCCTGTGGACAGTCAAATCAAAGTAGGCATACATTTGTGTGTGTATCTATACTGCATGAGTGTGCTTGTGCATATATATATATGTGTGTGTGTGTGTGTGTGTGTGTGTGTGTGTGTGTGTGTGTGTGTGTGTGTGTGTGTGTGTGTGTGTGTGTGTGTGCGTGTGCGTGTGCGTGTGCGTGCGCGTGCGCGTGTGCGTGTGTGCCATAACCTGTACAATGTGCATGTGAAGTTTCACTGGCGTGTGCGTGACAAGCTTGCCGGTACGCCTCAGACTCTAAAGGGTTCTGAACGTGAGACTAAGTTGTTTTCCACTGAGCAGTGATGTCATGACACCTCTGCTTGGGCGGACTATAACACTTTACACTGAAAACTGAGCCCATGTCCTGGGGCTCATGCAAACTATCTGAGTACAAACGATGAGTCGGGAGAGACTCTTCACAGCCAGAGGGGGATATATCGACCAAGAGAAAGCTGAGAGCAACATTTAATATTTAAAATGTATAAAACAACTTTCTAGTAAGAGGGATGCCCAAAGTGGGTCCCTGCTGAGTCAAAGCTGACGTTCTATACACACACTCCTTATGGGTCCATTTTTAAACACACAGTCTGATTTACACTTCGCGTGGTAAAAATAGCCAATCTATAAGCTCAAAAAGCTTGGTTGAAAGTGGTTACATTTATATTTTACTGAGCAACTGTTTTTGGTTTGCTTGTTTTTACCATTCTGGCCCTACCTCCCAAATATTTTGTGCGATGATCATATATTCGGCATGCTACAGTCTGCTTTGATAAGTTGCTTTGTAGAAGCTGCAATATGGTTATTTTAACCAATCTGTATGGTAGAGTAGGTTCATATAACTAATACATCTTTTCATTTGAGGTTCCCACTGAATTACAGAGTCCAGGGTGTAAGAAGATGTCATTACAGTGTATGAGCGATGTTTGGGCATGATGACTATAATGTCATAAATTCTTAGATTATTTCTGTTGATATCAAGCCTTTTACAGTAGGGTTAAGTATCAAGAAAATGGTATCTTTAACTGTACCATCATGTCACTGTGTGCAAATCTCATATTTCAGCTCAACTACAGTAGCTGGATGCTTACTGATCTCAGTGCTGCTGAAGTGACTTTTCAGAAGATGCAGGACTTAGCTCATTAGTGAGCATTGAACCAAAAAGGAAATTGTTCACAGTGGCTAAGTTCAGCGTCTGTTATGAAAGAATGAGTTCTTGCGTACCAGGACGTCCAGCTGCTCCCAGTCAGTGGTAAGGGAAGAAGATGGAAGAGGAGGAAAAGGCCAGGACACCTGTAAAAATTAAACAGGAATGTTGTAAAATTCATACATGTTCAGACACACTGTACAATATTCAGCTGCCCCAAGATCCTAAAAGTGACAAATGTTTTGTTTGGCAGTGAGAAGAAGACATGGATGGGGAAGAATTACGAATTCTGGAAAAATGTACCATCATTTATTTTCATCTTATGCCATGACTCATCGAGCTGTCAATCATTTGTTACTTTGACAAATACCATTTGTGTAAAAAAAAAAAAAAGAAGCACATTTTGTAAATAATGTACGGAAAAAGTGTGAGTTGATAAACTGGGGATTGTAATGACGTGGAACTTGGGGTTGTTTACTCCTGTGCCTACTGAACTGGATTCAGTGTGTCGTTAAAGAACTGGCTCAGTCCAGCAGGAACAGGAGTGATACCTAATGTGAGGTCATCAACGTGTCATTACCGCTATCATCGTCGGCTATGCAAACATATCCATAAACCATGTTACAATGGTACAAACCAGCAGTGGTAAAGGGATCAGCAGCTCACAAAGCAAGAATAAATCAAGAACATTGCGTCATCATTCGTTAATTTCAACCCTAGCTTATGCTGAGAAAGTGTGTGTGTGTGTGTGTGTGTGTGTGTGTGTGTGTGTGTGTGTGTGTGTGTGTGTGTGTGTGTGTGTGTGTGTGTGTGTGTGTGTGTGTGTGTGTGTGTGTGTGTGTGTGTGTGTGTGTGTGTGTGTGTGTGTGTGTGTAGTTTGGTTTGGTTTGATTTGTTTGCAGAATTTTAAAAACATGTATAAATTAAAATACTCAAGGATGACCCAATAAAGTCAGCAACTTGTTTCTACTTTGGTCCTCATGGTGTTCAGAACTGGTTCACTAACTTGCAATCCTAGACTTTTGTGTATGTGTGTGTGTGTGTGTGTGTGTGTGTGTGTGTGTGTGTGTGTGTGTGTGTGTGTGTGTGTGTGTGTGTGTGTGTGTGTGTGTGTGTGTGTGTGTGTGTATGTGTGTGTGTGTGTGTGTGTGTGTGTGTGTGTGTGTGTGCGCGCGCGCGCGCGTGCGTGCGTGTGTGTGTGCGTGCGTGCGTGTGCGTGCGTGTGCACGGGATGTGAGTGTGTTCTGTATGTGTGTACTTGCATAAATGAGTGTATGGGCCCCAATTTGTTCGCCTGTCTTCCGTCTACGTGTGAATCTGCATGTCTCTGTGTACTTGTTATGAAGCGGGGCTGGTTTGTGCTGAGTAACTGTTTACAGTGCATCCCTTCATTCTTCACAGTATAATAAGCTGTCACTGTGTCTACAGTATGTGGCTCACCACTAAATTCGGACATATGGCTCGTCACAGATGCAGTCATTATCTACCCACATGTGGACAGGCGCAGGTTTCACGTGTACCAAATTGATGATTATAACTTGACACACCATTGATTCTGAATGGCCTTAGTTGTCAGGTTTCCATGATCACAATTATATTTCACCTTGGGCCGTGTTCCCCTGGAATGATCTGATTTCTGCAGACGTGTGCAAGAGGCAATTAGGAGTTTATGCAGTCAAGTTATTGATTTTCATTTTTTAAATATCTTTAAACTGTAATAATTATACACGTACATGTAACGAAATCCACTTTGCTGTATTTTAAATTGCAACATTGGCTTTTCTTATTCAGATTATTGATGTTTTAGGGTTAAAAAGGGTACAACGTAATTTTTCAGTGATCAGACTCAATGTTTCTATGATCAGTATCTTTGTTGATACATTATGATATATGATATGTTGCTGTATAGCTCATTTGAATGACATACATCTTTTCTTCGCTAGTAACAGCAATCACTTTTCAAACATTTTCATGTTGGCCTATAATTCCTGAATCTAATAATAAAAGCTGATGTTAAATGTTAGACTGATATACATACTAAGATATGTGGAATATAAACTTCCCTGGGGAAAGAGTATGATGAATAAATCAACAAACCAGAAACACAAAATGAATACAGCAATTGTACTGTAAATCAGCAAAAATAAGTAATCTCCAAAATCTAAACCTCCAGTAAAATAGAGTCTCAGTAAAGTATTTATAACTTAAACTTTGAATGTGAGGACTTCAAATATCTCGGTGCTTGGACTGCTTCAATGGAAGAGGATCTGAAAGTCCTGGAATGTCCTGCATGGGATGAGGAGAGTGAGGCTGTTTGTAGCTACAGTGTATGGAGCTGAGACATGGACGCTCAAAACACAGCAGGAAAAGGCCCTGGACGGCGTCTACACAAGAATGCTACAAATGGCACTTGGGGTCACATGGGCACACCACATCAAAAACATGGACTCTATGGGGGCCTCCCATGGGTCACGGACAAGATCAGAGAGAGAAGGAAGAGGCTGGCTGGGAACTGTGTCAGGCACCCCGGAACCGGTGGCAAGCAAACTGACACTGTGGGAACCAACAAGGCAGCTAGGAAGGGAAAGCTAGGAAGGGAAAGAGGCACACCACCTATGTAGACACACTTTGGCACGACATCAGAGCTAACAACAATGCAGAGCTCAAGAACCCTACTAGACAGGAGGGTGTGGAGGGCAGTAATTTAGGAGTCCCGAGTTGGTGTTAGTACGCACTCTCACATCGCATCGCATTGAATGCATATCACCTACTGTATAAGTATAGAAACACTTGAAATTTGGTTTGACAACATAGCCTACTGTGCCAAATATGACGTCATGTCACTGGTTATAGCTGAAACAGAGGTGTGCAGAGTTTAACAGCTGAGCTCAGGACATACAGGACATACGGTATGTGACAGCCACAGTGATTGAAAAGCTCAGGCTTTGTAGCCACAGAGCCATTGTTAGCCTTAACAGCTACTTTCAACTCGTAAAACGCGACCCCCCTCGCCCCCCGATTGCCGATCTTAAGTCTGAGGCAGCCCGAGATGTTGAACCTACCATTGGACAATGTACTTTATAGCTTTTAAAGAGTTTTTTTAAGACGGCCACAAGTAAATGGGAATAGAGGCTGTCTGGGAGCAGAAGGTCCCCGGTTCGCCTCCCGGCCCCGGCTATGTGTCGAAGTGTCCCTGAGCAAGACACTTTTCAATTATCAGCTGGTTGATGGACTAACAAAGGACTAACAAAGGTCTCCCTTTAATACTGCTGCTAGAAGATGCACTGTATATCAGTTCAACTACAGGTATATAGGTATAGTTGCAAAGTAATCCATGTGGAGTTGCCAAACTTTCCAAAAGTCCTGCTAACTATTCTTAATATTGTAATGAATGTTGTCAAGAAGAGTGCAACTGGATAGTTAATTTAGCCAGTGTGAAACTGTAGGAGGTATAGAAGACTTTTAATGTATGGTAATACATTTCTTTTCTGCAAGAAAAGCTAGGTCAATGTATTGCTTTTGGTGTCTGTTCCAACCGTCCTCCTCGCCAGTGCCAAAAAGGCATATAGGCGAGGGGAATGGGGGACAGAGATTCCCAAGCAAGATGAGACTGCATTTACAATTGAGTGCCAAAATGATGACACAACACTGCATTACCATGTGGATGAAAGTCCCCCTCTGTTTTTTGCACCTCCAGCAGAGAAAAGACATTTCACTGTTCATCTTATGCAGCTTCTCTGGCGTGTAATAAACTCTATGTATAGTTTTGAATTAGGATAACTTATGGCGAAGGTCATAGGAACAGGTATGTATTTTACCACCATATGGAAGATCAATCTTCTGGGCTTATCTGGAGTGAGAGGTCTGGTCTCATTTTTTCTTAGTGTTTTCAGTGTTGGCTGGCAAAGATTCTAAATGGCCCTTATAAAATCCAGAGATCGATCTGAGACTTTACAGGCGTCCTTAGAGACTTAGACTTTATATGGTTTAGGTTCAACAAGAGACTGGACCATATACCTAACTTGAAAGAAACTTAATAAATGTGTAGAAGGTCTTGTATTTCTTTAAAAGAAAGACACATTTTAAACAAGTGGTTTATTTCTTTGATGCCTGCATCATACCAGGGTTTGAAGGTGTTATCATTAAAGGATGTTGGCAGAGAAGGATTGTTCCATATGGGAATGAATAGAGATAGTGAATCCTTTTATTTCACAAATCTGTTGTTGTTGTATTTCACAATATCTTTACACATTTTCCAGCTATTTAATACAATAGGATTGCCAGTGATACGTTTGACTGCTGCCAAGTCAAAATAAGGATATGTTTTTTTTTCATAAGGTTATATGATACATCGTAAGATTCAATCCTTATTCATGCACTTGAGAGCTAATGTTTGATTTGGTTGAATTGACATGCCCAGTAATAAGGCTTAAGATTAGGTAAATGTAGACCACCTGCACAGTATGGTAAGTAAAGGACCTGTATCCCGATTCTTGGTGACTTGTTATTCCAGACAAATGAAATGAAGAGACTTTGTATTTTATTTAAAAAATGAGGTTGATATAGGTATTGGGAGATTTTTAAATAAATGATATGCATTGAGTATTTTCTTCTTTGTTCTTTTCTTCCATTACTACAATTATAATTTTCAATGGATACATCCACATACTTCCATGCAATACATTTGATTTATAATTATTTTATTTTTGTCTTCTACTTATTAGTTATTATAGATTATATATTGTTTGATTATTTATTTATATATAATATTATTTATTATGGTTATCATTATTATTATTTACAGTATTATTATTATTTTCTTTATTTCTCATCCTTTCTTATTATTTATGATGGTATTGGGCTCCTAGTCTATGCTAATTGTGGCCTCCTCAACCTCAGCTTTGAACACTTTGCTTTGTGTTTTGTTTGTTTGCTTGGCAGCTCAAAAGGGAAAAGGGGGGGGAAAGAGTGCATTGGGAACTGAATGTTCAACACTGAAGCTGTCATAATGTTTGCACTATGAATAAATGCAAAAAAATAAAGAAGAAAAAAAGAAGATGCACTGTTGCTGTATATTGGTGCTGTTGTTGCTTTATCTACTGTGTGACATGCATTCATATATATATATATATATATATATATATATATATATATATATATATATACATATATATATATATATATATATATATATATATATATAGAACAAAAAGGGGACTCCTGCACATCCAAAAAACCCCGTTGGAGGTGCAAGTCTAGTCAGCAGGTATATAAAATATAAAAAAGGGGATGAACCTGGGACTGCACACACCTAACCCTTTTTATATATATATATATATATATATATATATATATATATATATATATATATATATATATATATATATATATATATATATATATATATTCTGTATTATATTTTTTCTCTTTCTTCTTTCATTTTATCACTTTTAATTATTTTCTCACTGTTTACAATTTACAATTTAGGCATTTAACAGACGCTCTTAATCCAGAGCAATTTACAGTAAGCAAGGTAAACACAAGGTAATACATCAAATGCATAGAGATAGTAATCTTTGAATCAACAATCTTTGTACCAACAAAGATATCTTGACCTTGACCTATACTCTCACAAATGTCCAAGTGCATTCAAGAGTGATTGTTATGATTATGAAACTTACATTTATCTGCTTGACCCCTACATGATGAATCACTCTCATCTGCGTATTAAGCAGCACATACTGATACCCTTGATACCATGACCATCAACTATTATCAGATAGACTGCCATCTGTACACAATGAAACGAGATGCATGTTCTATTCCTATTCATTCTGTTCTTTTCCTTGTCTCATATCTTCTGGTGTCCAATAATGTATATTCTCTATGTGTGTAATAAATTTCAGAACTTGTTGTGTGATACTGCCTTGTATCATCTTGTTCTCCGAGCTTGTCACTCAACTGAACCATCACTCACCACCCTTGGTTAGACAAAGACCCTTAGGACCACATGGATGGTCAACTAAATTCACACAGTGATAATACAGATTTCTATAAAAATAGAGAGAGTGATAAAAAACAATTATAGCTTAGGATAGGCAGATTTAAAAGTCTCTGCAGAGTTACATTTAGGCCCTGCATTGTGTGTAGTATAGATAATCCTGTCTACTTTAAGTTACGTGAAACTTTACAACTTTTATGTTATCAATGCATTTTCCTGGTTTTGTAGATATAAAACGCGTATCATTTTAAAAGTGCAGTAAGTGATTTTCAAGTGTTAAGTGGCTCTATATTCTGAGAGCAAAGATCTTGTCAAAGATTAGAGTATTTGTTCAGTAACAGTCTTAACTGTCTCAGGTCAGGATACCATTTTTATCCAATCAGGAGAGAGAACTCATACAGGATATGGCACAAATAAATCAGCAGACACAATTTGTACAGAAACACTATAGAATTGATGCTGATATGGTAGCCTACTCTCTCATGATTGGACAAAAGTGGCAGAACCTCAAAAAAAGAAGAGCTGGAGAGATGGGGAGACCCCTGAAATATCACTTACCCCAATCAGATTAACCACTTTAACCAAATACTTCGGCTAATCAAAATTATCCGATCTAGTAGATCTGCTATTTTTGACAATCTTGAAAAAATGTATGTATATAATAGAGACATCTTCTCTTATGGGGGTCCCTTAGCTTGTACTTACAAATACCATTAGGACTAGGAGTGTGGTAATATCTCAAAATCCCACAAGGGGTCGGTCAAAGCTCACTATTAGCCTAATAGATCCTCATTAAAATAAAGTGTCAACTTGTTCACTCGTTGAAGTAAAATCAAAACGCTAATTATGCACTTTATTCGCCTTCTTTTAATTAAGCCCTGTAAAAGAGTTTGTTCTCCACTCTAGAGAGTACTTTCCCTCCATTATAAAGTGCTTTTGGTGTTATTACAGTAGCTCATCAGCTGTGTGATCAATGAAGGGTCATGCAGTGATAGAAGAAAGTGTACTTAATTAAAAGTCAATCAATACTGCAATGTAGGAATACTCTGTTACGTAAAAGTAAAAGTCCGGAATTCAAAATTTACTTCAGTAAAAGTACAAAAGCATTGGTATCAAAATGTACTTACAGTAAGTAGAAAGCACTCATTATGCAGAATGTCCCGTTTCACAAGTTAAAAAATGTATCAAAAAAATCCTTTGAAAATAGCCGATCTCTACAAGCTCGTAGATCTGCTATTTTCAAATTGCAAAATGTGGTTGATGTATGTTTTGTAATAATAATCAAATCTACAAAGTAACTAGTAACTATAAAGTTTTAAAAGTATTGCAGTGGACTAAAAAGTACAGCATTTGCCTCTGGGATGTAGTAGAGTAGAAGTAAAAGTACTGAAAATTGGAAATACTCCAGTGAAGTAAAAAAAAAATACCTCACCTCAATCGTACTTAAGTACAGCACTTGAGTAAATGTACTTGGTTACTTTCCACCACTGGGTCACATCCACGTTTATCCACCTCGTCAGTCGACGGGTGCGTGTGTGGAGAAATCTAGGAAGTAAAAACCATTCGAGCAGGACGTCCTCGAGGAAATCTCATGAAGGAGGCTCTTACTGAGATTTATAATATAATATATATAAACGTATAGAGTTATTATATTAGAGTAGTTTTACGCAATTTAGGAATAATATATCAACTTATTACAGTCTGCTAGTGCTCACCTTTTCGGAAGCACAGGTGAACGTGTTTTCCAAGTTAGTGCTGCATGAGCACCGAGGAGTTGTTGCCTACAACAAGTCTTCCTTGTTGTTGTTGTGAAGAAAGTCTTAATGTTGTGAAATGAATTCTCTACTTAGGAAGGTGAGTAATAATGTTATGGCTTTGGCTGTCTGTCTTCTTCTCGTGTTTGTTAAGTTATGTCATAAGGGTGTTTCGTGGGGAATTATTGGGAATTATGGGAAAATTGAGGAAACCTATGGTCATTATGGTTATGTATTAGTGCCAATGACGCTAAATGGAAGTTAAACGTTTCTTTAGGGGTTATTTTCTTGTTCTGGTACAGTATTTATTGATTGATTGATGTACTTTATTTAGTAAGACGATTGATGTACTTTATTTAGTAAGACATTAGAACAACAGTACAGTATCTTAGTATCACTTTATAAGCATGTATGCTCAAGTGTATATTAGCCTACTTTTCATGACTCGCCCTTATTTTAAAAGTACTGTGGTGATATACCATATACTGTATGTAGGCTACTGTATTCCATTTGGAAAACATGCAGTCTATGGAATATCAGTCATTCTGCGGCTAGTAAGGAATTAAAGTATATCAGCTGCTTCATATTGGATTAGGCTATCATTTGTATTTGTTTTTTTTACTAATTAATCAATTAATTCATTTATATATTTATTTACTATTATTGTATTGAAAGTTGACATTATTTCTCATACAAATCACTCTCTCCTTATTGTTGCTTAGTGGACGCTTGGGCAATGAGGTATGCTGAGGTCTTTCTGTGCATGTCAGGATGAGCACTACAGATGGACAGAAGGGACAGAATGGACAGTATGTTCTACAGATCTACTTCGGGCTGTCCCAGGACACAGCCCCTTGCTGCACCATACAGGCCAAGACTGGGGAAACTGCATTCAGTGTCATCCAGAATGCAGGAGCCGCCCTGGGTATGGATATGAGTCAGACTTACAGCTTGCTGGAGCTCAGGGAGAGTGGAGGGCAGGCGGTGGTCCTGGAGGATGGGGACCGCCCCGTGGAAAAAGTCCTCCTGTGGCCCCCAACGGCCCAGAAACCACACCCGCAGCACCAGGGGTACTATTTCATCCTCCAGAGACAGGTCTGCGATGGAGGCACCCAGGTGCAAAAGAGTGGAGAGGAGGAATGCGACGACCTCTGCACCCTCCCCACCTTGACCGATGACAGCATCGTAGAAGCCTTGCGCCAGCGCTTCTACAAACGCAAGATCTACACGTACGCCGGTGGCATTCTCATCGCAGTCAACCCTTACAAGTGCCTGCCCGGCTACTACAACCCCAAATACGTCAAGATGTATGAGAAGCAACCGCTAGGCAAACTGAGTCCTCATATATTTGCCATAGCGGACGCTGCCTACCATACCATGCTACACAAGCATGTCAGCCAGTGTATTGTCATAACGGGGGAGAGTGGCTCAGGCAAGACCGAAAGCACCAGCTATCTCATCCACTGCCTGACTGCCCTCAGCCAGCAGCGCTACTGTAGTGGGGTGGAAAGGACCATTCTGGGTGCAGGCCCGGTACTAGAGGTAGGTCACACAGAACTGGCTACTTGTAAGTGCACTGTTAAATCTTTCTGGGCGTTTTCTGTACTAGAAGGACAGCAGTGGCTCTGAAGGTAGAGCGGCCAATTGGGAGCTGGAAAGTTCCTGTTTGGATCCCTGATTCCTCCTGGCTTCATGTCACTGACACTTAACCCCTAACTGCTCCCTATGAGGGCGGTTCCTTGCATAGTTGCCTCAGCCATTGGTGGTTTGTGTCAGTGAATGCTGGTACCCCATTTAAAAAAAACTTTGAATAAAGGCCCTTTAGAAATGTAGACAATGTTTTGCCATGCTGATGTTTGGCAGTGAAATATTGCCTTGCTTACTGGCAAGCATTCATAACATAGTCTACCTCATAGTTAGACCTTTAGTGAAATAAGAGGGTCTAAAGCTAAGTTGGCTGTATACTGTACATACTGTATGCTCCAGCCACCTCATGGCACAAATTGTTAGGGTATTAAGTCATGTTCTGCAAACTTGTTTTTGACTGGGTGGTCTTACCCATACAGACAGAAAACAGGAAGGGAGAATGGCATATTGGGAGTGGGACTAGCCACATGCTAAAACACTGAACCATTGTGTGACGATGTCAGTTTACAGCAGTCCCATATCTGCGACTGTGCAGCGATGATAAGAAATTGAAGGTCGCATCTCTGTTTATTGGACCTTTCTTTAGAGCTTGGTTTTGTGTTTGCTGTTCATTTGTCAGTCAGACACTGAGTTTTTCAAAATGTGTAGGGCTACCTTTCTGCTTCTTATTATTTGAAATATTTATCAACATCTTCCATTTGTGACTGAAGTGGACTTACAACATACCTATCAATAAGGGATCATAACTCTCACAAGAATTCACTTGTTCAATATGTCTATGTGATATTACATTTAAGTATGTACATTATACTGTATGATAGGATTACATCCTGTGTGAGGGTTACAGTGTGAGCTTACTGGGTTTAATTTAAGTACCAATCAGCTGCTGTTTCTGCATCCTGCAAAGAGTCACTCAAATCAAAAAGCTGACATCCAATACACAGAATCATGGTTTTACTAATTTGGTGATTTGGCACTAGCCTGCTTGGCTACACCTACGCAAGGCTTATGGGGGGGAATTTGATGTCTATCGGTGGGGAAGGCTGTCTTACAGAAGTCCCTTTTATAATCTGATATCATTGTTGTTTCCAATTTTAGTGTCTTGTTATGTAGAACAACACATTATACTGATGCAGTGGCAACCACCCACACATACAGGAAATGCACATTCAGCATTACTGTCTACACCTCCAGCAATAAAGCCCTATCTATCTACATAATCCATAAAGACTGCACAGAGACAAGTACAGTACACAATGCATGTTGTTGTTTTTCCACTTCAAGTCTATAGGGGTTTTAAATAAATGGTCATAGTATACATTAACATAAAAAATGATTTTAGAATGTCTCTTTTTCCAAATGTAATAGACAATAAATCAGGAAAACTAGTGTCAACGCTGAGGAAGGAAGAAGCAACAAATGGAGGGAGAGGAATGCATCTGTTGTTCAGTATGCTGCTCATTAGCGCAGCTACTGTACTTTGTGACTGAGCACTATTAGAAGATCAGTCTATTAGCCAGTAGTGAATGGATACTGAATGATTGATGAGAGAGGGGGGGGGGGCTGTAGTGCAGTGGCTCAGGAGGTAGAGTGGCTTGGGAATCGGAAGGTTCATGGTTTGATCCCCCCCTCACCCTAGGTTGGTGTCGAAGTGTCCTTGAGCAAGACACTTAACCACTAAAGTGCTGATGAGCAAGTTGGCACAGTGCATAGCACTTTGGATAATGCAAGGCGCTATATAGATTCATCCTTTACCATCAGGAGGGCCTACCAATTGAGTGGTACAGTTGATAACTTATTTCTCTTAAAATGTTAATTTTAACTGTCAAAAATAAGTAATAATGCTCTGTGTTTGTACTGACAATGTAACACTGCTGTTTCAGTTTCACACGGTCTGTCAGCAGACGGTCTGGTTATCACATCAACATTGTGTTAAATCTGTCAATGACTAACAGGGTTAACCACTTGCCTACTGCAGTAGGTTTCTTTTCTGCATTTAGTATTCAGGAATCCTTTTCCAACATCAGTATGTGTTTGAATGTTATGGACAAAAATATAGGCCAACCCATTTCTCAGAGAAATGCCAGCACGCTCTGTTCTTAAGAAAATTACAGTGATTTTGGTTACACACCCCTCTGCCTTGCCTTAGTGCCTTATTGTTGTTGGGGCCACTGTTTAGGTCACAGGATCTGAATCAGATCCTGATAAAGACCTAGTAAAGGGTACGTACATATACGGCTGGGCAATTAACTGAAAATGTACAGAAACTGACATTTAGAACGAATAACTGAATTAATCTTACTCATGTAGGTTAATTGAATAATGGAGAAGCAGTTTATATATGTGTACTGTATAAGTGTGTGTGTATATATAAATATATTTTGAATCGACAATGAAAAAACGTCATTATACAATGGTGGCTTACAAAATAGCAATAATAGCCAATCTGCAAGCTCATAACGCATTGCGATGTGACACATGTGGAGGTGGCATCCCGCTCCCAATAGGAGTTTGGTATCAACCAAACCCTGCACAGTAAAATACGGACTGTGAACATAACTCTGGGAGTGTAAAATAGGAACTCATCAGAGTGAAAGTAACACTACAGATTTGCTGTGAGCATAAATCATTAGGCTGGTATTCAATTGTGCAGCACTATATTTCAAAGAAGAGAGCAGGATTCCAACAGCCTATCTGTCCTAACCTTTTACACAAGTACTTTGTGGCCTCACTGATTACACGCCCCTTTCTGATGGTCTCGCCTCCTTCGGAGAGAGAGACATGCTTTGGACGCTTTCTGTCGATGTGAACAAGTCTGACTGGTTTGTCTGAATAACCATCAGCTATCGTACCACCGACCGGTCTCACTGGCTCCTTGTTTTAGCTCCTCCCCAGTCAGCGTGGAAATGATTCAAGATTAGCATAGCTGGAGGAGATGGATGGGCTTATTGTCTTGGGTTATTTATTAAATGAATAGGAAATGGGGTACATTGAAGATAAGTGGTTTGTGTGGCATTGCAATTAGCCTCAAGTGTAGCCAGCAGCAGGACAGTTCAATAATAAACTCTGCTGAAGAGGCAGCAGGATGTCGATATTGGATGGGGGTAAAGGACTGTTGTCAGGCAAAGGATCTGTTGATGGTCTAATCTGTCTTCAGAGGTTTTGATGCTCTGTTTTAGCTGTTTTGCAGAATTACTGTACTCTGCTGTCCTCAGAACACTACATCTTAAGCCTATTTGTTTAGCCTTTTTTGTATCTTAAATCACAATGGTGAGGCATTTTTCTTACAAAATGAGGAATTAAATGAACCAAAAAACATTGTCAATTTGTATAACAGAGTTTAAGCAGTCACAGAACAAGTTTCGTAATGTGGCCAGTAATGGAAATGAAATAAATAACTGAAATGTGTGATGCATGATGTTAAATTACATGCACTGAAAAATGGCCACTGTAAAATCCTAACTGGAACCATTTGAGTCGAATACATTAGACATGTGACCGTTGCCACATGTCTAAACTCAGTGCACTGTGTAATGAATCAGTACTCTAATTTAAGACATGTGGCAATCACTGCAGCAAGTGTCTTGTTTATGCTGCGATTGAAAAACCAGGAAAAGAAGACAATAGCTGGGCGGCATCTTGGTCCGGTTATAGTGGCTATGGACTCTGGTTGGCTGGTTTTTGTACGCAGGGACGAGTTAGGCTGAGGGAAGCTAAACGCGGAGCTCCAGAGGCGGGAATGTGCAGCAGGGCGTTGGCTAGGAGGGAACACCACCTCCACACAAGAGTAGAGAAACTGTAGAGAGCAGAGAAACGGCAACATGTCAGAACAGGTTCAGCACAGTCACTTGGCAATCCTACAGAATCACCTGCAAATAAACTCCTTTCTCCAATCTGTCTCTTTAAAAAAAAAATCTCATGTGTGTTTGTCTCTCTCTGTACTGCTCTCTCCATCTCTTTCTCTGTACTTCCTTCTGCTTTTCTTCATGTGTCCTCTCAAACTGATACTTTCTGTTCCCCCTTTCTGTTTCCCCTTCACCTCTGTCTTTCTCTCTAGTCCTTCTCCTCCTTCCCCTCCCATTGGCCACCCGCTAGCTCCGTTATCCTCCCTGTGGCCCCGTTCTGCTTCACCTCTAACAATTTTTGATACATATGGTGGAAAATGGAAACCAGGCTTGCTTACGACAGTGGCTCAGTGGGAGGAACATTCCAATACCTGCCAGACAGTGATAGGATCAGTATGCTGACTGGCTGTTGACTGCGTAACATGCGTATGCATAGTTTTGGCCTGTTAGGACAGGACCCCGAGAGTACAGCCCACACTGGATGGAATGGTAGAAAACAGATGCTACTAACATGGGCTTACTTTGGGAAGATGTACATTTCTCTCTAATTTTCGACCCCCCCCCCCCCCCCCCCCCCCCACCCCCGGGGAATCCTAAGATATGCTCCACCCTGCTCAAAAAAATGGGTGTGGGTGGAGTGTTTTGTTGTCAGGTTGCCATTGTTTACATCTCAAATGTATCACTAGTACACAACACTGCATGTTGGGAAGGGAATGTTGAGGTTTCACTTTTCTCTCTCAGCGGCTGGTGTTGATTTCTCGCATTCACAATGAATGCCAACAATTTCAGTACATGGCCAGTAGAACAAGAATGTGCATACCTGTTAAATATATCTCCTGGCTTGATGTCATTGCCTATCTCACTGTGTAATCATCCAAATGATACCATTCAGTGTTACTGGCATAAAACTACTAAGCACTCACGCCCTTGTGGGATATCCAATAGATATTATTGACACTAATGATTGCCTGGCCCTGGGGCACATACTTTTTATTTTTGTCTTTTTTATCATATGCTTTTTCGTTGCCGAAATAAGCAAGTGGGTTTTTACAGGGTTTGTCTCTTTTCTTTTTTGACTGTTTTTAGAGACTGGGAAGCAACCTTATTTTGTTTACTGTCCATAAACACCGAACATCCTTGTGCTCTGCTCAGAACTGCTGCACTCAGCTCTCCTTACTTGCCTTTCTCACACTAGACAATAGATGTCACAGTGTTATAGTGTGCAGACTGAGGGCCCTATCCCTTATGCTTAAAGACGCACTGAAGTGACATTTTCGGTCATTTTATTTTGAAGGTTCAGCCTGAAACGCCGGCTCAACGACTCTAAACCAATCAGAAGGTCCCATCCCTTCAGGCTATGGGACGTTGGATCTCAATCACTTCAGCCGTGGGCAACACGGCTAGTGTTTGTTTACAAGTGAGAGAGAGACGGCCAGTGAAGCGCGTTTGCTACTACCTGGCTTAGTTCTAACCTATAATGTTTTCAGATACATATTTTAGTGTGCAGATGAAGTTTAAAATGAGTAATACACTCATCTTCAATGAGATTCAAAACGGAGTATCTCTGTAATTAAAATCAGCTGTGTTTGAAGAACGTGCAGCTATGGGAATCAAACAGGTGCACGTAATCAAGATTCTTTTATATTCATGAAGGCTGTCTGATGTCATCACGCAGCACGTTTTCGTTTACAGGAAGTAATTAAGATTGGCTTTTTAGGGGCTTTAGATATAAAAATACACAAAAATGGGTTTTTTTCATTTTTTTGGGCATCTATTGTTAGGTGTGCCCATATGATGACCACGGATATGCTCTAAAAGTGTGAAAAACATATTTTTCATTTCACTACACCTTTAAGCTTATTATGCTTTTTTTAATTACTATTTTGAAAAACATTTTAAAATAGTGAAAATAGCGGATCTACATCGACATGTTGTGAGCTAGTAGATTGTCCATTTTCACAATTTTAAAATGTTTTTCAAAATGTTATAGGTTTAGGCATAAGGCGCTGCGTATTGGCGTGCAAGAAAGGGCCCTGAGCCTCAAGAGGTTTTGAGTGGCTGATATATGATGCTCTGGACAGAAGTTTAATGATTGAGCTTCTTTCCATCTCACTCTAGCATGATTTGGTATAACTTTTGTTCAGAAAAGCCAGAAAACTGCACAAGGGCAGTTTGGAAATACATCACATTTGAGGCAAATTAACAAGGAAAGGATGCTAACATACAGTAACAAAGGTAGCACATTTGTTCCACTACTTTGAAGCAGGAGTATAATGATGATGATGATATACTTTTTCATCATCATCATAGCTCTGCTATTTTTTGTCATTTTAATAATATCTCTATGTTTCTGTGCTGGTGACAATGTAACATCAAAATACAGTATACAAAAAGTATATTATCATACCTCAAGACAAATATAAAATACTTTTATGCTAGACGTTTCACTCTACAGATTATGTCAGACTTATCTATTGATTATTGAAATTTGTCAAGGTATTGGTTAAACAAATCTTTTTAGATCAAGGCAGAGCACGTGAAATGTGTGGCAAATCCAATCAAATGTGAATAAATGCAAGCTTTCCATTAAAAAACAGCCAATAAAGTAATGATGTTAACATGAACAGTGGCTGAGTTCTCTCTGCTTGGTTGGTCATTCAGAATGATACATTCCTTAAGTAAAAAAAGAAACCCACTGTCCTGGTTTGCCTCGGTGACTCACTGACTACGAGCGCATGCCACATAAATAAGATTTTCTTTTGCACTTGACCCCGGTTCGAATCCGGCCTGGTGAGCTTTACTTCCTGTCTGAAGTAAAGCATAAGAAGAAGTCAAATGACTTTGCAATCACTACATGAAATACTTATAAGAAGCTAGTTGACAATGTGTAATTTTTTAGTACACTTAAAGTTGGCCTGCCGGTATGATCATTTCTATTTGGAGAAGTGAGTATTGTATACCCACTTCTCCAGACATCACTGATTACGGACATACTGCATGTTTGCGTGTGTGAAATGTGTCGTTACAGACTTAGACATCTCTGGCTTCTATAGGAAGAAACTTAAAAGCTGTGGCATCAATGTGCCACATGGACAGCTATTCAAACCATTGCCTGCCTTTTCTCACCTTATGCTCCAGGTATTAAAACACAATAAAATCTTGGACAGATGACTGGCCAGACATTAGTGATAATGAAACATCTTTTGTTACATTTCATTACTATTCTTGTTGTAAAACAAAAGGGAGAGCAGCTGTTCATGTTTTAAAGTTTCAGACTGATTAAGCAACATTAAAGAATTGCTAGAGATCAATTGATCGGTGTAGTAGTTTGCGAGATAAGTGGCAGACAGACAGACGTTGGGGTGGGGTGAACACACAATACCTTTGACCTGGCGGAGATAATAAGTGTGCTAATAAATAAAATAATGTTAAAACAACAGCCAATTTTATTTTTTGGGCAAGTGAACACATGCCCTTTGGGAAAACTATGACCAAGGGCTTTTGAGACCTTAGTGTCAACCCCTGGACAAGCAGCAGTGATGTCAGTGTACGAGGCTGTCCTCTTCCAACACCTGGTCCGTTATGATTATGGCTGGTTCCCTCCAACAGTTATGGCAGCATCATCCATATGAACGTAACTTTGCATACGGTATACAAAATTGGTTCACAGTTCGACTGATCCTGAACTGATCCTCACAGCACATGTCACCCTTGTTAGATTTCTCTGGCAGGCAAAGCCCATAACCATCCACCACCAGAAATAGTTTATTTAATCATCTCCGTTGAAGCAGATATTTTACGATGTTTAGTTCAGTCTGACAAGAATTTAAGGAACCTACTTGCAAATGTGACTGCTTATTCTGCTGTGAAATAATGTTCCTTATGTTATAAACAGGCCTTTGGCAATGCCAGGACTGCAAAGAACGACAACTCAAGCCGCTTTGGGAAGTTCATCCAAGTCAACTATCTTGAGAGTGGTGTTGTCAGAGGGTGAGGCACTGTTTTTTATTTTTCTTTCCAAATCAAACCCATAGAGACGCCTGCCTTTGGACCTACCCATCAAGAAGCATTGTGAATAACAACAACTGCTCTCCCCCTAAACTCTTACTAGTTTTGGTTGATTGATTAGTAATTGTAGTTTGATTATTTTGTTTAATTCAGCATGATCTCAAGCTCAAGCTTACATTGGCCTACTTTCTACCAATAATGGATAACTACTCAGTGCTTCATACTTCATAGTACTTTTCCCTGTCATATTTTGTATTTTTGTTGATTCTGTTGAATCTCACTTTACCAAAAACTAGATCAGGGTTTTATCTATTAATGACACGGTGTATCTTGTCTTTCTCCTGTTTCTGTGTTTTCACAGGGCAGTGATTGAGAAGTATCTGCTAGAAAAGTGTCGCCTGGTCTGCAGAATTCAGAATAAGAGGTAAACAAAGACAACTAACCCATAAACCCATTTGTACTGTAGTTATCTGCTGATCATTAAAAAAAACATGTATCAGCTTCGTAATTCAAGATACCGTTACTTTTTCATACTCATACATTCTCCAGAATCAAAGCACCCATTGTGGCAATTAATTATTTTCATGCTTACGTCACTCTTATGAACTTGAACTAGTATAATGAGCGCGTCCTGCATGGATAGCAGTGGTTCCACAGTCAACTTCATATCACGCTATCCAGAAATATGAGTTGATCGCATGATATCCTCATCTCAGTGAGATGAGTGGATGACATTTCTGACATCCAAGCCCTGATTGACCACTTGTCCCCCTCTGTGACCTCTGACATGTAGCAACTTCCATGTGTTCTACTATATGCTGGCGGGTGCATCCAAAGAGGAACGCAAGGAGCTTCAGCTTCTACAGCCACAAGACTACTTCTACCTCAAGGAGGTACACTTGATCCTCACAAGTCATTTTCCCGTCTACTGTAAACATCCCTTCTGCTGCATTCTGGCATCCCAGGACAGACCCCCTTCTGTACCATCTCTGAACTTGTTTTCTGTTTATTAAAGAGCTGGAGAGACAGGGAGACCCTTGTTACTGAACAAACACTATAGCAATGATTACTATCAGAATATAGTGCTTTAACCTTTTAACAAAATGTTTTGTTTTAACCTAACAATATAGCATCAAAAATCTGTTTAACCACTTTAACCCTATTTTATACTTAGGCTATTGGAAAATACAGACTATAAGCTCAAAATACGACGTGTCGCGGGCTTGTAGATCTGCAATTTTCAAACATTTTGAAAGATCAACACAAATCTTCTCTTATGGCGTCTCTACAAAACCTTTTCAGATGAGGGTCTGTGGCCAAATATATATCAATTTAGGTGTCCTTGACATGAAAAAAAACAATGGTCTTTACCATCTCTCAACCTCTTTTACCATCTGTTTTCAAAGTATAAATTGCATCCATTAATCTATCTCTATGCTTCTGATACTTCTGAAAGACACCCATTAGTAAAGTAAAGTATTAAATTGTGTACACTTTCATCTTGTGGAATAATTAATATTTATTCATCTACCTATGTTGCTATACCGTAGTACATACATTTTATATTGTATATAGTTGTTGTTTATAACTTTTATAATATGATGATTAAATCATTGAAAATAATTTGTAAACGTTTCTATACTGTTGCTTTCACTGTTGCTTTGTAATGCACCAACCTCACAGACAAATTCCTTATATGTGCAAACATTCCTGCCAATAAAAATAATTCTCCACCCTCGTCTGCTATGTCCTCATCTCACAGGAGGACTTCCACTTGGAAGATGAGGAGAAACTCAGACATGCGTACAAGAAGCTCCATCAAGCTATGGAGATGGTTGGCTTCCTGGCCTCCACCAAGAAACAGTGCGTACAGGTTTTGATGTGAAAAGGAATTGATACGATGCATGTCTGGTTCAAACCTATTTCCTTTAGAAAAAAGGTTACAGGAGATTGAGTGAAATATTCATGAACTATGTACATTGTATCAGATGAACAGTATCTGCAAATACTTGTTTTAACCACTTAATCACTCTAGACTTAGTAAACTGGACCTAAGTTGGTTACGTACTTTTTCGTATTTTTTCTTTTCAAGTTGTTTTTATAACATGCAACCACACAGACAGCACATACAACAAACTTCATCACTAGGCAAACACTATATAACAATGCAAAATAAACACGCCAAATCTTTTTGCCAAAAATAGCTCGCAACGCGAGGCGTTGTAGATTGGCTAGTAGATCGGCTATTGTGACAGCTATGTTTGGCTAATGTTTCCCCCCAGAATATGGATGCTGGGATTCAAGTGATTAAGTAACATTGAGTAACACATGGGTGGTCATCATGTCACAGTAAAACGTTTGCAAGTCAGTTTAATTCAATGTTTGGTGATTGACAGCTGCTTGACAATACCCAAACTATCATGATGCAGTAAACACCCTCCTTATCTGGTTGTCCAAGAATGTTGAAACGCATGGTAAAAATCGTTTGCATTTCCTGCTTGTCGCAGTTGTAATACAATGCACATGACCCCAAAACAATCCTTGCGGTTCAATTGTCGGACATTGTTTACAAGCACATTGCACAGTGTTGCCATTTCCTACGAGCTGTGCTTAATCAACCCTGCAAAAAGTAGCAGAACGATGTACTGTATAAAATGTAACTTTCTCCTTGAAGTCCTCTCCCTACTCTCTCTGTTGGTGACAGCAGCAGGTCAGGGCTTGTCAAGTCAAACAGGAGAAATATGCAGCAAGCATGTCAGTGAGCCTGACTGCCTCAGGGCATGGTGTGTGTATTAGGGAATGCTAGCGCATTGTTCCCTACTGAAGTTCCCTCCCCTAATTAAATGCTGAAGCCATTAGAATGAGTGTAATGCATTGTACACCTGGGAATGATAAGTGTGTGTGTGTGTGTGTGTGTGTGTGTGTGTGTGTGTGTGTGTGTGTGTGTGTGTGTGTGTGTGTGTGTGTGTGTGTGTGTGTGTGTGTGTGTGTGTGTGTGTGTGTGTGTGTGTGTGTGTGTGAAATATAGGATATTCTCCGTCCTAGCTGCCATTCTGTACATCGGTAATGTAACGTACACATCCACAGAGGATGGTCAGGTCCTGGCGGTTGGACCTAATGACGTTCTGTCCACGCTCTCTGACCTGCTGCAGGTACTTTCATGAATTAAAAAGCACCACGCTTACATCCTGTGTTAATGATCAAAAGTATTCTAATTAAACTATTGCATGCTGCATGATCTTGTATCATCTAGTTGATCTATAGATTGATATGATGTCCACAGTACTGTGTGTACTATTCAATGATGGGAAGTAGTTTCACTTCTTGTAGTTAAACTAGTGGTTTTAGTAGTGCTGGTAGTTCATCGAAATCCAATGTTGTCTTTAGTTAAGGAGTTAATTTTAATTAATTACAGGAACTTCAGCATTTTCTCAACTACATTAACTTAGTTCATCAAACTACAGTATATTTCCCTCTACGGTAGCTTTGCTTTTGGTGAACCTCTTTTTTGTGTGTGAAGTAAATGGTACTGTAGCATATGGAACTATGCTTTCCCCAACACTATATATTTTTCTCTGTATTGTAGGTCAAAAGGGAGATGCTGGTGGAAGCTTTGACCAAGACGAGAGTGAGCTCTTCTGATGAAACGCTAGCTATGCCATACACACAAAACCAGGTACGAATTCTTAGTTAAACTGAATTTAATCATTGATGGAATGAATTTGCTCCTCTGGGGCAGTGTGGGATGAGACCAGAGTTTATATTCATAGCACTTAGAAATTTGATTTGTTGTTGTGTTACCCACAGATCACTGCAGCGCGAGACTCCTTGGCCAAGTCTTTGTACAGCGCTCTGTTTGATTGGATCGTCCTGCACATTAATCACGCCCTGCTTAATAGACGAGACATGGAGGAGTCTGTCTCTGTAAGTAACATTCTAAAGCATAAGGATGCACAACTGATCTAGACTTAAGTTCACTATCAACTGCCGTGATTTCCACCTTTGAAGATTCTGCATTTTCTTTTCAAAGGAAGATGGCCTCCTAAATTAGGTTTTTGAAGTTAGTGGCTGTGCGGATTCTGCAGAATTATTGGCTTAGGGTGCGGTCACACCGAACTGGAATTTTACCTATGCGCTTTTCAATGGGAACAGAGCTGTTTATTGCCATTTGCCGATTTCTCCCAAAAAAAACGCTCTGTTCCCATTGTAAAGCATTGGCAGAATCCGCCCTCATAGGCAGAATTAAAGTTCGGTGTGACCGCAGCCTTACAAGTTAAGTTGCTGCCGCTGTTCCTAAACGCTATTCCGCACCTGCTATACCCGTTCTCCATTATGCCGACACCGTTATTTGCGGGTGGAGGCGTGCCCGTGGGCGTGTTTCTATATCCCCAAAATAGCCATACTACCCTGATTATAGATTAACATAATTATCTATGATAGAAAAGTGCATGGAATAGAAATGTTACCCTACAGCATTGCCGCTTTTCCCATCAACTAAGGCTACATATCTTTCAAGAACTGATCATGGATCATTGCCTTAACAAGGCAGTGATCTATCTATGTGATCTATCTATCTTGTTGGGGAGTGTCGATGGTCACTATTATGGTTGGTCAAAGGATTTTCTTCTGTTTCATTCCAGTGTTTGTCAGTGGGCATCCTGGATATCTTTGGATTCGAGAACTTTGAGGAAAACATCTTTGAGCAGTTCTGCATCAACTATGCCAACGATAAACTACAGTATTACTTTAACCAGCATGTCTTCAGACATGAGCAGGTGAGTTGGCTTTCTGACCTATCTCATTAAAAGGACATCCCACTCTAGTATTAGTCACATTGGATAGCTATATCATTCACACCTTTTTCTGAATGGCTACATTTTAAGATTAAATCGAGAAGCTTTCCATTATCGAGATGGGGTGGGGTTATAAACTGCAAGTAGTCATTGCTACCATAGATAGGTGGAGGTGTGGCAACCCACAGTGGTAATGTACCATTTCTTTGTTTGCCAATAGCCAAAGATGAAGAACGAGAGAGAGAGATGTATGCAATGTACCATCCGGCAGTCTGTACTGTGTTATTACAGTATATGAGTTTTTGATACATCTATAATATATATGCACCAGTGTCTGCCAGAGAAACTCCTCCATTACATTTTATCTGATGAATAAAGTGAATCTTGATTCTGATGAAGAGTCTGTCTGCGTTCTTCATCATAGGAAGAGTACCAGGCAGAAGACCTCACCTGGCATAATGTAGACTACACTGACAACTTGGGCTGTATTGAGCTGATCAGCAAGACACCAACTGGACTGTTCCACCTGCTGGATGAGGAGAGCAAGTATGTGTAGTATGAGTGGTGCCTCCACTGGCTGCAGTGACTCTCTTCTGCCCCCTTCCTTTACTTGCATTTATGTAGCAAGTGGAAGGACTACACCCACATAAGACACTTTTAGATCCCCCACTCTTCCCTGCAGGCATGAATATTTAAATAGAAAATAGAATACAATGGTCTGCATTCATAGTGTTGTGGCTTTGTACTGTAGCTTGACCAAGCTGCTAGTATAAGCCACTCTTGGTTGGTCCAAAACCTTCAAGCATTGCCATAATCCCAAATTATTGCCGGATATTCTACTGTTCTGGTTGGTCGCGAGAGCATGGAACATGTAATGTTTTAAACCATAGATCTAAATGTATAGTATAGTAGCCCAGACCAAGTGTTGAGTGCATAGATTAACATACTTTTCAGATGGTCGACATAAAAGTATTTTCTTTGAGTGGTCTTATGCAATATTCTAATATTTTAACATATGGATTTTTTATTTGCATGTGCTGTATGCCATAATCATAAAGATTAAAACAAAAAAGGTTTAACATTTTTCACTTAATGCGCAATTCAGAATATATGAAAGTTTCACTTTTTGAATTATATTATGGAAGAAAATGTACTTTTCTCAACATTTTTTAGAAGGATCTGTAAATGTGGTGAAAGTGATATTGTGCTTATTTTTTCTCATTTCCTCAGCCTTCCTCAGGCTAAAGATGGCACCCTGTTGGACAGGTTTAAACAGCAGCATCAAGATAGCCCCTTCTTTGTGTCGACCACAAAGATGGAGCCTACCTTTGTCATCCAGCACTTTGCCGGGAAGGTCAAATATCAGATCAAGGTGGGGCTATTGGTGAACACTGGAGACATTTCTTGCCTAGTGAAGAACATGGTGGCAGAGTAATCTGCTATATGTGAAGTACTAGCCTTCAGCTTTGGCATTTGCTGTCTGGAACACAACCAGAGCCTGCAGAATTAAGAATTTAAGAATTAAAGCTACATTACTGCTTGTACAGTAATTGAAAGGTTGCAGCTTTCGACACAAAGTAAGAGTGGCAGTTGACCCCCATTTGATCTAGCGGTGCTGCCTAGTGGCCAACAGTAGAATAGTAGTTAGACTGTGCATCACCCTGTTGTGAATGTGTAATTGACTATTAAGCATGACTTGACACTGCTTGACCACTTACCCTGTTGGTGGCTGGCTAGACTTCATGCTGCTTACTCTGCTGATCTCACACTTTTGTAAGTGTCATAGCCAACTCACCCGGTGTATATGATATTATTCTAAATCAGTACTTGTTGTCTAGGCTTTTGGTTACTGCCCTCGGCTGTGGACAGGTCAGAACTTCATTTAGCTTAGCGTATCAGATAGGCATAATATTTTATGTCGGAAAATATCCGTTTTTTACAGCATCACTTGTACCCAGGTTATGGCGCTGCAGTGCACACCCTTAGCGGCATCGGTTCTCCTTAGCCAGCTCTGGGTGGCTCCGACAACGCTGCAATTTGCATTTTATCTAAGCAAGCTTAGATAAAAACATGCACACACATAGAGACATATTATGCAAACCTATTCTTCTCTCTTATAGGATTTCCGTGAGAAGAACACAGACCACATGCGTCCTGACATGGTGTTGCTGTTGCGAAGCAGCAAGCGGGCGTTCATCCGTCAGCTGGTTGGCTCCAGTCCGGTAGCGGCATTCCGATGGGGCATCCTCAGAGCCACCATCCACATCATTGCGATCTTCAAGGAGACTGGTCGTCGCAGGGCAGAGTCAAGTAGGAGCCTCATGTTCATGATTCTTCCTCCTTGTCTATTTACCTGGGATTCTGCTTTGCATTGTTTTTGGATGCTCCTTAAACTAGGAGACTAAAATTAGAAAGGTTAACGTATTTTGTCAAACCACTTTGGTTTACTTTGTTGTGTTCCTCCCTTCATGCTTGCTCATTTTTCCTTTCTCGTACTCCTCGTTTCTTTGTTATCTTGAATTCTGAGTCATATTTTGATGTGCAATGTCTCTACAGATGCAACCAAACGCCGCAACCGAAAGTCCCTGGGTTCCATAAGGAAGAGCAGCCTTGCGGTGAACAGGTTATCAAGGTACAACCAGGGAGGTTTTAAACTGGCTCATACTGCAGGACTCAAAGAAATCCTAATGGCTCAAGATATCTCAAATTGTGTGACAGTTCATCCTAAGTTCATAAATGTGCTCGGACTTAAGGACGAGACGAGGACAGACAGGCGACTCAAACTGCACAAGATCACAAACCTCTTGCCATTTTTCAGTAAGAGATGGACATAGATTGGAGGAGCACTCTTAATACCTGTCACCTTTTTGTTGCTGAGCAGCATACGTGGCTGACAGTTGGTAACAAACGATTTGCAATGTAATGTTCTCCAATACAAGCTTTAGTATGTTTCTGCATTCTGCCTTGTATACAAAACTCTTTGATAGTGCTATTTGGCCTCAGCCTCAGAGCTGCGTCTCTCCATTCGATATAGAAAACGGAACACAAATGCATTTTTTTTCATTATTATTTGTATTGTTTTGTTTGTTTGCTCTACCTAAGTTGACATAGTGTTTAAAACAAACCATAATCATTTGCTGCTTATCAAGGTGTCTCTCTGATATCCACAGCACCAGTCTGACACTGGATTTCTCCTTTGATCGCTCTGATGAACATCCTCTTGATGTTTTTGAAGACATCTTTGCCAGCTATGAGAATAAGTAAGTGGAACATATGCTCCTGATATTCAGCTGTTGAAAATATTCATTCAGTGCTTTGACTGAGATGATATGCCACATCTGTCTTTAGCCTCATCATTTAATCAGTTCCACTCATTTTGCGTTTGTTCCCCCATAGGAAAAGCAGAGGCAGCCGACAGAAACAGCTCATCCCAAAGGTATGGTATTATGATGATATCGCCTGGAAGTACATATGACAGGCTGTCGCCAACAGCTGTTGGCCACATTTATTGCCTTAGATATTCTTGTCCCAAAGTGCCATCAGCGCTTGAAAGAGACATTGTTTATTAATTTTGCATACATTGTATTACATTGGGAGTCAAAATGTTTATGACCTTTGTTTGGAGTCATGAAGCTTAGAGCTGCTATCATGTTGTTTCTCCACAGAATCTCATGGACGTGCGCTCTCTCAAACATGTCATGGGTCTCACCCAGCACGATCGAACTGCCATGTCCCTCCTCTGTCCCCACCAGCGCAAGAAGCCCCCAAGTATTAGTGCACAGTTTGAGGTTCGTCTTCCTCTCTGCAGTGATATGCGGTATATAATGTTGCATAAGAAAAGGATTGGAGTCAGTGCACCTTTCAGTTCACCTAATTAAGACTATAAATTGAAATAAGAAATTGCAACTATTTATACATTGGATGTGGTATTGTAATTTTAAACGACTGGTTTTACAATGATGAAGCAAACTGGCAAGAAGCCACAATGAGCTGTATGTATCTTACAGGCTTCACTCAATGAGCTGCTAGAGACTGTTGGAAAAGCTGAGCCGTTCTTCATTGTCTGTATACGCTCCAATGCAGAAAAGGTAAACTGTTAGTGACTTCACCGAAGTCACTAACCTGAGGTTCTTACAAACTTGTTACATTTTAGTGGATGTAACATAATGTAGTGTAATGCGTTTCATATTTAGGAGTTGACAGATGGACAAGTTGTGTTTTGGAATGGAACCCTTCAGACAATGTTCTCTTGCAGAAGGAGATGCTTTTTGATGAGGAGTTTGTGTTGGAGCAAGTGAAGTACACGGGCATGCTGGAAACCATCCGTATCCGCAAGTCAGGCTACAGTGCCAAGTACACATTTAAGGTGGGCGATAACTAATGTACTGTGATGGTAAAAAGAAAGACACTACAATGGGCTTAACCACCTACTCGTCATAAGGAATTCACATACATCCATCCATGTGATTGTCCTTAAGGAATAAATGTAATCCGTTGATGTTTTCTTTTTGCTGACTAAGGAATTTGTTGAGAGGTTCAGAATGTTGCTACCAAGAGGGGCTGCTGCAACACAAGAGGAGATAAGTAAATTGCTTCTGAAAATGGAACTGGATCCAACCACCTACCAAATAGGGAAAACCAAGGTAATGAATGAAATTATGTACAGTACTGTTGTCATAGCTCAATGGGCAGAGCATAGTAATAACACTGAAAGATGGGCTCACCTACGCTAAAAGCCTATTGTTCATCTATGCAGGTTTTCCTCAAGGAAAGGGAGAGACAGCGACTCCAAGAAATGCACCACAAGGAAGTGATGCGTAACATCGTCATCTTGCAGCGCTGGTTCAGAGACTGTTTGATTACGATGCACTTCCGGCAAAGGAAAGATTCCGCCACGATCATCCAGGTGATTCTGAGATAAGCTCACAGGCACAGCGTGCTAATCTTAATTGATTATGGATAAAATCATATTCCAAATAACTTTTGCTAGATATTGTCAGCCCAAATATTAATCATGAATATTATTATCAATCATGACCCTATGACCTATATACATTTGCTACATAAAGTGACACATGAATAGTATCACAATATAAGAGGAACCACAGCCCTGCAAAGGCCCAGAGTTGACAGAATCTCTGTGCATTTCAGAGATGCTGGCGTCAGTTCACTTTAGAGAATAAGAGCCGAGCTGCCACAGTGATCCAGTCTGCGTGGCGGAGTTCGCTGAAGAGGGCAGAGTATGTCGGTCAGCTGGATGATGCCAAGGGGATGCATACAAACCGCCCTGGACGACAGAGGTACATCATGTTAAGCTTCTGTCGCCGTAACAGACAATTCTAATGTGTTCTTCGGCACAATATTCTTGTGAAGAACTGGAATGTATAGAATTATGAACTAGTGATTTCCACACCTGGAAAAGTATGGACATTTGTGAAAGCATGGAAAAAGTATGGAATAAATAAAAGGTATATGAAGCCCTAGCCTGGCCAGCATTCCTTTTCGGGTATATGATCCGGTCGGGAGCGACTGGATCGCGACAAACCGGAAAGACGTCTCAAAATAGGTCCGTCCTAATGAAATCCTAATAAAACCTAATATATATATTTTTTAAATATAAATGTGAGTGTACTTTCCGGAGACTATTTAGCGTCTGTATTATCCATATTATCCCACAGGGAAATTCTATTCCATTTAAATAGGGATTGGGGAACCAAAACAAAGCGGCACCGCAAAACCGGATCGCGACAATCCGGAAAGAGGATTCTTTTTTCTTTCTTTTTCTCAGTAGGCGTGGCCTAGACCGGATCATATGGGTCTTTAGTAACGCAGACCAGGCTTTCCTCCAAGGTGGAAAGACTGGTGACGCGAGGTTAATGAAGCCCAAAGGTAGGAAAAAGAAACTCTGAGATTAGTTTTGGTTTCATTTCGAACAGACTTCTGGGAATCGTAGATAACTGGCTCTGGTGTCGCCAAAAAGACTACAAAAGATTGTTAACATGACCTGACATGTCTGAAAATAGCAGATCTATGTGTCGTGATGTGACCCATTGTGAGCTTGTAGATCTGTTATTTACAGAGTATACATTAACCATAACCTGAACCATTCCTTAATTTGATACAGAAAATCTACATATTTTCTAGTTTTGGGTGAAAATAGCAGATCGACAAGCTAAAAACACATTTGTTTTTTAACTTGTAGATCTGCTATTTTAAGCAAAGAGATTTTTTGTAGAGGGGAGTACTAGCTGACCTACTGTAGAGCCTTGGGGAACCCCGGTCAACTAAATATATAGGGTTTAAGTGATTCATGGCGAACGTAGCACAGAATCATCAATGCTTCTTCCTGTCTGGGCGCTCCATGTTGAGTCTCTGCCAAATCATTCAGTTAACATTCTGATTTGATCTGATCACAGACAGGGAGTGTGTAGGAAACAAACTGACCATCTTTTCAAAGGGTAAACACAAACAACACTGTAGTGAGCTAAGTAATTTATTAGATTTGCTTGGTTACAGACTAGCCATGCTAATGAGAATCTAAAGTGTCGGAGCAAAACCACCTCGATTTGAACCCTGGTCATTACATTTGGGTCTGATTTATTCTTAGTTGTGCATGGGAAATGGCAAATCTACATGCTTATAGATTGACTATTTTCCGTCAACTACGTATAAATCATCCACCCTAAAGAGTCAAAGGAGGGATGATGCACTGTAGCATGTTTGGTTTTCCAATGCTGGAGACCCACATTCTAATCCAAGTGGTTACACATGACAATGATATTCTTATTGAAAGTCATAGGTCACATCCCATGTGGTTTTTAGGCTGGTTTGTATGCATGGTTACTGTCTGTTTGCCTTGATCACACTCATTGCATAATGTTTTACTCTCATGTTGCTCAAGTTCTCTTATCCGCCTTAACACCCTCAAAAATATTTGTGTCATTGTTAGGCAACTGGATGTTCAGATGCAGTGACATGGTCTGGGCCAGGACTATTACAGTCTTACAATTCCTTTTAGCCTTTATCTTATTATTTGATCATTTTAGTGCAAAGCATTTCTCATGCCTACTTTTATCCTTGTTTTTGCCTAGTTTCTTTTAGTTATCTAACCGTGATGTGGACATATTACTTACCTCACCCCACAGGTCATAGCAGGCTTCCCTTCCAACTGACAAGCTCTAGATATTTCAGTCTGTAATGTTCTCATAAATAAAATGCGTCATGAAGCTATGGGTGGATCAGCGTGTTCAGGTCATGGTACCCAGCATCCCTGGGTTATTACGTGGGTTAAAAGGGCTCTCTTCCTCTCCCTCCCCCTCTCAGTCTTCCCTTATCGTCAGGGATCTCCATATACTGTATGGGCATTTGAGGTAATTCTTGACAGTAGGGATCTCCAAATATAGGCTTACTTTGGGCCAACATACCCAGGTATCTTGGGCCCCGCGATAATTGCATCGTAATCTATAACCCGTCCGCCCGCCCCGTGGTTCAACCCGCGGAACCTGCGGCCTACGGGTCGGGCCGCGCATCACTAATGTATACCGTATGTGTGTACAATTTCCAATTACATATTTATTTGGCAGACCTAGACACTGTTGTTTCAATCTCCATAACTGGTTCTCTGATCGCACACAGCGTGGAGAGGAGAGAGCTGAAGAGACAAACGGGAGTAGAGCACAGCCCCGGCAGGCACAGCCCTGGCAGGAGGGAGTCTCGGCAGGCCAGTGGATCCCCGATTCTGCTCCACAGACCTATGTCTGTGCCACTGGACTGCCTAGTTGGCAGTGGTCACGGGGGCTCCACCAGCCCCTCCTCGCCCCAAAGCGGCTCCATCCAGGACAAGGCAGAGCGGTGTAGGGAGAGGAGGAGCGAGGGAGATCGCACTGATGACTCGAGTCCAGAGAGACAGCCAAGGAGGGATAAGCGGTTGGAAGGGTTAAAGTAAGTTACATTGCTCACTTATTCTGCCCCCATCTCTGCTTCATGAAGTGTCACACTTTTCTGATCTGACCTCATCTTGATGAAGAAAAATGAAAGTCCCCCGTCCTTATCTCATGTCACTCTTATTTATTTGTCGGGGACTTTTATCTTGATATGATTGGCAATAATTGTTCTTGTACTTGTTTGATTTCATTACCTCCACCTTATTCCACTTTGTGACACAGGAACAAAGGGAAGTCGATGTCTGTTGACGAACTGTCTAAGATCACCTCTTCAAGCTCTGATAGCGCCCCCTCTGCACCGGAGGTACCCCCTGTTTATCTGGTTGTCTTTTATATGGTGTTGTATCAGCAGAGAATTCAATTCTAACTACATTCACTTTAGCTTTAGCTATTTCTAGAGTTATAATATTTAACATTGAAGTGATAAAACAGTGATAAAATACTGTGATAAAAATGATACTGTTACAACTTTTGTATTCAATATTGTGTGTGTTTTGTCTTTGGAATGGAACGGCTACCCTTAACTTTTCAGTGCTGCCTGCTATATGAAGTATTGGATGTTATATACTGTAAGCTTACATCCTGCCATTGACAAGTATGAATAGAGCGTCCACAGACCTCAAACAATGAAGATCTTCCAATCTGTGGCTTATGACCTTTCCTGGCCCAATTAGGACGCGGTGCGCCTCCGCACGAAGCCCAGACGCAAGCGGCGATTAGCTTATGCTCGCAGTGGGCTGATGATTAACTTTAATAAATCCAAGGACACTGGATACTGGAGTTTTCCTCTGCCTCCCATCAGCCCTGATGCTGATGGGCCTTGCATGAAGACCTCGGCCAGTGCTGTGGACATCCGAGTCAGGCCTCGGGTCAAGGTACTGACCTGAGGCACGAATAACTGAAGCTGTGTTCTGCATGCACGCCTCGCATGTCCATTCGCCTTTCCATATGGCCCAAACGGATAACTCTGATGTGCTGAGTCTTCCAGCTTCTGCTGTGCAACCCAGGATTCTTTGCTGTTTTTTGCTGACATGCAAAAAATGAAACAAAAATGCAAGGATGTGAGAGGTCTTTTCCACAGCTTGTTTCAGACCTTTTTTGACAGTTGACATGTAACGATCATCACAACTGATAGATAACAATGATCATAGGTTTTATGAATGTGCCTTTGGTCACCTCAAACCGAACGAAAAAGGTGTTTGTTCCTTGTAAAAAATCATTTTAGATGATTACTAACGACTTGCCTAACAAAATTACTAACACGAGTGTCCTTATTTTGGATAATGCTGCTAGCCCATAAGCAGAACGGGACATGGTTAATGTGAATACATTTTGAAGTCATATTAATTACAGCAAAAAAGGTCAAAATGTAATTGGTGGTGGGATAAAGTACTGCGAAATTCAGTAACTGGTGCAAATGGTGCAAATGGTGAAGTGGCTCACATCTATTCATCTATTGCAAAGCTGCGGTGCCTGTTACTGGTTTAACATGGTGGTGGGAGAGACTGGGATTCATGGGTGAGGGCATTGCAAGGGACTGGCGCAGAATGTGGGCACCATATATGGAACCGTATAGTATTAAAAGGGTGCTTTGCTTCATCTGTAACTTAACGCACTGGATAAGAAAGAAAAAAATGATATTTTGTCTTGACGTGAATTTTGCTTCACGCAGTTTATCACACCGGATGAACCGGAGGGAAATAGGTTCAGTCTACAACCAAAGTCCATTCATTCTCCTTCAACACCTGAGAGGTAAACCCCCTCTAGCCAATGGCTAATAAGATAAATCCATACATCAACTTATGTTGTTTTTTCCTCATGTTTTTGAGCTTAAGGGCAAGGGTTTTTACACATTGTGCTTTTTATTAAAATGTCATGTTAGACATGTTTTTGCATGGGATTCATCAAGGTAATTTCTTGTTCTCTACAGGACTGGGTTCCTCAATAAAATTCTGAAGAAAAGAACGCCCAGATTCTCCCCAACAAATGAGGAAAGAGGAGGTAGACCAAACATTTCCTAAATTATGAAGCTGTAAAACTTCTCTGTCAAGCACTGGTGTGTTCAACATGAAAGCAAAAGCATCCACACTACTGCCATCTAGTGGCTAAGAGCTTATGAGTTTCCTGTGTCTCTACTATCTACATTTGAGGGCAGTCATAGCTAAATGGGTAGAGAGGCTGCCTGGGAAACAGAAGGTCCCAGGTTTGATTTCCGGCCTGGCTATGTGTCGAGGTGTTCCATGAGCAAGACACTTAACCCCTAACTGCAGCCCCCCCCACTCTCTCAATATGACCACCTGAACAGCCATAAGCTGGGTGAAGCTGAAACTGAATTTCCCCCACAGGATTAATAATTAAGTAAAACGCATGCCTAAAAATAATATTAAAAGGAAAAAACAACAATCATGTCCACCTGTTGTGAGTGCAATTGATCCTGACCATGTGAAAACTAATACTCTCACATGTTTGCATGCAGGCACCTTGCCCAATTATACCCCACATCCCTACCGAAGGTCGACAGCACAGGAGAGCGGACGGCGCCGGAACCCCACCATTCGAATCAGTCGTGCCACTCGGGGTGAGCCTAGGAACTCCTCTCTGGAGCGGGAGATCACGGACACCAAAGAGCTCCGCGACCTAGATGAATTCCTAGGCAATCAAGTGAGCTCTTTACCTCAGGTCAAATAGACCAGTGGTTCTCAAACTTTTTCATGTCAAGGACCCCCTAATTGACACTTATTACCCCGCGGACCCCCATTTGAAAAGATATGCCAGGGACCCCAATAAGAGAAGGTTTTTACGGCTCTCTAGCAGTGATTCTCAACCATTTTAATTTCAAGGACCCCCAGTTTGACATGCATTAGGCTACGGACCCCCATTTAATGGCATTTATACCTCTGGGACCCCAATTCACATTGTAAAACCAATGTTAATGTAACTCTGAGAGTGTACAAATGGAACCAAATGGACCCGGGTTACATTTGTACACTCAGAGTTACAGACCCATAAGGGTCCATTTGGTTCCTGTCCATCATTTAGCTGGGGACCCCCTGGAACCCCCTCAAGTACCCCTGGGGGTCCCCGGACCCCACTTTGAGACCCAATGAAATAGACCATGTAGTACAGATGAGCTCATTTACTATTTACAGATAGTTTAGAGTACAAGTGAAGAGTGGCTTTCCAAAATGAAAAGGTAATGCCTCTTTTTCGAAAAGCATTGAACAATGAAATGCAAATGACCTACTTCATTACGTAACACCTTCTAAAGACAGGATCCTCTTTGTTTTTGAGCGATGATCCAACCCCCCTAGTCATAATTTGAAAGTAAGCTGTGTACAGGAAGACGTGTATATTTCTGTTTATCAGGTCGTGTGTTCATCATGTCTTCATCTGTGCTCCAAGGTCATTGATCTTCGTAGCAGGGCCAACGAGCTGTCGGCAACGGAGAACATCTTCCTTACAGCCACCATGCAGTTCAGGGATACCATTAAAAGCATGTACTCTCTCTCGGTTAGTTCAGCCTTTTTCTCCATACTAGCATGTTTTCTTTCATTAGGAACTTCACGAATTAGGAGCTACATTAGATGACTTAAATGTCTATTTCTCTTTATTGGGATGCTTGCATTTAGTGGACATACATACGTACAGTACCTCTACAGGACTGAATTAATGGTAAACCAGTCAGCACCAGATCCACCACTTAAGAAAAACCTTGTCTAAGAATTCCTTCCTACACATTTACAGTACCAAGAAGTACAAATAGACCAACTTAAACACAGATGATATTAATTCTTTCTGTGCCTTACCAGGAGCAAAGAAATGACAAAGTAATGAAGGTGGAGAGTGGAGGCAAGGTGGGCCAGCTAATAAGAGGATGACTGCTCCTGGCTTCTAAGGGAGTCAGGAACAGGTTGAATTCTGCCACACAAAGTGTTCCACCAAACTGACATATTTCTCTGCTTATGTAAACTGGCATACAGAAGCCCCAAATCGCATACAAGGACCTCATGAAGGGATACCAGAACAGAGTGAGCAGTCTGTCTGGGCCCAAGCAGAAGGCAGATGTTCAGCTGGTGGTCAACCTGTTCCAGTCTGTGCTGGATGGCTTCATCAGGGGGCAGCTCAAATTAGCTGAGGCTGAACCAGTCAAGGTAAATTCCTGTGACTATGAAGTTAGATCTACATACATGTAGGAAATACAGTATATAAAAGTGACACAAGTCTAAAAGCCCCACTAGCATACCCTGGCCTTAAGTGGCAAAATAGGGAGGAGGGGCATATATTGTATATTCACTGAAAGACCATGGTCTCCAAAATGTTATATTAGAGATATCTTGTGTGCAAAGTTGACAATTTTGGCCTGATGATGGCACTAGAGGCTACATCATGCGGCCCCCCCAAATCGCAATGGTTAGGATTCGAGTTTCATGGCAATCCACTCATTACAATTTGAGGTTTCATGGCAATCCACTCATTACATTTTGAGATATCTTGTATAGAAGTGGAAAATATGGCTTTATTACAGAGTTACTAAAATGTGAAAGAATTATGCATGAAACCATGCATAATACTTTAAAGGCCCTCTCATATAGTGTTTGTGTGTGTCTTGGATATATTATGGCATTTGAAATATAAAAAAATATTTGTAAAAGTATGTTTTTTTTCTTCTTGAAACTCCATATTGCAACTGCATTGTTATCATTTACCTTCATTTTTGTTATGATAAGTGTTTAAATTGAGATTCTTCTCTCCAACTTTGTTTTAGTCCACCAAGAAAACAAAGAAGAGGAGGAAAATGGAAAAATGTGTACGTTGAGATGAATCATTTCCTCTCTGTGACCATTTGCTTAGTTCTCTTACTTAGTAGCAGGTACATTTATTTTGATTTTGTCTAATCCCTGTTGCCCCTACAGCCAGACGGCCCTCTGGACCACATGTTCAGCACGTACCAGGTGAACATCATGCAGTCGTGTGACTTGTGTGGCTCCTACATCTGGGGCATGGAGAAGGCCTACATGTGTAGCGGTGAGTTCAAGTCCCGCACAGCCCCACACTCCCCTGGTGGAACATCATGCTTAATCTGTACTCTGTCGTACAATGGTGTTGCGCGCCGAAAATAAGCAATCTCATAACATTTGACACGTTATGAGCTCACGCGTTATGAGCTTTCTGACCCTAGAATGGCCTTTGGTTCTTTTTCATCATGAGGTTCTCTTTGTTTATGTGCTTCTTTTTAGCGTGCAAGTTAATATGCCACAAGAAATGCCTCTCCAAAATCATCACTGATTGCTCAACACGCTGTGCCAGGAAGGTAGGAATTAACATCATCAATGACTCACATTATTAATATTACTGCTATGTATTTGAATAACTTGATCTAGAAATGGCTCAATAGGCCTTTACCTCCCAATGTGTTTGATGATACCTGGTGAATTCACTGTTGCCGTTTTTTCATCTTCAACAAAACAATACCTACCTTCAACAAAAGTTAAAGCTCTATATTCTTAGTAATCTTTGCTTTAGACTCTACTGTATAGTACTGAATAAACAGTAGTATAGAGAGTTTGTTCAGTGACAGGGGTCTCCCTGTCTCTCCAGCTCTTTTGTAAACAGAAAATACATTTTCTACTGTTAGGTGGGTCAACAAATTCATTCAGCTTAAAATGTATAGTCTTCCAATTCCAAATTTGTCTGCTCGTTATTTTGTTGCATCACTTCCAATTTTCCTTGCTAGAACAGTGCCCGTTGGGCACAGGCCTACTCGGGATCGATGCAGGTTGGAAATACATGCCCCACCCATTTATGCAATACCCGTTGTACCCATCTGTCTGTATCCCTTTTATACCCATATTTGAAGATTTCCGTATATCTCTGTCTGTGTCCCTTTTATGCCCATATATGGAGTTCGGTGTCAAGCATGCACACATTTTTCTAGGCCAGTCTATGACATATTGATGACATCAGTGTACTCCATATATGGGGATTTTCTATTTAAAGAGCTGCAAAGACGGGTAGACCCCTGTTACTGAACAAACACTGTATAGCAATGACTTCTACAAGAATATAGAGCTATTTAACACTTATTTTAACAAAATATCACTTACATGACTTTTAAAACACACATATGTCATGTTATAAATACACATGTAAGAGTAATCTGCAGTAGAGGAAATGAAGAATAATGTCTTCTGTCTTTTTCTCTCTCTGATTATCTTTCTTTCACGTCGATCTGTTTTATCTCTACAATGCACTCTTGCATTGTGTCTCTGTTTGTGCGCCTCGCGTATGTGATACAGGATGACAGCGTGCCCGGCTCTCTTCACTTCGGGGTGCACGTGTGTGTCCTCACCAACAGTGTCAACCCAGTGCCCATGGTGGTGGAGATGATGCTCATGCACGTGGAGATGAACGGCCTCTATATGGAGGGCATCTATCGCAAGTCTGGCTCTGCTTCTCGAGCCAGGGAACTGCACCAGATCCTGGAGACGAGTAAGACCAGCCTTACTATCAGAATATTGAGCTATTTAACACTTCTCCTGATGTGACCCACCGAGTGGTGCTGCAGTACAGCTCATAGAATTGGTGCACCTCATAATGAGTGTGTCCGATTTCTTGTGCTCAGATCCTGAGGAAGTAAATCTAGAGAGCTACCCGCTCCACACCATCGCAGGCCTGATTAAACGTTGGCTTCGAGAGCTGCCAGACCCCCTTATGACCTTCAACCTCTACAATGACTTCCTGCATGCTGTGGGCAAGTACTTTTTTTTTATGGGGCCGGTTTGCTGACAATGCACATGTTTTTCTCCAGCTATGTCACATAAATACAATTACAAGTTATTTATCTTGAAGTGCCTTATTTAATGGCATTAGCCATTGAGGAAACCGTAAACTGCTTATTCACTTTCCCCATCCAGACACTTCTACTGTACCCATCAAAGATTTGAACCTACAGACATCTTGTACCCTACTCACTTCTTAAAGCTTGAATGTAACATTCTAAGTACTGAATTTGCTACTTTTACTGTCTGACAACTTGTTGGTTAGATTTAATATCCTTATTTGTTTGCACACAGAGCTGCCAGAGAAGTCTGAGCAAATGCGAGCCATCTATCAAAAGCTTGATGAACTTCCCTCTGCTAACTTCAACACATTGGAACGGCTCATTTTTCACCTTGTCAAGTAGGGAATATTAAATTAACTTGATGTGCTGTACGCCCATTGGCTCCAAAAACAAAATGCTTCCGCCATGTTGTGCAATGAATTATAAATGTCCTGTTATAACATGTTTCTTTTGCTTAATGATGTATGTAAAGCACATTGAGTTGCCTTGTTGAAATTTGCTATACAAATAAACGTACATTTCTTTGCCTAAGGACTCCTGTACACTACCGTATCAGTTTTTTGTGTCTTCTGCTAAAGTCATGAGAAATCCTCACGGAAGTCTTTCTTCTCAGAGTGGCCAAGGAGGAGGAGCACAACAGGATGTCTTCAAATTCTCTTGCTATTGTGTTTGCCCCCTGTATCCTGCGCTCTCCTGACACTGATGACCCCTTTCTTGGCATGAAGGATGTGGGCAAGACCACAAAGTGAGTCCTACATCACGACACCCACCTTCATCTCCAATATTCTTTATGGCACAGCCCTATGCCATCTAGAAGAGGGTTTCTCTGTATGTCTTTGGGTACATATGTCTGTATGTATGTCCCCTCAAAAGAAGACGAATCACAGCTCATGCAACTACAGTACGTGCATGACGTCACAAAACAAAAAAACATCTGGCCATAAAAGCTTGAAATTCCTGATGAAGTAAAAGTGAAACTTAAGAAAAGCATGAAATTGGGTCGTAGTTTGGTTGTCATTGTAGTTCTGTGCACAGTGGACTCAATAACGTATTTAAAAAACAGCCTTGACCCTTGTTTTCTACAGGTGTGTGGAAATCCTGATCGCTGAGCAGTTCAGACGTTACACAGAAAAGATGCAGAATATTCAGCAACTGGAATATGCAGAGGCCCTGGCTATCAATCAGCTCAAATTGAGGAGACAGAACACGGTGAGAAAACACAATTCCCAGCAGTAGCATTTCAAAGCACTACTGCAACATACAGTACGTTGAAATATTAGTTAGAACCTTCTGTGTCAAACAAGCTTACTGTACATCAGATGGGTAGTTCCAAATAATTTGTATATTTGTTTTTTTGTTAACATTTGTTAACCACATGAACCCTAGCGTCCCTATCATGCGCATGTCATGATAGGCAAACAGATACTGGCAGGCAGCTTTCATCACAGAGAAGTATGCAATAGTAAATAAATTCAATTGACTTTTAAATACTTGTAACATGACAGTTCAAAGCACTCATTCCATTGTCTCTGTCGTGGAACAGATTAATCAGATTCTATGTGACATTTAAAACGAATGCTAAGAGTTATTTACAAATGCACTTGATGAAAGCCCTTTGTTACAAAGCAGGATTTGGGGTTCAGATTTAACCCTGGGTTTTCAGCATTACGACGGTTGTCCACATCTACTCATGCTCTAATGGTGGGACAACAATGTTATATTATAAGAACTTTGACGAAGAGCTGTTGTTCTGAAACATGCATAAAATGTCGGCTCTAAATGGGAGCTATTTGGGGTGCACATCTTTCTGGTATTTTCAGTGTTTCAGCACCTGTTTTATTAGACATTGGGACGTGCATGTCTTTCATTATTGTTATTCACAGTGTATTATAAGTCTATTAACTTAAGCATTTAAATAGTCAGCGATTGTTTTTTTGTCCTTCCTGCATTTGGAAGCTGCTATGTTGCTTTCAGCCTGGATAATGTTTCGAAGTGTTTGTATTTGTCTAATATTGTATTTGTCTAATATTATAGTTTGCTCTTCGTTTGTGAAATGTGTGACTCTGCTGCCAGTAGAATTGTCTATGTTTGCGATTGGTCATATGCTACAAACACTGCCCCTTTTATGTGAATGCGCTAGATTAGGAAATCCTGGGTTGAAATTTCTAATTGATAACCATTGTTGTGTGATTGCTTAGCGTGATTACGGATATTAGCGTTAGTTATGTTGAACATTTCATATCATAGTACAGACGTCTAAGTTATTTAGTAATAACATTGCACACAACAGCTGGCACTGACAAGTCTGTTCTCTGTGTAGATCGTTGAGAAACCTTCAAAGCTGGATGTTCCCCGGCACATGGACTCCCCGGATAATGTGACAGAGACTCTCATCCAGAGGATCAAGTCCATCAAGCAGGAGAAGTAAGTTGAATTTTCTTTTTGATACTGTCTGGAATTGTCCAAATATTTACAGTTGACCAAAGAAAATATCTACAGTATGTTCCAATATTGAGTTTGTTCATTTTGAGAATTGCCTGAGCTAAAAAGTTGTTTGAGCTATCATCCCAATGAAAGCATTTTGCCATTTTTTTCCTGGACACGTCATGAAAGCTTTTCTGCTCAATACATTAGAATGTGACCTTGTGCGGCTTTCTTCTAGGGAGGACTTGGCGTTTCGGTTGCCTGAGCTGGAACAGGATCAGTCTGATAATGACAACTTGGACTCTGCTTCATCCATGAGCTCAGAGAGCCTTCTAGACGACCGCCTTGGGAGCCTCGATTCGGAAGGTCAGTAGAGAGGTATGATTCTTTCACCTTCCTCTGGCTTTGAAGAAAGTTCAAAGTTCTACATTTGATTGGACGTGGTGTTTAAAGGGATTCTAGTCAACATTAAGCCTAAATAAAAAAAAATATATATATACAGTATATATATATTTTGCATTTCTTCCCCTCTATCAGCCACTATATAATGATGCTGGGGTGTTTTCCTGCATTGAAACACAGTCCTCTTTCTGAAATCCGTATTTTCCCTACTATTTATGTTTGTCCTGGGCGTAAATTAACGCACGCATGTGCGCGTTTAACTTGTTTAACTTCATATATGTGGTCAATTTATCATGAAAGAGCCTATTTAAAAATAAAAATTCAGAGAACCAGCAGGGGCGGGCAGTAACACACATTGTATCCGAAGAAAGCAACCTATTTTCGGCATGGCCCCTTCAGAAGTCCCCTTAACTATGGAAGTCCCTCCTGCGTCACCCCCTGGTGGTCGGGGAAACGAACTGCTGGAGGTGCGGTGTTTGTGAATTTCTGAACCTGCCGTCAATCCCTTTAAAAGAAACCAGATGGACAGAGACATAATGACCAAAGATGTGGTGGAAGTGGTAGAGAAGTTGAGTTTCATACAGGGGATCAGTACGAAGATATCTTCAATGACGTTGCGTTTCAGCATTCTGTGCCCAAGGTCAAGGTTATTGTTACTATAACTCTATGTGTTAACATTTTCTTGTCATCGCTCTACTGCCTTCATTTGGTTTCTAATTTGAATGAAACATCATACAGGGGTGAGGGGTTCTACGCCCAAGGTCAAGGTCATTCTTTGATTTGTTACATCAGACATGCATAGAAAGACAATGTGCATAAATGAGGTACGTGTGTTGTGGGGGCATATGAATGTCTGTACTTAATTGGGTCTTCTTTTTTTTTACACCAGGAAAGGTCAACGTTCGATTGAGAACACAGAAGCCTGACTGCCCCTCTAAACCCCCCGACTTGGCACAGAGAGTTACAAGTCGCATGGGCCAGCTTGATGCGGAGAGGGCATGGACAACCAGCGAGAGCTCATTAGATGTGACCCAATCGCCAAGCATCAACCCTGACCAAGACAGTCCCTCAAGTGCCTTCACCCACTCCTCCCCGACTAACAAGCCACAGCTTACCAGCAAGAGCTTTGATGGAAGTTTTGATGACCTGGACATTCCTTTCATTGACGACGATGTCTAATGTGAGGCCAGAACACTAGCAGAGTATATAGAGTAGCAGTTATCAAAACTGGAATGGTGATGAGATGAACTGTGTTATGGCAACAGGAACTGTGCACTTTCTCTTCTCCAATGTCATGATCAAAGCTGCTGTGGAAAAAGCGTGTCTGTAGGAGTACTAGTAATTTGATGGAAGATTAAATAGACTGTTCCTTCAGTGTTTATATCTATACAGTAATGTGGTGAAACACAAATGGCCAAGACTTCTCTGTCCCTTACAGACGAGTATAGTGTCTACAATGTTACCCATACACCCCAAATATACATATACTGTAAAGGTAAGTATTCCTGGATAACGTTTTGTGAAGTTTTTGCAACAAGCATGTCTCATCATGTGGGGTCATTTATCTTTTATGTAACATTTGAACAGACCTGTTTTTGATGCCTTTCTAATGGACAGGTTTATCACCACTATTGTTGCTACTAATGGAAGGGGTGAGGGATTGGTCATGTCTGTTTCATTACTCTAATAAGTCCAAGCTTTGTACAGAAACGGTTCTCCATTTTATGTCTTCTGGATATTTAGTCCTATAATTGGGTGTGTCTTAGGGATTTCTATTGTATATTTACCTCCTATTCATTGTACTGTGATATACAGTATGATGCTGTTGATGATGAATGGACTATTGCTTTAGTAGACCTATAAAGGAAGTGATGGTCTCCTGCAGCCTTTTTGACTGAAAAGATTTCCCCATCACATGACTAGTTTTAGTAAGTAAACTTGTCTATGCATGCATTTTTGGATTTTTAAGCATGTCATGCACATTTTATAAGGGGTAAGACTTTTGTATATTGTGTTTAACATCGTCAGAGTTTGACATTTGTGTCAAACTTAAATAAATGTATTAATCACTTCTTAATCATGCAGTAGTAATGTAATAAGTTGAACAATTCAAAAATAGGACCAAAGTTCCAACTAACTGACAGCAACTAGTTTACGTTATTTCAAAGAAAAATCAACAGACTGCAACTTGTATTTATAGGCCATATTTGCCTAAGGTGCAATACACTGGGTACAAATGGGTATAGCGAGTACTCTGACAAGTACAACGGGCATTGCATAACCATGACTTCTGTATCTGTCTGTAGTCTGGCATAGCCAGACGATCTGAGATCTCTGCCTATTGATATGTGTGGTGACCTCTAGATTCAACGTAATGGGCAAAAAACGGGGTGGAAACGATTCATTCAATTTAAAAAATAACTGCATCACAGAACCAATGCAAAGACTTTTGGGCGGTCCTTCATAAGGATGGTATCGATTGGTTTTCAAAACAGTGAGCGTCTAGTTTAATTCATTGAATATACTGTATATTTCTCCAGACGTATCATTATTGACATACATTTCTGATCTTCTACACAAGTCCGATTTAATGCTCATATATGATTGATTGATTGATTGATTGATTGAAATTTTTATTAGGCAAAAAGAATGTAAAACAACACAGTTACATTTATAATACTTTTGTCTAAAAGGTCCGGCCAAAAAAGTCCTTGCGGGCTTGTTTCCATTGGGGTCCTTGAATTAATTTCATAGACAAATGGATATGGATATGATGCCTTTCTAATGGACAGGTTTATCACCACTGTCTTATCTGTGTAATTCTGGACACAACTAACTTATTAAAATATTTTCTTTTTTTCTGGAAGAAAATATATTAATTGCTCCTTTTAAAAGATCTGCCAATGTAATTTCTTTTTATCATTAGTTTACATAAAGTTATCATGGCCTTTGACATTTTGCAAACACTTAACAATACCATGAGGGTGCATTACAAATACAAGGCTGCAGAAGGTAACTGAACACACTGTACATTTACTGTAAACACAGCTGTACTCCATACAAGGAGCTCAGTGTTGCTAGGTCTAGGAAAACAAGCCCAAAAGAAGAAACTTAGGCCACATGAGCACTTTAAACCGTCGACTATTTGAAAATAGCCGATCTATAAGTTGTGAGCTTGTTGATCGGCTATTTTCAACATTTCAACACAAATGCTCCCTGGACCCTCTGGTACAGAACATTTTCATGAAAATATTTGAGAACCACTGGTTTAAATAATTACAAAAATTGGAAGCAAGCCTAAATAAACAACTACATTTTAGAAACAAGCCCCAAAAAACACTATCCGCAACTACCAATTTTTACTAGCAACTTTACAGAAAAAGAAGCCCAATGTCGCTTATAATAAGCCGACATGGCAACACTGACAAGGAGCTTCCTCTTTGTTCCACCGAACCGCGATGATTGCCACCAATAACATCAGGGCGTCATTAATACAAACATTTTGCTACGCCAATCACACCTACTGTTTCTACTTCCGCCTACTTGTACCGTCCAATCACTTCACTTCACCTTGCGTCACCATGCTTTCCGCAGCACCTGTGGAAAGCCGTGGTTTCTATTTACAACTCGGTGCTCTGATTAGTGTAGACCCCACCTAACTGTATCCGGTCATTTGCACATACACAAACACTTGAGGCAGCGTTTCCGTATCCGCTCTGGACCCCAGACCGGATCTACAACCTGTAAAGCAAATTGATCCCAGTCCAACCACTAAGGAAGCGATGTGCTGCCGGAGGGGCGGGTTTACCACTTTGTTCAGGAAAATGGGCAGTGTTGCCATGTCCGCTTATTATAAGCGACTTTGGGCTTGTTTTTCTGTAAAGTAGCTTGTAAATATTGGTAGTTACGGGTTGAGGGTTTTTGGGATTGTTTCTAAAGTGTAGTTGCTTATTTAGGCTTGCTTCCAAAATATTTTAATTATTATTTTAACCAGTGGTTCTCAAATATTTGTCTTGGTTTGGACCCCCAAATTAATATGTATATGGCCCCATCTGAAAATGTTTTGTGCCAGCTTGAGCCCCGTGCCAGTGCCAGATTTGTGTTGTTAGAATGTTTCAAAACTATTCCAAATATTCCACATTTTATTGTAAGATTTTTTTGAAAAAGGCAGATGTATTACTACTAGACTACTAGATTTAGAGTGCTATGTGGCCTCCTAGAGGCTAACATGTCGCTTCTTTTGGGCTTGTTTTCATAGGCCTGTTTGCTTATTTCTCCCACAACATCTGGCAACGCTGGTGAGGATGGGGGTAGATCTGATCATCATTGCTACTATACTAGCTCGGCTCGTTGCTGCTAGGCTAGTAGCTGGACCTGAATAACGAGGTGGCGACATAACAACCCCGAAGACAACATCATATTATTCTGAACGAACACAACGATGCCTCTCTAACACCAAGCATGGACATCAGTTAACCATGACGGGGGAGAAGAAGAAGAAGAAGCGGCTGAACCGCAGCATTCTTCTGGCAAAGAAAATTATCATAAAAGATGGAGCCAGTGTGAGTTAAATATTTATTTATCTTCGCTATAGCTTTGCCAGTCATTCCGATTGGTGTTTTTTGTTGTCATTAGTTGACGTGCTTTATGTTTCCGAACGTCTGCCCGGTGTCTTAACTCTTGTCTGCGGTTTGTATATATATATATCATATTTACTTGTTAGCTGGGTGGTTATAAGTGACCACAATAGCCACAGCTAAGAAGCTAGCTTTAGCCTACAAACTTCCAAGGTTGCGTCAGTGATGTCACATCACATCTAGCGGAAGTGCTTTCTACTCCTTTTATTATTATTATTATTATTTTATTTTTTATTTTTTTATATTCGTGGAGCTGTTGCTATTGTCACATAAATAATACATTTATTTTCTTAGCATATTCATTTATTTTGGCACTTATTTATTTTAGTATTTCATTAATTAATTTATTTATTTATTTTTAGATATGGCATTTTTGGTCCTCCTTTGTTGCATTGTGCCGTTACTTTACTTTATACTATACTGAAAAATGAAGCATTTTCACCCGAAGGAAAGGGCAATGTAATGCAACAGATTATGACCTGTTTACAAAATAGTGAAAATAGCAGATCTGCAAGCTGAGACGTGTCGTGTGCTTACCGTGTATGTAGATGGTGAGATCCGCTATTTTAACTAACTAAACGGCTTTAAGATAATAATAATAATAATTATTATTATGTATTAAACGGGGTTGAGATTATCATTATTATTATTATGAACTAAACGGGTTTAATATTATTATTATTATTATTATTATTAAACGGGTTTACGATAGGCACACTTCCCATCGTTTTGTGGCGTCACTATCGTATCCTTGGTGTCCTCTTCCTAGGCTGTAGCCATCGTTAGCGGCCTATCCGTTTACACGTCAGCTCAGTTCAGGTAACGTTAGCGAGCAGCTCATATTAACATCAGCTCTTTGTACCAAATACAATAAGACGATTTCCTGGAGGAGAAATTCAAATAACCCAGAGTTGTGTATTATTAACAAACATTACCCCCTTTATCTTATCCGTTGGTGTTCAACACCACATCAAATGTGTGTTTATTTCAAGGTTTGTTTTTATCCATCTGGCAAATTAGGACTACCGCCGTCCCCATGCAGCTAGTACTGTGTATACACTCTATCAGTGGTGTTAACTAAGTACATGTTGCACCAAAGTACTGTATTTAAGTACAATTATGAGGTATTTTTTTTATTTTACTTGAGTATTTTCAATACTTTTACTTCTACTCCACTACATATGAGAGGCAAATATTGTAATTGTACTTTTACTCCACTACAATTATTTGAAAGCTTTGGTTACTAGTTACTTTGCAGATATACATTATTATATTCTAAAACATACATTAACCACTTGAACCCTGTTTTATAGGTTATTTTCAAACATTTTAGTACTTTTACTTTTGGCACTGTAATTACATTACACTTTGATGCCAATACTTTTGTACTTTTACGTATCATTTTGAAGACAGGCCTTTTACTTGTAACAGAGTATTTTTATATTGTGGTATTGCTACTTTTACTTAGTAAAATATCAGAGTACTTCTTCCACCACTGCTATATATACACTATCATTATGTAAGTAATAGAACTGATAATCTCATGGTGACTATCATGGAATGTAGAAGTTGTCATGCGTGGCCTGTAGGTGAAGTAGTTTAAAAGTTGGACACAATGAAACGTTCAAGTCAACAACACGCCATGTAAATAACGTTGAATAAATAAACAAATGCTCTTCCTCCTCATTTTGCTGGCCTACTGTTCAGATTTAATTGCATCCGTCAAGTTCTCTAAAAAATCACATTGGAAAGTAGTACAACCTCGTCAGGAAGTGAATAGGGGACAGATATAGATGCATAGAAGGCCCATTGTTAGCAGTTAGGTCTGTCAGGTGAAGCATGTTTACTAAGATAGTGCTAGCTATGTAATGAGCAGACGTTAAGTTATGTCAAATATGTTTTGAATTCATGCACTGGAAATCTGACAAAACACATATGACCATATTTTGAACTTTCCAAATATGCCCAATTGACTCGAAAGGTGTTGTACATGGCAATGACATCCACTGATGACAGTCTTTGTGCCTGTAAATATAATTATACACCTGCTGATGTGATCATTTCAGACAAGGCCTCTATTTAACATTGGTGTTGTTGCTTTCCTGTGGCCAGGTCTAATCCCTGAGTTAGGGTAAGTACCTGTACCAGTTTTAATTGGATCCATTAAAGTAGCCCTGCCAGGTAATAATTTGAATGAGATAGCCCTGCCACCTGATAGCAGTTTGAACGGGATCCAGGCAAAGAGTAGCCCTGCTAGATACCAGTTTGGGGAGCCAGAGAGAGAGTTAAGTTAGTAGGATTTGACTTTCAACAGTTAGCCTTAACATTCCACCCACTGCTTTTTAGATTCTCCGATGTCATTTTCAGATAGCAGTTCAGGGAGCATACTCTAAAACTAAATATCAATTAAAGGAAATTGCAACACGCGTTGGCTGGTGAGTTGAGTTCCTCATCGTTCTCCATTACTGTGGTGAAGCAGGTAGTGTGTAACGGAACCAAAAAAAGAGGGTGGAACTTTCGTTGGCTTAACTCATTAAGACCGGGAAGGGAACGCATCTGTGTCATTTTAAGATGTCTTTGGCCATTCAAAAATCATGAAAATGTGAGCAAATCTTTGAATATATATATATTTTGAAGTGAACATTTGTAACTCAAATCTTTGCTTCTGGGGGGTCCCTGGAACAAAATATTTTTCAAATGTTCGCTTAAAAAAAAAAAAAATCAAAGATTTGCACTCATTTTCACTTTAAAAAAAGAAATCAGATCTACAAGCTCATAGCATGGCATGAGCTTGTATATCTGCTATTTTTGAATAGCCCAAAGAAATCTAAAAATGACAGAGATGCGTTCCCGGTCTGAATGGGTTAATCATAGATGTAAAGGAACAGGTGTTTCATAAGCACCCTACTTCCGTGTTCACACTAGTCACTGACTTTGCTGGAGGACCGGATGATACTTATTGCTACCATAACGGTGCATCTTCATAGCTAAACAAAGGCATCACGGAGAGGCCCCCGTGGATCGATTCATTCCTCTTCCTTGTTCGACTTGGAAGCACAGTGATGCTGAATGGGATGTCCGATCTATTCTATACGTTTACTATGTCTAAAAGGGCCCAATGTGATTTGCCATGGGGAACTCCATTGCTAACCTGTTTCCCATCCGTCACACTGTGATACATTGACACCACATGGGGAAGTGACAAACCACACAAGCCCACGCCTAACTGTCAGTGTCTTCTGTCTTGGCTGAGCTGGGTCTGGCCTATTTTACACTCAACCCGATTTTCGCACTGTACCTTGCATTGCCTTCTGCCACGGCACCCCCAATCACGCTGTCCCATCTATCACCTGGCCTTATAGACTTGTATGGATTTTATTGTGCAGCAGTGATCTCTTGGGGGACCGGGGGCATAATTAAAGTGAGATGGGGAGAAAAACTAATTGACCCTTTGTCAAGTCACTCCCATTGGTTGCTGTTGCTTGGATGGACAAAGATCCTGTCTCCACTACCATTTAAAACTCTTTTTCAGTTGCCTTGTATTGATATTTGATTTATTCAATTCTTATTTTTAACTTGGTCTCAGTGAAAAGGAACACCTCGGTTGCAGCATGGTCCGGCATAAGTAGCCCTGAAACATGACTGTTATACCATGACAGTTGTGGGCCATGGCACTACTTGTTCCTGTTTTTTGAAAAATTTACTTTTACAACCAGTACATCTACATAAACGTCCAGATTTCAAATATAAAGTGCTGACCCCCCTGCCACGGATGTTACGGATGTTACAAGTTAAAGCGCCCAGGTCTAAGTACCTGTATCTTCTGTATTGTTCAATAAAAAGCTTTTTAATCTGATCGCCGGCCATTTTCTCCAAAAAACAGGAACAAGTAGCGCCATGTGTGTGACAGACGTGACAGACGAGCGTCATGTGAACCATGGCTAAGGCATATGTTTTTTTTCCTCTCTCCAAAAACAGGATATTTTTCTACTTGTTTTTAGCAAATTCAGCATAAGCAACCGAAAGTAGGTGGAACCAGAGCAGAACAAGGCGGGGAAAGCCTGCTGTTTCGTCAGTCAGGGACCAATCAGAAGGCTGACAAAGGGTCAATTGTGTTTTAGTCATTGTAATAGGTTTAAGCCTATATAGGTGGAGTAGTTACTAAGCTGCTGGACAGTATCTATCTATAGACGCCAAAGCCTTGACAACATAACTAATTTAAAACGGGTGTTTCTGTTTCCCAATAATTACATGTACATTTTTGATTGACATACTGTTGCATTATAATTCGGCTGCACCTAATCAAGAACAGCATGTTGCTGAGCCGACAAGGCTTGTTGAATATAACCCCATTTTCTTGTGCCATGTCCTCATGAATTCAGATTGATTATTTTCTGTCAGTGCATAGGTTTTAGCTATCTGAACTTGTGAACGGATAGGAATTTGTAATTGAATAATAATAAAATGATTGGTCACAGTTTGGATCATTGCCTTGTTAAGATTAAAAATGAAATACTTTATTGCTGGCCTGGGTCTGCAACATTGACTGCAATTCACCCTGGAGAAGTTTAAAGTAAAAACACTAGACATTCATCACACTACAGTACAACCATCCTGTCACATGCACTGGACTCGTGATTCAAAAGTTCAGAGATTTAGTCTTTGTATCTTCATTTTCTTGGTTGTCTAATTTAGACAGCAGACCATGTAAGTAAGTGCATTTTATTTATATAGCACTTCTCACAGAGAAAACTCACAAAGTGCTTTACATATGATGTCACACAGTCACAGGATGGCTATTGTAATGTAAATGTAATTAGATGCATGCTGTTTGTGAAATTGATTCTAGTTCACCATGTGATCGAATGTCTTTTTCATAGCCTCTCAGCTAACCATTCTCTTTGTCTCTTTCTTGTTCTGTCTCTCTACTCTCTTTCTCTTGTCCCTTCAGCCTCAGGGAATCGGTGAGCCCAGCGTTTACCATGCTGTGGTGGTTATTTTCCTGGAGTTCTTCGCGTGGGGTCTCCTCACCACCCCCATGCTCTCGGTAAGCCAAGTCAAACACAAACCTGGCACCCCTATAATGTCATTATAGGCCAAAAGTTTACAAAAATAGTGAAAATAGCAGATCCACAAGTTCAAAGTGTGTCGATTCGAAACGTTGTTTGCTTATAGATTGGCTGTTTTCAGCATACTACAAAGGATAAAATTGGGCTTAAGTGTTTAACTAGTAGTGACATCACATTTCTTCTGTATTCACGCACCCACCCACCTGTTCTTCCCTGTGAGCTTGCCCAGAGAGTGGCGTTTCCCAAAATTTCCATTGACTGGAATCACACACAAAAGACCCACCACCCTCCATGAATAATTGAATCACTAATCAAATGGCATAGGGCCTGCATGACACACTTTGTTTTGTCTGTGAATTAATGTATGTGTGCGTGTGTATATATAGTGCCAGACCTTTTCCCCGACACTAATGGACTAAGAAATATGAAAGGGCATCAAACGGCACATTGTCTGAGCACTGGCTCTTTGTTGAGAGGCTTATCGGGTAGAGAGAAAGAGAGAGGTCAGTCGTTTGTTGGCAGACCACGGCACAGATGTATGCTAGGCAACCACTGAACATGCTCACCTCAGTGCACAGCCGTTATTGTTTTGGGCAAATGGTTGACACAGATGTGTGTGTGTGTGTGTGTGTGTGTGTATAGACATCCTTTACTGCAGAGGTTGACACTAACGGTTGCCCGACTGCCTGTGGCAAGTACATAAAACGTTCGGGAAAGTGGAGTTTGCTTTCAGGTTGCCCGGCGGGCAAGTGTGTTTGAGTGAGGAAGCATCGTCTTTCACAAGATTTCTGTCTATATAAACACTTGAACGTGGCCAGAGCGCTTTCTCTCCCTCTCACACACGCACGCACGCACGCACGCACGCACACGCACGCGCACACACCTATCATTTCATAATGGACGATTTACTTTTCTGGCAAGTGAACATGACCTGTACTTCCCCGATGGGCAAGTGCCTCTGAGACCTTAGTGTCAACCCCTGCTTTACTGGGTTGTATTTTTCACCCCCTTAGTATTACTAATATTAGATAAGAGGAAGGGGAATGCACGCACATCCAGGTGCAGGACAAACAACAATACATGAAATAAAAATAGAGTGTGCGGACCTTATTTGTATTTCATAAGATAAGACCTTTTATTTATCCTGCTGGGGAAATTGAGGCGCCAAAGAAAGAAGAACAGATTACAGGGCAGGGGGAAAAAGTATGTTAGCTGCAGCATGATGGAGAGAAATCACAGTCAAGGCAACATCATCAGTAAGGTGCCGAAAAGAAAAAGTGTATATATATAAATATATGTATATAACTAAGATATGCATTAATACAACACTATACACTATATATCCTCTGTCATAAACGGAAAAAAACACATCTCTTCATCAAGTATCTGAATTCGATTTGTTCTCTTGTTGTGTAACCTTTTTTATACACTTCTCCTTCACTCTCGTTTGCAACGTCTTGTGCAGGCTATTACATCATCATTCTTGAATTGCATGAAGCCCGTCAGGCTTCTATCCCTCAACGGTTGGTTGTGGTGTTTGGCAATCTAAGAATTTAAGCTTATTTTCATATGCATTTTGCACTTGATAATCACATCGGCTAAATAAAATGTTAATCTCAAGTATGCTAACACTGTTACTTTGGATGGAACTCTTTATCATAAGCAAATTAACATCTGTGTGCCACATCACATGGTGCAGCCTAGACAGGCATATATTGTGCAGTATTTATAAATTAGTAGTGGTGTATGTGCAGTGGTTTTGTGTTAATTGCTAAGGTTTGCTGCCTTTTTAAATCCAAGGGTGACGAAGGCGGGATTTGCATTTCGGGCTAATCGGAGGGCGCGGGAGTGCTTCACTGCTCCCAATAAGCCAGACACTTCATTAGTATCCAGCAGCAATATCCCACCACATTCACAATCTGAACAGTGGATAACTGAATCCCCACAGCCCAGAGGAGTCACCAACCAGCTTATTACCACAAGCCCACTAAACAACCCAGATTGTTTGACATTTTAGGGCATTTGTTGACACTTTTCAACCAGTGTGACTTGAAATGAGTGTCCTGCTTATGCAGCACCTGTTGCAATGCTCCAGCCTGGGATTTTCTATGTATAATGGTATGAAAGCCACCGTACCACCTCTGTTTGTGGTTCAAATGCGGTTGGTGGGTCATAGCATATATTGAGCAAGAGGTTTATATTCCTACAACAGTGTCAATGACATCTCTGCACTCTCATACCACAGACTTTGAACTGAACAGCAAATAGATTTATGCATATGAATGTCCCGTGTTCTCTTTATGCCAGCACAGGAACTTGTACTGAAGTACCATCTGATCTGGAACACTACAGCCATAATGTGACAGTGGTTCAGACATTTCTGTTGTTATCTTGACATTTGTTGGCACATAATGAGTTTATCAAAGAAATAAATTATCGAACCTATCTGACTATAACTTTAAAACCTACCAACCTTTCATTTGTTCCATTTGACCTGACAGCAACATTTTAGACTAAACAGCCTACAAGTTTGTTATCTGTCGCAGTGGCTGATGGGGAAAGACAAACATTTATCCGGATAGGCTGCTGTTGGTAATTTTCCACCCTTGAGTGCAATCAGCTGCCTGTGAGTGATTCTGAAAGGTCATGAGTGTGAAGGATGTTCTCCACCATGGCTTTCATAGAAGCTACCAGGGGCCGGGGGGAAATGAGCAGGTCACACAGAGAGTGAATAGACAACATCCTAAAAGACCACAGTGCTGCAGATCTTTCAAATCCAACTTCCAATGAGGTTTTAATATGTGTTGTTGTTGTTGTTCATTGAGCTGCTGACTCAGTGCTCTCAATGGCACACCCCTGGTAAAGTGGGATAATTGTCTGGGCAGAGTCTCAGCAGATGTGGTATAAACAGCTTCATTGTAGCTGGCTACAGCAGTGCAGAAGAGGGCAAGGAGAGGATAACGGAGTACCAGTGATTGATTTTGGACATTTCTTTAACAAATTGATCTGGCCTAATAAGATATTGATAGTATTGCTCTGGATTTTGGATTTAGCAACTGAGGGGGAAGGGTGGGCTATTTGACGTGTGTGTGTGTGTGTGTGTGTGTGTGTGTGTGTGTGTGTGTGTGTGTGTGTGTGTGTGTGAGAGACGGTATTTGTGCATGCATTGGAGAAAGTCCATTGAATCATTAAATAAAAATGTAACCATGATAGTGACTGAAGCCTCACTCACTCACCCCCTCAAATTAAAATGTTCCTAGTGACATTGGCCTTCGCACTCAAGTCCTGCCAGTGAACCAATTAAAAAAACATGGTTACACGTATAGTGTGAATAGAGTTTAGTCATTTTTCATAGGGTTTGTTTTATACTGTATAAAGCCACATGGAAAGAAGTGCAGACTAGTATCAGTACAGTAATATTATCTGTTCTCAGTAATTCTCTGAAATATCTGTAGTGTGTAAGCCATCTTTATATATTGTTTTACAAAATTGCTGTAAGATTTAATCTAGAGACCATCAATTCACACATACAGGTTGGACTTTGTGAACACTTTACCACTATGGCCTCAAGCTAGCTAATTATGTGCCTGTGTGGATGTGTAACAGTAGTAATATATGCAGATGGCAGTCTGTTGTTTTTAGATAAGCTATACAAATGAAGTTATTAATAGTGAAGGGCGGGCCTAAAAGAGGCTATTAAAGTCACCCTAGGTGTCATATTAACATTTCTACCATTACAAAAGAAAAGCATATGTTCATAATGTATTATTATAAAAGCCCTTGTGTAATAACAAGGCTTCTGTTTTATTTATTTTTTTCCTTTCCAGATTTAGTCAGTGCTTTTACTTTATCTGTCGGCTCAGAGGGAGTCAGCAGTAACACGGGTAGATTTGTGTACATTGTGGTCAGACTTGGCAGGCTGTCCTGCTGTGGCCGGCCGGCTGACTTTATCAACGTTGCAGAGTGAAATGATCCTGCTGTAGGTCATTGTGGGAAAGGTGTTGTGGCCTGTATAAGGATACAAATGGCTTCATGATGTGCCGTTAACTGGCGTTTTTTTTGTTCCCCAGACTTTGCACCAAACGTTCCCCCAGCACACATTCCTGATGAATGGGCTCATTCACGGAGTCAAGGTAAGCGATACCGCTCTACACAACCCATGCGGACCCATATGTTTGATGGTTGTGAACTTGGGACTTTCACAACGGTAATGTATTTAGGGTGTGGAAAGTTGAACCATTTCTCAGAGTGAGCGGATGCAAGTTAGCCTAAGGTTTACAGCCAGGTGAATCTATACATACAGTTACCGTATGTAGTTAATTAACTCTAGTTATCTATTAAAAGTGCTCAGTCCAATGAACACACTTCTTCCTTTTGAAGAACAGAAGCTAACGACACATCAATGCATCACATTGTTAGCTTGTTAGCATTGTTATTTTCTGTGAGTGACACCATCGCGTGACAAAGTATAAATTAGGTTTAGCTCTCTTTCTCCATTCTTTCTCCATGCTTTTCTCTTTGCCTCTCACACGCATTCTGTATTTTCTCTCCCACTCTTTCCATGTGACTATAATTGCTTCACTCTAAAACACTTTGTGGCGCTCACTCTGCATCTGCCTCTGTCTCTCTCGCCCTCCCTCAGGGCCTATTATCATTTCTCAGCGCTCCTCTGATTGGAGCATTGTCAGATGTATGGGGACGCAAGTCCTTCCTGCTGCTAACAGTGTTCTTCACATGCGCGCCCATCCCACTGATGAAGATCAGCCCATGGTGAGGCCCCCCCACACACACAAAACACCATTCACCATATCAGCTGCACTCAACTAAAGTCACACACAGAGGGATTAAGCTCATTGCTCTATAGTTGGGTTCAGTGTGGTCCTCCTCTGTGGGTCATCTCTAGAACATAACTCCTTCACTCAAGGAACATTTAAGGAATAGATTAAACTGGCGTCCGCGGGACCTTTCTTGTGAGCCCTGGAGCACATTCTATTTTCCAATGTGTTTATGAAAAAAAAATATATATATATTTATGTTGCACCCATATTACTGTCATTAAACATGTTTTTTAAAAAACATGTTTTTTAACAAGCAAACTAAGCAATAACATTTAACATGGGTGATTTGAGTGGCCGGTCACACAAATTTGTGCGCTGCTGGTAACCTGCAGCTGCTGCCTGCCAGCTCACTTCTTAGTACAGTAAGCTACAGACTGTCTACTACAAAATGTGTGAGAGATCACATCCAACAAACACCTAGATCATCCAGGTTATGTCGTACTGCCCGCTGCCTCTGTCATTTGAAGAAATAATCCAGAAAATCCAGATACAATCTGCATGGACTGACATACAGATCTCCATATATGGGCATATCAGTCGAATCGGTGGTGCAACGTAGGTGTGAGGGCCCTCAAAGTACAGTCTGTTATACTATAGCTAGGACTGTTTGTACAAGATCCCGTATTGCTACTCTGTTTAGGTAATGTAGTGTTGCCTTTACTAGCAGTGTTACTGTCCTGATATCTGACTTTCCTTTTGTCCTCCAGGTGGTACTTTGCAGTCATCTCCATGTCCGGTGTCTTCGCCGTCACCTTCTCTGTGATCTTTGCCTACGTGGCAGACATCACACAGGAGCATGAGAGGAGCACAGCGTATGGTCTGGTAAGAGCAAGCTGCAATCAGAGATATGGCTGTCATTGTTGTTGTCTCCAGCTGAACATTTGACAGAACATTTCCATCGTTTTGTATCCAGGTGTCTGCTACCTTCGCGGCTAGTCTGGTGACCAGCCCGGCCATCGGCGCCTACCTGTCGGCAACGTACGGCGACACCCTGGTGGTGATCCTGGCCACATTCATTGCCCTGCTGGACATCTGCTTCATCCTGGTCGCTGTGCCGGAGTCACTACCCGAGAAGATGAGGCCCGCCTCCTGGGGAGCGCCCATCTCCTGGGAGCAGGCCGACCCCTTCGCTGTGAGCATCTACAATACATTCAGAATACATGAAAATCACTTGCCACGGACAGGAAATTTACAGAGAATGTGTTGGTATAAAACAATGATGGCCCATGTTATAATATAATTTGAATGCAAATCACTTATTTATGAAAATCACTTGCAGAGGACAGGACGTGTGCATAAAATGTCTTGATATAAAAGAATGATGGCTCATGTAATGTCATTTTTATGCAAATAACTTTTTTCATGCAAACCACTTTATTTGACAGCATAATAAATGGACTGAAATTTGACATTGTGCAAATGTACAAATGTAGACTTTATGATGTAGTTTATATAATCGCTTTTAATCAAGATGCTTTAAAGCATTTTTCTTTGTGCCTCTTTTACATAATGTGCTACTTTTGCATGCCAAAGTAATGAATACTGGTAACACTGAAAGACATCAACCAGTGGCTAAAGTCCCAGCTGTGCTGTGTTGGTTTGTTTTGTTTCAGTCTCTGCGTAAGGTGGGGCAAGACTCCACTGTGCTCCTCATCTGTATCACAGTGTTCCTCTCCTACCTCCCTGAGGCAGGGCAGTACTCCAGCTTCTTCCTCTATCTCAGACAGGTAACATTGCCCTCCTCCTCCTTTCCGCTTACATGCAGTCTTCACCCTCCATCACAAAGGCCATGTGCTGCTGTTGACAATAAAGGGGATATCTACGATACCAGAAGGATTCTTATCATGTTTTTGGATGCTGCGCTGAATTACTAAGCATAATGATCATGAGGGATTGATGGGTATGCTTGACGCGATAGCCCCTTGGCTCTGCCATCTTTGTTTGCAGAAATGGCTACTGGAAACATCTGAGATGTATTTCAGTACACCACCAGGCGGGAAAAGTTGCAGACCACACACTTTTCCCCGTACCCGTTCTATTACGAGATTGGATCAGCAGGTTTTGCCCAGCAGCCTATTTCAGAACGTGAATAAGTAGAACAATTTAAATAGGTGGATCAGCAGAAAAAAATAATAATACACATTTTCACCGCAAGAAAAAGCCAAATACATTTTAAACTGCAGCGTCCGGAAAATAACCCGCTTCAGATGCTAATCCCCGGTTTCTGTCGTCTAGAGGGAGTTGGCTGCCTCAGAATAAACTGACAGACTCGGTCTCCTCCTTGTCCAAACTGCCGGGATGTTCAGGGCTGTTGCATTTGTGTAAACACAGCCTTTTGCATGTGTGACTATGTCAAAACTAGTCGGACAAGTCTGACGCATAAACACCTGACACACAAACACACAGCCTCATAATTCCCTGCTGCCTCATTTTGGAGAATCGTGATTTATGGAGCAACAAGGGGATATAGCATTTCTTACCACGCCCACCTGCTCTCTTTATCCCAGTCCTCAGTCTCTTCTTGTGCCAGAAAGTGCTTTGTTGTCCATCCCTCGCTCGCTCCTCATCTGTTGTCATGAATAAACTCGCCTCACTCCACCTGACCCACCACCACTGCTGCCGTTATGAAAGAAGATAAAGGGAGGGGGTGGGTGTATTCTACCTGGATACATTTGATTGTTTGTTTGTTTTCTTAAAGTATGTCGTCGTGAAGCCGAGGGCCACAAAAACACTCCTAAAAAACCCAATGACACACGCCTCTCCTGTTTTTAGGAATGTGCATGTATTATGGATGATTATCTTCTGCTTGAGATATGTTCCTGTGTCTGTTGCAAAGTGGCCGTGTCCTAACCTGCGTGGCGTGAATGTGGTTTCTCTCCCCTTCAGGTCATACGCTTCACATCAGAGACGGTGGCTGCATTTATCGCAGTGGTGGGAATCCTCTCCATAATTGCACAGGTATGAGAACAGACAACCCTTTCCTTTCCTTATCCTCTCACCAGCAATGGGTTATGCAGACTGCTCAGACTAAATGTCAGAGAAATATACCAAACAATGGCATACAGTACTCTATAGTAGATGTGTTTTCCATCATGTAACTCGACAACACCCCATCACACACCCTATAACCTCACAGGAGAGCGTGTGCTAGGGCTGACTGATATCAGTATCAGCCCATTCAATCCCTCTTTCCTTGCGCATCGCATAGGTCTGCCACAGCTGAATGGGTAGAGAGCCCGCCTAGCAAACAGAAGGTCCCAGGTTTGATGTATGGCCCGAGCGCTCAATGTGATTGTCTGAGCAGCCATCAGCTGGGTGAAGCTGAATTTCCCCCGTGGGATTAAAAAGGTCTATATAGAGCACCAAGGTCTGGCATCACTGCCGCTAGAGGCCGCTATATACATTTTTACATTAAAATTCCCCGCAAAGAAATCTTTGATCACGTCATGTAAGAACTGTGTTACAAAAATAGACAAATCAGCTGGGCAATTTTACTCGTATGGAATTTTCTTTTACTCAAACACAGACATTATCAAATGTAACTCAATATCATAAACGACAGAGTTACATACCTGACAGAATTGCCCGGCTGATATGTTTATTTTTGGAACACAGATCTTATTTGACACAATCTAAGATTTTTCTATGGGGATTTTCAATAGAAAAAATACTTCTGTGACATCGGTAGCGGGAGTGACATCAGGACTTCGGTACTCTATTGCCATTAGAAGAAAGTTTAACTCTAGCACTGGCGGGCGTGTGCACTGTGCATGAGACTAGCACGACCACTCACTCACTCGTCGTCTCTCATTGAAAATGAATAACTGGCGGCGTCTGACCAACCATAGCAGCTTACTTTCTATCTGAAAAGATGTACCGGTTACGGCAGTCATTCAAAACCTCAGTACTGAAATTCGATCGGGGATTTTCCATCATTGCAAAGCTTACCACTTTCGTCATGCAGTACAAAAGTAAGAGTTTGACTTCCGGTCGACAGAATTCAAAATATGTTTTTTTTAAGAATGCTTAGTTTTTAACTGTTACACTTAAAATATAAAATAACAAGTGTGAACCCATAGTCAAATTGTATATCACATTGCTGTTTAGATTGTCATAAATATTAAGGTATGACATTTTGTCCATATTGTGCAACCCTAGTGTGTGTTATATGGATGTCCATCCCTCTGTAGTAAGAGCTACGTAGTTTATTTGACAATTCCTAGTCACATCTGTTCATTACGTCATAATTAATTTGTTCTCATAATGTATTCCTGTGTTTCTGAAGTGTCAGCGAAAGGGGATATCATACTGTGGCTCAAGTACTTTAATCATATGCTGAAACCATGCATCATCCACGGCTGCTTGGAGCTGTAATTCTTTTGCTATAAATCCCCTCAAAGAAAAGTAAATCATTGACTATTTACTGTAGACGTGTAGTAGCCTATATTTTGATTGTAACAAAAAAATCTTTAATAAATAAAAAGAAATATGAGATCCAAGATTAGGTCCAGTCAAAGACCCGAGAGACCCTTCCTCTAGATGGCTCACCGTTAAGAAGCCATCATTGTTCTTGTGAAGTTGTTATGGCGTGGTGGCTAAGGGTTGAGTTGTCTAGAAGAGGCGTTGTCTCGTATGTATGTCTTTCCCTCCATTTCTAGTCTCTAAAGCCAGACAACTGTTCCACAATCTCTGAATGTGGAATAGTCTGTCTTATTTAGCTGATAACAGGAAATTGTCATGCATGTCATTTACGTTCTCAAAAACATATTTTGAAATATCTTTAAAATATATTTTAGAATTTTCATTTCTGCTAAGCAGCAAGCTATATACAGTAGAGCTTAAGATTTCAGCCCGAGCCTGACGGGACCCGACGGGCTGGGTTGGCATGGTCCGGGCCGGGTTCAATTGGTCACGTACTGTATTTGTCGGGCTGGGCTGGGCTAGGCAAAATAAGTGTGTGTGTGTGTGTGTGTGTGTGTGTGTGTGTGTGTGTGTGTGTGTGTGTGTGTATTATTTTGTAGCATGTGTTCACAATAAGCAGAGAGTATATGAAAGTCATTTAAAATGTTTATACTATTGGAATCTTACACACCTGCTCCCAAATAATTAATTACATCATTCCAGCGCAGCGTAAAAGTAGGTCAAATCAATCAGCTGTCACTCCAGCGCAGCGCAAGTCGGAGTCGCTGAGCCGGTTTGAACAAAGCTGACCAGCTCCCCTTAAACCATAACATGTCTGATTTTTGTATTACTGTCTATTTACTTAAGGTATTGTTAATGTATGGTTATGTTCCTTCTTGTTATGTATGTATGTATTGTTGGTGTTGAAAAATCAATAAAAACAATTCAATAATAATAATAAACCATAACATGACATATAGAATGGATCTTCAGACAAACAAGTCTTCCTCACCTCAAAGTAAACGTTGGATTATTTCTTCAAATGACTGGATCACAGGCAGCGGGGCTACTAGGTAACATGGGTGATTCACATCCAGGTATTTATATTGGATGTGATTTCTCCATTGCAACGCAAAACGTAAATCAATTAAAAATATATTTAATAGAATAACCAAATATTATTTTGAAAACGGTTAGTAGGGGCAGCCCCGTTTAACCAAATATCCACGCACACCCCTACCTAATTGTATATATTTATATAGCCCTATTTGCTCCAAGCTGTTTTTTAAATAAAGACAGTTGGAAAAGGGTAGAATGACTGAAATGATGAAAAAAGGCTGCATGCAGCAATTAAGCTTGTTTAGAAAAATTACGGGTTTCGGGCTGGGTCGGATCCAACTTTTCAATAATGTATCGGGCTTTGGGTCGGGCTGGGCTTGACGTTCTGTCGGGCTGGGTTGAGCCGAGCTCAAATATTTATGCCCGATTAAAGCTCTTATATACAGTATGCTTCAATTAATTGGATTTACATTAGGACAAATAGGACTTGCACGACTGGAGGCTAGCGTCCAATTTACTCCTGTATCATTTTCAGCGCTTCCGTTGCACATACTGTATGCATTTCATAATTGTGTGAGTCAACCGCCTGGCTCGAGAGACTACTCCGCTACTAATACTCCATCTAACATTTTGTGACTGAATTGAAATCAAATTTTGTGAATTCATAATCTCAGTCATCCATCACTGAACTTCATATTTGGGCAAGACTGACGTCATCAATATGATGTCATTAACATTACCCCCATATTGTACTTTATTGGTGACGTTTATAAAGATTGCAAAGCGAATGAAAGGGAAAGGCGTAAGAGAATGTGAAACTTTTTTTAATGATCTATGCATGCAGAATCTATTTTTACGTCTTATAGCTAGCCAGGGAACGTGCATTAAAGGGCAACGTTGCTGATTTTGCACCCAAACCCTATTTTAATTAAGTTGATTGAGGACATAATAAACATGATGTTGGAGTGTGTTTTTTCTGGAAACTGTGACATCATCGTACAGAATGTCAGTTCTTCCTGGACTACAACAAGGAAGCTTTTGAAAGAAAGAGACGTGCTGGACGCTGGGCATGCGCCATGACACTCATGGGTGGCAAACCTTGCACCGAAAGTTGGATGAAATACATTGCAGTGAATGGAGCCTGCTGGACCAGCTCATGAACAAACATTATTTCTGAACGATTCGGGTTCAGGAATATAAAAGAAAACATACAGTATCACAGGTTGTTTTCTAATCACTTGCTTTTTGATGTGCACAGTACATAATTTTATTGAGGCATCTAAACAGCGGCAGGTATCGTTTTTGTCTTGGAGGTATCGCGAGATTTGGTTGCCAGACAGGATATTATACTTTGGCTGTTCAGAAACATACTTTGTGCTCTTTTGATACATCATACTCATCGAAAAGCAACACAGCAGAAAAAAATGTGTGATACGTCTTTTATTTTCCCGAGGCGAGTATTTTATAAAGGTCTCAATTGTTCAGAAATAGTGTATTTTATAAAGGTCTAAATCGTTCAGAAATAGTGTTTGTTCATAAGCTGTCCAGCCGGCTTTTATAGACTCCAATGTTATTTCACCGACTTCCGGTGTGAGTCTGCCACCCAGTGCGACGAATCTGCCGGCTAGAGAAAATTACGTTGGCTTTCCTTCCTTTCAAAGGCTTCCTTGGACTACAATGCCCATGTTTCCTGTAGTTCCAGTCGGACCTTCTCCTCCAGCTGATGTCAATCACCTTGTCAGACTGCTCTGAGGTGTCAGTTACCGTGTCTACCAGCACCTCCACAATGAAGGGCACCATGACAACCCTTGATTGAATCCTACAATAACTTAAGAAGATATGTTAACATTAATATTTGTAGACACAATACAAAATACTATTTACCGAATACAGGTTAAAACAAATGTATAAAGAACTAAAAAGAATCTAAACAAAAGCCAAACTAACGACAAAAAAAAAAAACTCCAGTCGCACTCTCCTCTCTTTGACCACTTGGTACAGTCTGACTAGGTGTTTGACATCAGCTGGAGAAGCAGGTCTGACTGGAACAGGAAACGGGTCGCAGTCCAGGAAGAACTAGCCTGCCCCAGCGCGTCTGATATCTGACATAGAGGGGTGGATTCAAAATCTCCTGCGAAAACATCCGTGGGCTCCAATTGGTTCACCGATCTGTGCCCCCGCCCCACTCCGTGCCCCTCCTCCAATGTGCAGCATTGAGAGCCCTGACGTCACAACATTTGGAGCAACGCCCACTGCACTCTGGTTGGTTGGGAAATGAAAGGTTGACTCCCACTTCCTATGTCAGAAACGTCAACAGCTTGGTCCAGGCTTTCTTTTTGAACAAAAATGAAAGCCTGGAGATGGAGGCTAAGGAAGAACTGACATTCTGTACGATGTCGAAATCATGTTCAAAATATCAAAACCCAGAATAGACACACTCCGTCATGTTTATTATGTCCTCAACGTAATTAAAATAGGGTTTGGGTGCAAAGTTGCCCTTTAACACATTCCTTCTAGCGCTTATGAAGTTTGTTCATACATTTTTTGTTTTGTTTTTCAATGGAAGTGACGACCTACCTAAAATAATCACTCAGAAAACTGAAGTGGTAACAATAGAAATTGTATTTTGTTCTTTCAGACTGTTGTTCTGGGGATCTTGATGCGTTCCATAGGGAATAAGAACACTATCCTACTTGGCCTTGGCTTCCAGATCCTTCAGCTGGCCTGGTATGGGTTTGGCTCTCAGCCCTGGTCAGTAACAAACACTGTTTCTTATACACACACCTTGCTCTACGTTCATTAATGGTAGCTCACTCACTGCTGCACAATTGGCCTTGAGTACTTGAAATATTCTGCATTTCCGTTAACACTTGATCACACAATGGACTTATTGTACTGGATAAACCTGTGTATTGAAAGCAACACTCAATTGAAATGTTCCCTGTATCGTTTGTGATTGGATTGTTACACCCTTACACCCAAGTTTGTGCTGCATTTACAGAGCATTAGTGTTGACTGAGTGAGTGTAACCGTTTATTTGACACACAGAAATAAGGCTATGAAAATGTATTCATCCAGTGGTATCTCACAGACAGTGTTGGGCAAGTTATTCAGGAAGAGTAATACATTTCTAGTTACGTATAACTCCTTTAAAAAAATATATATTACATTATGTGGTATCAAGAGTAATAAGTTACGTTGCAAGTCCAATCCCCCTGACTTACAATACATTACGATTTAGCCGGCTCCTTTTAGAACTGAATCCACTTTATTGGAACGATAATTAAAAGTCACAAATCAGCCCAACTGCATAACTGCACACATTAATATAGGCTATATAAAAAATCAACAGTCTCTCCTGTTGTTAGCTGTTTTTCTGCTGATTACACGTATAAGCAGGATAATAAATCAAAATTCTTTGAACATTCTACTTGTGATAGTTCAAGATTCAATAACAGTACCATTTCAATGAGACATCGATTGAACTTTGCTTTGTTATGAGCTCAGGAGACAACAATACAAATACAACAGAACAGTATAAAAATATAATTTGGGAACAATTCCTGGCTCCAGCACTGAAATTCATCCTCCACTTTTTATTCATAAGGAGAACTGCTCTCTCTCTATCTCACATATATATATACCAGAACTAGCCCAGACGTCATTTAGTGATTACATCATTTGAACACAGAATTCCCTCATCAAATAGTGTGTTATTGTACTGCCCTAACTAACCACCAGAGGGCAGCAAATCCAAATGAAAAGCACTGCCAATCGCCAAAGTATTATGTGAAAACAATTCTCAGCTCCAGTGATACAATGCTAATGTTGCAATGTAATTTCCTTGGGTAGTCTTTAATTAAAAGCCCTGAAATGTCTAGATTAATGATTTACATTTAAATGCACTGTTTCAGAACAAGTGTAAGTATTTCTTTGGTAAGACATATCAGCTATAGCCTGGGGACATTAATGAGTATATTGTCAGCTCAACCCAGACTCCACCCAATTCAAACTTAGTTTCAATATCATTTCTCAGGAAGCATTGATTTGTCAGCCGATAGTGTTCTCATCAGGTGTTTTAACTTGAGAGTTTCATAGATCCTAGATGTGAACCATGTCATATTGGAGTTCTGTTAGGACTTGATCAATAACCAGGATATAAGTCTAAATTGACCTGCTATGACTGTGTTATTTTGAGAAGGGTTTTCTTTATGGTTCTTGATGTGAAAAACACCAATAACCTCTTACCTTATTTCCGCCTGGGGTGCCTTGTTAATGCTTTGCTTGATGGAACTACCTGCTCAGTAGCATGCTGCTGTTGTTGTTGGACATCTGTATGCAAAGCTCTTCTGACTGAGTATTGTTTGTGCAGGATGATATGGGCGGCTGGATCAGTAGCAGCCATGTCCAGCATCACCTTCCCAGCCATCAGCGCCATCGTGTCCCGCAATGCTGACCCAGACCAGCAAGGTGAGCTTCTCAGCCACATGTATCTTAGTCCTGGATAGAAAAGACAGACCCCCATCATTACCCATCACGCTTGTCACTCTCATTCTCTCTAAAACCTAATTTAATGTGATATTTTTAATATTAACAAATCTGAATAAGCATACAGAAATATAACTCTTAGAATGATGCACTCAAATTACACCATTTGGTTTCCACAGAGGCTGTTGAACATAATGATGACCTCACTGTAAAGCCTTATTTATACAGTTTTACACCAGAAATAGCCGGTATAAGAGCTCACAACGCATCTCGCTGCAATGCGTTGTGAGCTCATAGATTGGCTATTTTCACTTAACCACTTGAACCCCAATGCCTCCTTTTCTGGGGGGAACATTTGCCAAAAATAGCCGATCTACAAGCTCTGAAAGAGCGTACCAAGTACAGTTGCAACTCGGGTCCATTTCACTAAGAATAGAGGGTTTAAGTGGTTAATATCCAGCAGCACATGTGATCCTGATGAGGTTGTTTGTATGTCTCTTACATCTTCTCTCTGTAGGTGTGGTTCAGGGCATGATAACAGGGATCCGTGGGCTGTGTAATGGCTTGGGTCCGGCGCTGTACGGCTTTGTCTTCTACCTGTTCCATGTCGAGCTAACTGACACGGACGCCTCCGAAAAAAGTGGCAAAGGCAACATGGCCAACCCCACCGACGAGGTGAGCACAGAGAAAACTACGATTCTTCACCGATGTCATTTACAGAAATGGTGCTGATATTGTATGTGTAGTTCTTGTATTTAGATTCGGTAGGTCTCAATAATCACGCCCACACTATTAGTGACAACACTAAGCAAACAATAAATTATATTGTTTCGAGTTGCACACAAAATGAAAGTGACAATATTTAGGGTAGATATCGTATTTTCTAATCTGGACAACATTAATGATAAGTGCACACATGCATATCCTTACTGACAGTTTCCTTATTCCCATCTCCTCCCGTTCCAAATGTCAAGTTGCATTCTTCGAAAAATGCGGTATTGTACTCTGACCAACCTGAATACACATACAGTTCTACCATGAAACCACTATCAACTTCTTCATCAACTTTGCGTCCTCTCTCTCTCATTCTCTCCCCCAGAGTTCCATCATTCCCGGCCCCCCCTTTCTGTTCGGAGCGTGCTCCGTGCTGCTGTCCCTGCTGGTGGCCCTGTTCATCCCAGAGCACACAGGGCCCGGCATGCGGCCTGGAGCCTACAAGAAGCACAGTAACGGAGCGCAGACCCACTCTCACAGTCCTCAAGGCAGCGGGGCCGAGGGCAAGGAGCCACTACTGGAGGACAGCAGTGTATAACCCCAGCCTCGGTGGGGGGCGGGCGGGGGGCGTCCCCCCTGCCACCCACTCACCTCACACGCACCTCAGAGCATTGGACAGATGCACACATTATATCACATATGCACACTCATGCCTCAGGCACACCACGTGGCCCCTGTGTGGATGTGAGATGTCCGCAGCACAAAAAGTTGGCCGTCTTTTCCTTGTGCAGCCCAATTTTAAAGCAGGGTGGTGTGAGAACTTTGTAATGGTCCTATGGGGAGGAGGGGGGGGTGTAGTTTGCCGAGTTTATTTGGGACTGCTGTGGAAGGTGTGTGTGTGTGTGTGTGTGTGTGTGTGTGTGTGAGAGAGAGAGAGCGAGAGAGAGGAGTTACTTTGACTGCGCTGGACTCTCACCCTTCGTTTCTATGAGGCGGCAACAGGGTGGAGCATTAAGCAGCTTTTCGGCTCCTGTGCAGAAACACACAACAATGAAGCACACCGATACAAGTGACTTGCTTGAGTGTGTGTGTGTGGGTGAGGTTATCATAATTGTTACTAAAATCCCTGTGTGATTCTTCTTACTCCTCCGTAGCCCGTAAAGTGACGATCATGTCCTTGTTTGTCCAACGAGAGTGTAGCCAACAGTCGAGCATGTGTCTAATGGCCCATTCCTCAAGCTAACTTCTGTTGTGATGCTTGTCGTTGTGACTAAGGCTTTGTATGAAGCCTAAGTTATACTCTGTCGCGCGGCACCGGCACTCGCCGTAAATAACCGGATTTTCGAGCTAACGACATGCCACGAGTATAAATTAGGCTTAAGTGTCCAAGAAGGGGAACCGCAGGTCTTTGCCTGCAACGTACCAACGGAGGGGCAAAAACAACTGTATGCCTACAAGAACGGCCTCCTCAAGTCCGTGTTGAAGAGGCTCTTCTATATCTAGAATTGGTTTAGTTGAGCCAGTTCAGAAACAAAAACCTCCTTTTCTTTTTTCTTTTTTAATGGAGGGACTTTAGTCTACTTGAACAATTCTAAAGACCACAGATTTTGTCAGATAACGCACTTCCAACGGACCGAGAAGTGTACCAGAGAGAGAGATAGACCACTTTATTAGCCGCGACCGTTTTCAATGTTTACCTGCCATTCTTAAGGTTAGCAGTACAGTTTGGGTTGTATATTTTCCTCTGTTCAGACTGAAGGCTAGTTGTGATTCAAATTTGTATTCGAAAAACAAATGTTGCCTTGAAGTGACTTCAAATATATATATATACATATATATACACATACATATATATATATATATACATATATTGATATTACGCAACCTGTATGAAGACTGAGGTCTGAGTGGGCCATGTAATCCTTTGCTATTGCTCCCATCGGAGCATCAACATACATTTGACTCAATTTCCCCCTTCATGTTAACACCCTACCTGGTCTGTTTTTATGACATTTCTAAGTTTAAACAAAGGCTGGCAGAATCATACTGTAGTTTTTGTTTCTTGTTCAAGTCTCTGGAGAACCTTAAGCTATAGTTTCATTATCAATGTTGGCACTGACTTTGAATACAGTGTCTTTGGAAAAATATCATTGGATATCATATGTGCTGCTACAGTACATAATCTAAACGGTAATAAACGTGATGTGGTATGATTTAAAACAAACACTGCACATGGTATTTGGGCCGACAGTAAAACGGATTTCCCTGAATCCCTTGACATTTAGGCTTCCATGTAAGTGGTTACTATTGGTCGGCTTGACATTTCTGACGCAATGTCAATCCGTGATGGCAGAACATTTTAAAATACTGTATTAGCTACCGGAATATTTTTGCTGTTGTAATTTTGAGTGATTGATTTTTGTAAATGCCTCAAGTGCATTGAAATAACCAAATCACACCCTGGCGTGAATTAGCTTATAGTGGGTTTCATGCTGTATAATGTCTATCTAAACTGCAATGTATTTTTCACTCATTCTTTTGTGCCAAATTTTCTTTTGGTTTGCTTTTTCATACATTTGTTTTTGTGAGTGTTGGTGCTTGTGAAGCTGCTTTGGATTTGTTTTTGTTTCTTTGGTCAGTTTCTCTTGTCTTAATTACTTTGGCTGAAGATTTAAGTTTGAACACATTTTTTTTTCCTTTTTTTAAATGGCTTTTTAACTCTTCCATTTATTTTTTAGGATTATTTTCAACATTGTGGCTAGTTTGGGGAATTATCAAATGTCCAATCTTTTGTTTCCAGCAATTTACACAAGCATTCAGTGTGTTACAATTTGATGAGGTTTTCCTTTTCATAACAGGTATCATTGAATGTTTCAAAGCTGTACATGCTGACATACGTACCGAGGAAACATACAATGCTATAAGCCACACAATGCCTGCCATAGCATTTTTATCATTTTGGAGGGATTGACATTAGATAATGAGGCCAACATTGACTTTGACTTATGTTCTCAGTCTTTTTGTATTTACGCATATATTGGACCAACGCATAAGTAAACCCATGCATTCAGATAAACAGATAAACAAATTGGTAAGATTCTGCACCAGCCCCATGTGCACACACAGGTTCCCAAGCAGATGACTGTAAATGTACAAAATCACCTGTACATTCAGAAAATGTATATATGTATTGCTCAAGGAGATGGCCACTTATAGGTCTGTTTGGTTGTATGGTGCAATTATATATTTCTCAAGACTTAACCTGCTAGCCACTCCTATTTTTAGTACAATGTGGTTTGTGGCCTGAGCCCCTCTCTGTGTGCCTAAAATTAGCCAAGAAGTGAATATGGCAACATGAGTAAATGGTGGATATTATGTAAATATGGGAAACTAATGACAAACTATTTATTAAAGGTTTATTGTACATTGAGCTGTGTCTGAATTTGTGTCTGTGGGTTTGGGTGTGGGCGCCACATGTTTCTTTTTTCTCTCCCTTTAATGTTTGTTCCAAGACCAAGGGTGTGGCTCAAGGGAAACAAACTCAACAAGTAACCAACAAAAATGTAGATCCAGCTAAAATTCTGAAGTAATGTTAGCTTTTTGTTCCCATGACTAGAGATGGGTTTCATGCGTTGGGAAATTCCAAACAACCTATAATAGCCACATGGAGGCAGTAGTAATGTTTGGTTGAAATCCCCAACAAGTTCTTTACTATATAGTACTCTAAAACCTGTCCATTTCACGCATGAATAATGATAACCTGTGTAAAAAAAAATGTTACTAAGTGTTTGTGCCTTTAGACATAAATATAACGATACATTTTTCAAGGAGTTATTGGCCTGTCCACTCAGGAGGACAGCATGCGTTTTGTGTTTTTAACTGAAAAAAATAAGAATAAAAGAAAACCAATGAATAAAATGATAAAAAATCAAAAAGTATCAAAGCAAATATATTTGTAATGCTGTAAAATTAAAATGTTCATGCAACCCAGGTTTCAAATACTGTGTCACTGCTAACACACACACACACACACACACACACACACACACACACACTACTAATGTGGCAGGGCCCTGTTGCCCTGAGACTGAATCATGCCAGAAATGTCCTCCCGTGTGCTGCCTCCCTCACAGTTTTCCAATTTTTTGTCAACCTGGAAAATATTGTTATTGCATATATCTTTCTACCTTGATGTTGGCTTTCTTAACCACCATTTTAAACTGTAGGGGAGACAGGGGCCAATTGTAACAATCTTTGTTTTTTCTGCCCACCCAAAACATTTGTTTTAATTATTATTATTTTTTATGTTTTCATATTCATCCAACAGTGTATATATGTATATGTGTATATATAAAATGTTCTTTCTCAGGGTGGGAAAATGTCAGGTCTCTGCTCTATAGCAAAGTGTCCTGGCACTTTAATCAAAATGATTTGCCTGTCTGTCTGTCTGCCTGTCTGTCTGTCCTTTGCTGTTGACCCCAGGAAGTGCAGGGGTGAGTGTTTAGTCGATCAGATCAGCGTCATCGGCCTTGCCAGCGGGCATGCGTATATCATGAGCTGCTCATTGACTTTTTACAAAGAAATATATCAAAGAATTAACCACTGGACTGTGCCACAAAATAGAGCATCCATAGACCTTTAAACTGAAGAAAAGAAAAAAACAGGGGAAATATCTATTTTGATGTTGTTACTCAACCAGACATCATTTTGATGGTGTCTGTTTGGTTGTTACAATTGCCCCCAACCGTACCACCCATTGACACAAACAACCCTAACCCTAAACAGCAAAGCTAACATTTGACAAAGAGCGGCGACAAAGCAACAGTCAATTTTCAATTGAAGCTACTGTGCAAACAGACAAAATTAAGCTTCTGTACAAACTGATGTCTGACACTTTGTCGCTGTGTGATGCGTGTGACGCACTACAAATCAACGTTGAGCTGGCTTCAACTTTTTTCAGCACTCCAATGACACAATGAATCATCAATCAATAATGTTTTTATTTCACGACTTCAACAATTCCTGCTCCAGTCCGTAAATGGAAGAAATATGTATTCTTGCTGTTAACCAGTTCCCTGTGCTACTTAACCCTACCCTTTTCATTTACCCAGTGTGACTTGACATTTCAACTGGCCAAGCTTGGCGGCTTGTGGCTTTCGTCACCTGTGGTGTGAACGCAGCATAAGTTACTTGGTGAATTTTCCATTTTCCACTTTTTTGTAAACTCACGGGCATGCTTGATGCTTTGATGCTCTATAAGCATTTGGCTCCTCTGTTCTATATATTGACCTTATGATTCCCATTTGTCCAACATTAGTGGGAGGTTAAACTTGGCAAATCATTGTTACTGTAAATCAAAGCTCCTGTAAATCAAAGTACCAGTAAGCACTCTTCATATTTGCCATAAAATCCCTTTGTGAGATGATGGCATTTTCACACCTTTGTAATCTTTAATGTGGCTGACAGTATAGTCTAGTCAGCCAGTTTCTCTACTACACTTCTCTCCACCTAAATGTACCCAATAATGTTCACATGCTTGCCTGAAGTGTTGCTATAGATAGAAATGGGTCTGTCTGCTTGCAAATGTCTTCAAGTGGAGCAGCAGGTCTTGTGTGGGTTTAAAGAGGGACAGAAGAGATAGCAGACCTTAATCCATGTCCAATGTTTCCTAACCAGCTCTGAGACGGGACTGGCTCCGCCATATGGATTTGGTTATGAGCGACTCATCAGCACAATGGGGTTTCTTATTAAGCACTACTAGATAGTCACTGACGCAATGCCTCCTCCTAATGGTGCAGGATGCCCACCTCAGGGTGCTTTGTTCTTCAGGGAGAGGTTCTGTTTTCCGTTTACTCTTCCATGTGAAAAAGATAATATTTTTTAACTTATTGCTGTCGATGCCCATTGCTGCACAACATATTAAGAAAATAATGCACAGTTTCCAGCTTTTCAGGAATATGGGCACACACAGCTGCACTGAGATGAGTTTGTTGGTTCCCTGGCAGGGAGAGGACGGGCCTGTTTTAACAGGTTCAACACAGCTTGGGGCTGTAGAGAAAGTGGGAGCTCAGATCACTTCCAAGGTGCTCTGAATGTGAAGTGAGGTCAAAGAGAACCCCCCCCCCGACAGACACGCACGCACGCACGCACGCACGCACGCACGCACGCACGCACGCACGCACGCACGCACGCACACACGCGCACGCACACACACACACACACACACACACACACACACACACACACACACACACACACACACACACACACACACACACACACACACACACACACACTCTATTGTTTTTTTGCCTGTACTTGTGTCAAGGATGATAAAGGCCATGTGACTCTCTAGAGACCGAAATGGAATGTAGTGTGATGCAAAGAGAGCAGATTTACTTTATCAGGCTCCAATTAGGTACACAAGGTTGGAAGGCTGGTTACATCCTCTGAAAATGGGCTTCCTCAACATGCTATTAGTGCATGAAGTGTCCATTAACCCATGAGAGCCATCCAATCAACCCCTGCCTCTTATTCCAAAACATTGTTGGCTGCACTGGAAGTTATAGCAGGAAGGTATCTTTCATCAGGACGAGATACCTGGGGCCCACACGCGCTCTGGGAAGGGGAAGTCAGTCAAGTGGCGGAACGTCACACTCCGGCCCCGACTGACGGCACCCCCCTTTCCTGCCATGGTGGCACGGAGCACAGTGGCGCCTTGGAAGAGCCCCGGGATGAATCACAGGGCGAACCTTATTGTTCTCCCTGTCAAACAGGCTTGTGTGAAAAGAGCATTGTCACTAACCTCTGCCACACTGCCTGCTTTCCCATGTTCTATATGTAAACCACCATGAACACACGGTTGACCATTAACCCATGGGATGGGTGTGGGCCTGCGAGTACTACTGCCTGTTTTAGACACAAGCCCACCACCACCACCTCGCCACCACATGTCCCAGCAGTGTTAGTTGAGCAAACACCCCTGACTCCACTGGACCTCAGATATCTCCGAAAGTCAATCATTTTATGGCACAGTGGAGTGACAAAACGAACCACAGTATACTGTATGTAATAAGGTAGTAAGCCAGGACTCTGCTGGAGCTTTATCAGCCTGAACCCTGACCCTGTTGTTTTACTTGTCATGCTCAAACTGGGTGCTATACCTACCTACATACCTACATGTAGGAATAATAAGGTGATGGTCACATGGCTATGCGTGGGACTTTAGTACTGCCAAACACCCACTAGTTCTCAAAATGAGAACAACATGCACACAGTCAATGTTCATAAGGAAAATAATGGTAACAAAGAAGGAGAAAAAACTAAACTAGACGCGTCGCAATTGGCAATTGCAAAGTGTGGTTGCGCCAACGCCGGTCGGGACTCGAGAGGAATACCGTCGGAGACTGCGCCAATTACATTGTCACGTCACTCCTGAGATCGCTTGCGTTTCATTTTGAAGGGACTGACTCCCCCAAAAATCATGTTTTTGCATCAAACGGTGACATTTTGCGCATTCGTGGCGCCCCCTATGGGTCAAAGTGGAAATGCTTTTGGGGAGTCGTTGAGTAAATCACCCTCGACATGTGATTTAAATTTGGGATCGATTGGACGTTTCGTTCGTGATTTTTGACATTTTTGGTAAAACGGGTCCCTCCCACTAACTTTGGAAACAATTTACGGAAGAACGGTAAGGACTATGAAAATGCCGTTTGGATATGTTTACCGCATGGGCCCAGAGATCATGTGTACCGATTTCTGTGACATTTGGACAAAATATGTTGGAGGAGGAGCTAAAAGTGTGGTTTGAAGAAAATTCAAAATGGCGGAAAATCTATCCAGACGGAAATGGGCGTGGCCTATATGGGGAGTTGCGTCGTGACCCAAGGAATCCAGGGGAAAATAAATTTTGATTTTACGACCTACGGTTCAAGAGTTATAGGCCAAAAGGTAAAGTGGGCTCTTATAGCGCCACCATGAGGCCGAATGGTGTAATATTTGTTTAAATAATTTGGCAATAAACTATGAACCTCCCCTCAAAGTCTGGTAACTGTAGCTCTTACGGTTTCTGAGAAAAAAATACTTGAATTTTAGTGTTTTCACTTTTCCATTGAAGTGGATGGGGAAATTTAATGCACTAATAAATCAATATCAATTAAACTATGCAACCAATCTCTTAGCCTTATGCAAGTGCACGATTCCCGGTCAGACCGGTCATTTTGACATATAGCACTAAATTGGGAAAAATAAACTGTGGGAGGAGTAGCGGCCCGAAGTATTGTTTATCTATAAATAAATAAACAAAGTATAAGGAGTACTATAGTCTGGTTGCCCTGTTAGGGCAACCACACTAACTAAAAGCACAGCCATGCCACTTAACCACTTAAGCCCTGTTCAAAACTTTTCAAAAATAGCTAATCTACAAGTTCACAATTATGTGCAACGTCACAAAACCTGAAAATGTTTGAACGTTTTTGGAAACTTTGCCTATAATGACATACTAAAATAGGGATGCCAGGGTTAAGGTGGTTAAGAAGCCCCTATAGTCTCACATAGCCAGACGATACTACTACCTACTGATATGTCTGGTGACATCTAAACTCAATGAATAGGCTAAAACTGTGTGGAAACCATTTTTTATTTTTATTTTTTTTATTTAGAGTATCCAATTATTTTTTAGCCCCTTTTTCTCCCCAATTTAGTCGTTTTGGCAATTAATTCCTCCCCACACACATTTATGTGTAGTCACTGCTATTGTATCCTACTGCCAGTGAGGAGCCTCCACCGGGAGGACGTAGAGCCTTCGTCCTACTCCTCCTGTCCAACACTCCCAGCTGACAGGTGCCGCCCCAGCTCGCAGGAGTACATGCGGTGACAAATATTACCGAGTTCCCTCCCCCGAACACGGGCCAATTGTGTTCGCACAGACCCCAACAAAGCCGGATGCACCACGATGGATTTGAACCCACAATCTCTGTGGTGGTGGGCAGGGACTTTACCACTGCGCCACTCGAGTGCGTGGGTGCATGGAAACAATTCTGAAATTAACAAAAGTAACAGCATCACAGAACCAACGCAAAGACTTTAGGGCGGTCCTTCATTATGGGATGGTATATCAGGACTGGTTTTCAAAGCAGTGGTCATACAGTAGATTTGTTAGTGCTGATCAGTGGTGTAAAGTAACTAAGTACATTTACTCAAGTACAATTTTGAGGTATTTTTTACTTTACTGGAGTATTTCCAATTTTCAATACTTTTACTTCTATTCCACTACATCTCAGAGGCAAATATTGTACTTTTACGCACTACAATTATTTGAAAACCTTTGTTACTTTGCAGCTATAAATTATGATATATATACATTAATAAATGAGTATATTATAACACACTTATTATATTATTAACCACTTTAGCCCTATTTTATACACAGGCTCTTTTCAAACATTTTAGTACTTTTACTTTTGGTACTTTGAGTATATTTTGATGCCAATACGTTTGTACTTTTACTCAAGTAACATTTTGAACACAGGCCTTTTGCTTGTAAAAGAGTATGTTTATATTGTGGTATTGTACTTTTACTTAAAGGGATATTTCACTTTCAAAAAAACTTTCAGTCATTTTATAGTTTACTCAGGCTTTTGTGAGCACCCCAGACCGTTTTTATGTTGTGTGATTCATTATTTAGATATTTAACATTCATTTTATCAGACACGCCCCCTTCCTATACAAACCCATTATAACTTCAAACTCCATTTTTAACATGTTAGATTCATCAAAAACACCCGTCCTTTTTTCTGGTGACTCTCCCTGCCCTCCTAATACGCGAGGGGGCCGTGTTTTTTCGATTACCTTTTTCATTTATTTTATTTAATGTTTTTATTGTATTTACTTTTTTAAATTTTCAAAAAAATATATTAAAAAGAAATGAAAAAAAATATCGAAAAAACACGGCCCCCTCGCGTATTAGGAGGGCAGGGAGAGTCACCAGAAAAAAGGACGGGTGTTTTTGATGAATCTAACATGTTAAAAATGGAGTTTGAAGTTATAATGGGTTTGTATAGGAAGGGGGCGTGTCTGATAAAATGAATATCAAATATCTAAATAATGAATCAAGCAACTTAAAAACGGTCTGGGGGGCTCACAAAAGCCTGAGTAGACTATAAAATGACCCAAAGTTTTTTTGAAAGTGAAATATCCCTTTAAGTAAAATATCTGAGCACTTCTTCCAATACTGGTGCTGATTTCTTACCATTCAAGCCTGTGTTGAATTTTGATTTCCCCAGGCGTATCAATACGCGTAGGTGGAGATATCTGATCGTCTAGCTATGGGAGACGAAGAGCCCCCCTCACCCCTGACAGGTGATCATTCTCAAAGGCTTTTGAGGTTCACAGATACTGAAATCCATATCTCTTTCGTTTACTCCGTCGTTCCATGTACACACACGTACATTAGTACCCTGGACACTCTGGGTGAAAAGTGTTTGTGTTGTAATATGCCCGTGGCTTGGCCCACATCCCAGTATCTGTATTTATAACTACATACTCTTAAGCTGTGTAAGCATATAGATATGTTTCTGCAGATACTGCATGTGTAATCATATAGATATATATTTCCGACACTTGTGCTCTGCCTCTATCAAGATACTGCACGCCCAATTCTACAGGATGTTACTGTTTAAGTAGGCTACAACTGTTATCTGCTTTCTTGGTAACTTCTGCATCAGTTAATATGATGTGTGAGAAGGTAGCAGAAGGAGATTGAGGCTGTAACTGCCATACACTGGGACAAGTTTGTTGGCTGCTTGGGCATCAATTAGGGATGGGCAATCAAAAACTGATAGTTAGAACCAATAACTGACTTAATCTTGCTCATGTAGGTTAATTGAATAATAAAGAAGCTTTATCATCTGTTTTATTTCAAACGATTCTAATAGTTTTGTAGATCTGATATTTTCACTTTTTAATTGTTCATTAATTGTAATTGAGGCAAACAGTGGAAATAATCATGATTATGGGCACAAAGCACTGGTGAGATCACCGGATGCACAGAGGATTGAGATGACTGGAGATGCCGCTGCAGGGCTTGTCCGAGGATGGCCTATTCACCTGTTTCCTAGGCTGAGTGTTTTCCACTTCCTGTCTATTTGATCCAATGAAATCAGATGACCAATGATATCCAATGAAATCGACAGGATGGAAAACACACAGCCTAGGAAACAGGTGAATAGCCTCTTAGAGAGAGATGATCTTCCGGTCACTAATGTTTAAACAACTTCAGAAGAACATGTTGTGTGAACCTGCCTTGGTGTCATCTTGTTATCTGAGCTCGTGGCTAATTGTTTACAGATGAGTAACTCACCTGAATGACCATTGCTTCCTTTAATAGAGGAGAGCTTTTAGGATCACTTCACACATTTCTCTCACAACAGAAAGGGAGTGAGGCGGCTTCCAGCACATAGCAATACATTTTTTTTTGTTACTTCAAGTCTGGCTAATAACGCTAGATTTGATCAGTGTCAAGTCAGCTAGGACATAACTTAAAATGAGTGTAACAGGCGGGTGAGGCACTGTAATCTCAAACATCTCAGAGCGGTTAGAAGCAACCATCTGGCCACTGGAGAGCATTCCCAGAACATTACGTAACTAAGTGCCAACAATCTTCATCTAACACTGAGTGGAAATGGGATCAGCAATCATTTTCTTTTCCTTCTTTTTTTGGCAATGTACATTTTATTTTGTTTAGTCACGGTAATAAAACCAATAACAAACAGGGATTGGTTTTCTCAATCAGAGCACCATCAACTGACACAGACGACTACACAGACCCTTTCTTCAAAGATAAGCACAACATTCCATTGTAAGCACTGTATTACCAAGTTGACCACTTACAGTTGGTGAAACATTCAATTATGTATTGATCCAGTTTATTCAGTAGAGAGTATATGTCACTCTCTCATATATAAGCAGTTAAACATGCTCCATTGTTGTAACCCATTCTTTCTGATGGGGCGGGCATTCCTCCTCCAATGTCTCAGTAGTATCCATCTGGCTGTTGTAAGAGCTAAAATAATCCATGACTTTTCAAAGGAGGCGAAATTATAGTACTGGAGCTCAGTGGTTGAGCCCAAGATAAACCGTTTTTCAGCAATTTGGAACTTATGGTTTAGGACTTCGAACATGATCTTCGGATATTATTCCACCAGTCTTTGAGCGTATAATGTAATAAAGTATAAAGAATAATGTAATATAGTGGCACCATACTGATATTACTGTAAGTTCCATTTATATAGTTAGTGTTGTGGTGTCCAATGTCTTTTGTGTATTGTTTTAAATTGTATAAACCTATTACCCAATTCCTTAACATTGTATTAATGTTATTCAAACATGACTTCCAATCATCAGAAGATATGTCCTCTACCAGGTCTTCTGCCCAATGTTTCTTAACCTTGGTGTCACATAATTATTCCCGTAGTAAATGACAAATCTTGCAAGCAATGATGCTGACTTGTTTGTACGAGCCTAAATGATGTGAGTTGAAGATGATCGGGGAGTAAAGTGGGGTAACCGCCCAACTCACTCCAAATCCAACTCACTCCAAATCGCGCCCAACTCACTCCAGACATCTCACTCCACACACTTGCCCAACTCACTCCACACACTTGCCCAACTCACTCCACACACTTGCCCAACTCACTCCACACACTTGCCCAACTCACTCCAAAAATTATTATTGAGTACAATATTGAGGAATTAAGTACAATATTGAGGAATTAGTTACTTTTAACTCTATTCTGTTTTAGGCTTTGTTAAAGTTTTAAATACTGTCTCTACAAAACAACTTAATGGTTCTGGGGGGGGGGGGGGGGCTCGCTGGCCACTTTGGCACTTGGAGTCCAGTGTTTGTTAGATGTCTTATTCTATTGTTGGTCAAATCAAGAGGTGTTGTTATATTCCTCGTTAAGGTTTTGGCCCTCCTCCACTGAGTTCACCCGCATAATCACCCTCCACCCAGGTTAGGGTTAGGGTTTAGGGTTAGGGTTAGAATGTAAGAGTCTCCACCGATTCAACCCACACACACACACACACACGCACACACACACACACACACACACACACACACACACACACACACACACACACACACACACACACACTATAATATTATAATTTATAGCTGCAAAGTAACTAGTAAAACAAATACATTTAGTGGAGTAAAAAAACAATATGTGGATCCAATATGTAGTGGAGTAGAGGTAAAACCATTGGAAGTTGGGAATACTCAAATAACGCACAAATACCCAACATTGTACATAAGTACAGTACTTAAGTTAATGTACTTAGTTACTTTACACCACTGACACATTGAACCAATATTACACTGGTGACATTGCATGGAGTGAGTTGGGTTTGGTCCTGGAGTGAGTTGGCTATGGTCCTGGAGGGAGTTGGTCTTTGGTCCTGGAGGGAGTTGTCCCAGCCCTGGAGTGAGTTGGGCGAGCCCTGGAGTGAGTTGGGCAAATATTTCTTAAGTCTTCATGGAGTGAGTTGGATTTGGAGTGAGTTGGGCGGTATTCTAAAGTGGATGCCCCCTCCCCCCATTTCCGATTTGTCTTTGCAGTCACCTAAATTTGTCCTACAATAAATCTAATTGATTCTTGCCCATGAGCACCACAGCTGTTGGATTATTATAATAACAATTTGACCAGAAGCCCATCGCCTAAAGCACTGACAATAGAAAATGTCTTTATAGGCCTTCATTCATCTAATGAAAAAACTGCATCTTCTTATAAAGCCCGTCTGATTTCAATACACTAGTTTAGGCATGTGGCCCTGAAGTCGCAGAACCAACACTTAAAATATGAAATATGTTAGTTGAAAACTAGGCAAAGTAAAGCTATGGGCAGAATTCCATCTGGAACTTGCCGATTTGCACATTTCCCACGTTGGGCGGCTCGCGGTTGGATCTGGGCTGGTCAGGCGGATCCAACGTCACTGTTATCACAGTCATAATTGACATTTATGTCATTTGTTCTTGTTCAATTCTGCATAGTGTAATAGGTCCAATAATAATAGGTTAAGTATGTCTTAATATGTCACAGAAATCAGCATAAAAACATAATATAGGCTGTGCTCAACACACAAGGGGTAGTACTGCAGCATTCCGATCATGTGTTTGTAAGTAATTTGCTTTACTTCATCTTAGCATCAATAACACATCAATACTGCTGTGTAACAATGACGCTACTCTGATTGGAAGAGTTGAGAAAATATACTTCTGCCCATGGTTTTCATTTAAAAGGAATAATAAGCTTTTGAAAGGATAATTCCATAGAAATTTGGTTGTTTGCTAAATCATACATTTCCCCGGAGTCTGTTGACACCCTCCCAATTGTATGACTTTTTTACAATACCCTGTCAAGTCAGCTCTCATAGGAATAGTGGAAATAGCCTTATGACGCACGCACGCACGCACGCACGCACACACTCGGTATGTTTAATCATATTAGAGCACACTCATGCCTACAGGCTGCAGACTCAACATAGGATTATATACTATACTAGATTTTCCTTTAAATCTAGTCCTATAATGCGCTGATGGAGCCGGGTCGACCCACCATTAGGCAATTTTAATATACGTAGGATAGGATATAGATGACAACCTCCAACAGCAAACAGGGGGGTATTTTCTTTTGTCTGGTTTAGCACCACTGAAGCCATCAAGTTTTATGTTAGCGTGACAGCTTTTAGAAAACAAAAACAAAACATAACCCCACGAAAGAAGGCTGTGTCTCATCTCAATAATATATCTGATCACAGTAATAAACAGTTAGTTAATGAAAAGTCAAATCAAAGAATAAGCACACTAAGGCCACAATTATTTTGTAAACCCCCACTAATGGCACTATTCTCACAGTGTGAGAATCTGTACATACAGTGTCATGGGACTTGAAGCTGCCAACTTGCACGATTTTAAACCAAGGTCTATAGACAAACTGAGAAAATGGAGAGAGAGAGACGTCTTATCTGCTATAGTACTGTACTAGATCTCTGTACATAAACAGTCTAAAGTACAATAGCCTACAATGTAGTACAAAATCTGTGTGCATTCAAGCTCTACTCCCCGTCAGTCAGTCAGTCAGTTTTAGATCTCTGTTCTACACTTCTCTTCCTCACAAAAACGTGATTCATAATTGTTAAACGTGGTCATTAAAAGCCACAGCGTGTAGTTAGTGGTCAGTTTATACAGTTACATACAACATAGAACTTGACATTATAGCCTATAATTCCCAATAAATGAATGCCCTTGTGTGGTACTCTTTTTAGTTGGATTGTTTATTTAGAGGTGAAAAAAAGTGTATACGCTTTTTTTTAAATCTTGCACAAAAACAAAGTAGATATTTTTCACTGCTTTCTTTTACTTCATTACTTATACTGTAATGTGAAAATAAACAAACTAACCTATCTAAAATGCTGATTGAGTGTGGTTTAAAGGCTCAATTGTGCAATCATGCCCTTGGGGAGGTATCATTCACTGCCGGTACAACACTAAGCTGTTGTTACAGACATATCTTGTAAGGGAGTGTTGTTTTTGTGTTCCTGTAAGATAGGGTTCTATTTTAGTTGATCTGACTACAGGACACGTTCATCTCCCACCAAACATGGTGCTGCCTTGGAGGGAAGGATGTAAACAGGTAGTGCGTTAGCAGTTGTAATGGAGATGGCATTGTAACATAAATCCAAGGCCCAGACATGACAGGAAGAATAGTTTTAGACATTTTCCGCCTTCCGTTGCGATTGTACACTCAATTGTGACCGTATTGTAGTGCGTAATCCTATCTGGGGGATTTTTTCTTCTTTTTAAATAAATGTTACTGCATTATCATGTCTGAGTGTGTGAGAAGTTCATGGTCAGGGGTTGGGAGTGGGACACAGGAATGAGAGTCAGATAGGGTGGATACAGGTTAACAACATGAAGAATCTAGAAATAGACAGATATACTGTACATGGAGAAGATGTGTGGTGATTCACTGTTGTAGGGAAGCAGCTATGTGGAGTGAGTTGTGTTTCTAAACAATGGTTGGCTTCCTCCTACAAGCATCTCCTCCCTCATCTTTTTCCTCTGCTTCTTAAAGGATTTATGGATCTTCTTCCCCTTTGACCTTTTGATGGCACAAGTCCACAGAGGTTCAGTCACTTTTTGCTTTTAAAAAAAGTGGACATTTTCAGACACGGCAAAACATTTTAAAACAGGGACATTTTGAAATTATCGTTAGATGAGATGGTGATGTGGAGATAATAGAAAGAAAAAAAGTATTCTGGGCAAGTCCAATTGTAAATAAATCATAAATCAAAGTAAGATATGGAATGGAAGAGATGGATACTTTAAGTAAAGTGTAGTTATGTGCTGTTCCACTCAGTTTATAATGCATTATGACCAGCACCTATAGACCCCTTAACAGACGACGTCACACTGATAAGAACCAGTATGCGTGCAACCAGTATGCGTGCAATAACACCCATTCTATCAGGTCTCGCTAGGACGCGCCTCACTAGCCAACACACAAGAGGGGGTCGGGGTGTGCTGAAACCAGCGCACCCCGAAACAATATGTTGAGAATTGATTGCGTGAAACAATCACCTGTGCGCAGGGTTGAGCTCTAGGGGGTACGGGCGGGTACGGCGTACCCTTAGTTCTGAGACTGTGGGGGCTGGGGGCTCGCGCGTGCTCCACATGCACTCACCGTCAGCGGCGGTCGTTAACACCTTAAAGTTTAAACAATAGCCTCTGAAGGTTCGCGCCGTCAGTGGCGAGACATTCTCAATAGCGTCTACCTGGCTGCTTTGCATAACATTAGGCTACTGGAGAAAAGCCATGGACTTGAATTGAATGTGCACTGCAGAGTGTGAGGGGGATTGCTTAGCAGAGCACCCAGTTCTCTGAGACAAGACAAAGACAAGGTGTCTGATTATTTTAACTGCTTATGTGTGGGTGAGTCTATGTAAAGGGATTTTATATAAAACTAAAAGGAAAATAAAATAATTGATTAATTGAAACAAAAATAAAAACAACAAATTAACAATGCAACAAAATAATAAGAAATATAAATACATTAATAATCACATGTTGAATACAGTATTAGTAAGTGGCTATGTGCACATGCCTGCGCACGTGCGCGCGCACGTGACGTCATAAAATACAGTACCCTTAGTTCAAAAATCCACAGCTCACCACTGCCTGTGCGTCCAGTCTCAATGTTAGTAAACAAATAATTGGTCTATACATTATATTAAGTTATAATACTTCATAAACCTTGTTTGCATAATTATAAACATGTATAACAAGTGTTATAATGCCATAGGTGCATTATAATGCACTATAAATAAGGTTATAAGTTAAAACCTTATTTATAGTGCATTATGCACCTATGGCATTATAACCAGTGGTGTGTTCTAGTTTTTTTCGGAGGGCATAGTGGCATACTATAATTATTCCCTCCCACACGCACGGCACGTGCACGCGTTATAACGTAGTATAACGCATTATAGACCCGACCTTAATATAAAGTTTTACCAAAGTGCAGTGATTGTTTTTTCACAGCCACACACACACACACACACACACACACACACACACACACACACACACACACACACACACACACACACACACACGCCACTGTGGCCAACATAATACTTTTCATTATCTATCAATACATGTCTGACACATATAAATAACGAAAACGTATTATGTTGGCCACAGCGATGCTTTCCTAATTCCTACTGAGGACCGTCATGCAAAAATAAACTCACTGCGGTTTGCAGTAACTTTCTTGAACTTGCCGTGTGAATCCAAGAAAGTCCATTCCGTGTTTCCCCTGCAGCCCATCTGGCTCACTGGCAGGTTTGTTTACTGGCGGAGGAGAAGCAGCGAAGAAGGGGATCCTATGGGGACTTGCATGGAGAGACTGCATAATCTACCTCTGGTGGGGGAACAGAAAGAAAGCCTACGTTTTTGAGCTTCAAATTTGGTATATTTTCCCATCGAAACAATCGTGAAGGGCTGCCCGTCCCACGAAACCCTTGGAGCGGCAGCACGTTGGGTCGGTTTTCCCACAACGATCGAGCTGACGATGACGATCAGCCACGACGAAGAAGTGTGATGACAGAAGAACAACACTCATTCAAATCACAGCAGCGTTGACGACTCCACAAGAGTTTTGTTTTGGATCCGTGTCTTTGCGCTTCACTAGAACGCTGGCCATCGGATCATCCATGTGCAACAAGAGAAATGTGCTTGTGATTCTTTGCTTTATTGACGGGGGTTTTGCATTCGGTCTGTGAGTGAAACGCAGTGAGTTTACACACTACGCCACGCTGCCTGCCACGACCCTCGGCTCCGATCAGTGTCGGTCTGTCTGCACATATCTTCATGCAAACAACCCGACACTGTCTGCCTGTACAAAGAAGACATGCGAGGACCTTAACGGACACGTACGTGAGATCTTAAACCGACACGTTATTGAATTGAACTTGCAAGTAAGCTAGTATAACTGTACCAACAAAAAAAAACTTGTGGCCTGTTTCTGCTCGCCAGCAGGTTGGATCGGTCGCCTATATGACTTCTCCTTTCGTCTCTGTCTCAACATTAAACAGTGGTGCACCGATGCATCTAACGGCCAGGAACGAACACATGACTGAATATCAGTATCTGATGGGGAATGAATGAATGAATTGAATGCTTGGTGGTGAATTTCCACCCGACAGACAGCCGTCATTAGCCATGAAGTGGCTAATAACGTTAGCCGTCTGACTGCCTGCTGAACACGTTGGACTCTCTCCTGCTTCCTTCCTCAGTTCGATCCGCCCATTTTCCCGGGGATGATGTGTTTATATTGTTGTTTACCTGTTGGTTCGTGTACATAAAACCCACCGCAGCCCCTGGAATCGTTTCTTTTGTGCGATCACAAGGATTATATTCTGCACTAGCTCCACGCATAGAGGGGGCCAGCAGCGTTGGATGTTATTGACTTAAACCTGAGTCAATATGTGGCTCCGGACTTTCTTTGTGGTTTCTGTGACCAGTGTCTTCATTGTGTGTCTCTGTTGTCACCAAACGGCCGGAGAAAGTAAGTATTGATCATCAACGAACACCACTCGTTGTGTCACATTTATTATGTACATTTCAACCAGAATAACGGGATTGACAGCTGTCCTCTTGTCTCATAATAATAATAATGATAATAATAATAATAATAATAATGGCAGGTGTATCAGTGGTGGAAAGTAACTAAGTACATTTACTCAAGCACTGTACTTAAGTAAAACATTTAGGTACTTTTACTTTAGTGGAGTATTTCCAATTTTTGCCTTTACTTCTACTCCATTGCGTCTCAGAGACAAACATTGTACTTTAACTCCAATACAAGTATATGAAAACTTTAGTTACTAGTTACTTTGTAGATTTAGATTATTATTACAAAACATAAGCACTTCTTCCACCACTGATGGCAGGTAGGCAGCAGTAGTGATGTGTTGAAGGTCTGAAGGGACAAAGGTTGCCACTTATCGGCTGTTTGGCTCCACGAGAACTGTAAACACAATGTGTTGTCCTGAAGTGGTGCTGAGAATGAACACATTATTATAGCCATCTTTGCTGCCAAGAACCAGATTTATTGCTGCGTGGCAGCATCAATTACCATCCTTTTATTATCTGTGGGACCCCAATGATTAATCTATACACAAAATAATTTGATTGAGCACAAAAATGTAAAAACAATACACAAACTATAAAAATAAAAAGTGCCAGGAGGAGGCAAGAAGCCCAAAGGGCTTATACGAGCCCCCTACCTATGTATAACAATATTACATAGATTAATAACATGATTTGCAAACAACAAATTCTGAATTTATTGAATTACAAAAAACATGATTGCAGTATAAACATTAAAATCTACAACATAAGACATAAAATCATATTAAGAGTGTAGAAGTGGAGCGGTTCTCCATGTACTCTCGGGGTTACAGACCTGTAAGGGTCCATTTGGTTCCTAACTATCAATCAGTTAACCGAGGACCCCCTGGAGCCCACAACATATTTATCACAGCATATGATTGAGGGCTACTAGTCATTTACAGATGAAAGAGAATTAAACGTTCATAATTGTCTTTATAAACAGCCTTTCCACCCTGATGCATTTTCTCAACAATTTGGACATAGGACTTTATGAACTAGTTAAATTAATGTATAATATATAGTAAAATATATCAAACATTGGATGTTGGGTATTATTTAGCTTGTGTGGGGAGGTCATTCATTTATACAAAAAATATGACTGCTTTTCCTGCACTTATAATTTAACATCTTTTCCCTTGTTTTTAAATTGAATCCCACTTTGCATTTTCTGTGTGAAAAGGTATCGTTTATTAATTTGTGACTCGTGGGATATTTATTTATGATCTTTCAAACAGCATGCCGTGTCTGCCAGTTAATCACTATCCTCACTGTGGACTGAGACATACAGCATATCACTCTTCTCTGAGAGCAATGCTCTTGGCAAGGCTATTATCATTATGGCCAAGGCTTGAACAATCTTTGGTCCATCTTAGTGTTATTTTTTTAACTTATTTTAAGGTTAATTCTGAAGTAACTGCATTGTGCTCAGTTCACTTATATTTTTTTTCCAGACAGATTAACAAGAATTGCCACTCTTTTGTGCTGTGTTTGAAGTCTGTACTTCACATTCTGTGCTTAACCCCAGTTAGCTCTCTCAGAGGGCTAAAGCCATGCCATTATTGTTATTAATTTTGCTGGATTTAAGAAGATCTCTGAACGAAGATAAACGGTGGGGGAGCTCACTGTTTATCAAAAACGGAGAGAGGGGAAATAGAAGTAAACTTGGCAATGCCATCAAATCAGTTTGCGTGAGATTCTAAATCCATACATCATAAACAAGTTGTGTAATCGTACCGCTGGGGCCCCCCTTCTTGCTCCTCTCAGACTAGAGAAGCACGTAAGGGAAGAGTGCAACTGAGGCCTCACACTGGCGGGTTTCATAAGCTTGTCTGACCAGTGTCGAAGTCAGGGAATTCTCTTTATTTATTTATTTAACTTCTTTGCAGCAGTCCAACTCAGCTGAAAGGAAAAGTTTTGCTATCTAAATGCTGCTTGACATTAACGGCGTAGCCTATATAATTAGATTTCTGACTGATGTCAGCATCTGCAAAAAGTTCACCACTGAGATCATTTCTCCCTATAGGACTTGTGTGTGTGTGTGTGTGTGTGTGTGTGTGTGTGTGTGTGTGTGTGTGTGTGTGTGTGTGTGTGTGTGTGTGTGTGTGTGTGTGTGTGTGTGTGTGTGTGTGTGTGTGTGTGTGTGTGTGTGTGTTGCGCTGTAACTATACGTTTCGCAAAATTCCACAGCTTCTGTTGTGATGTATGTGTGCACACTGCAAATTCCTGAGTGCTACACTCTCCGAGTTAACTGAACACTTACTGTGTATTCGAATCTCTGGCCCCGGCTGCCATTGTGCCAGTGGGAGAGCTCAGTTCACTTCAGGTCGCGTTTCTCCTCTCAAGCGGTCAGGTTGTCAAACCGGTAGCCTATCTTGCTCATAAATTTCAGTTACGATGCAGCTACATGTTAACAGACATCCCCTTTTGTCACATGTGTCACCCGAGGAGAACGAGGTAGGGGGATTAAATGTGATGACACAACTTACAACTGGCTTGTGGTTAAAATGTTGCTCTTGTCAAGGGAGGTCTTCTGGTGTGAAGCAACCACAAGCAAACAGGAAAAATGAACACTGATGCGCCTGATAAAAGGAAATGCCCTTGTTATTGTGCTCTGACGCTTTGGAGGTAATTATTACCTCGGTGTCAACAGTGGCCTTTCCTGACCTCAACAACGGCCAATATGGGCACAACGTTTTCAATAAACTGGAATGAGCACTGATGGAGCCCCATAACCAACATCGAGGGCTAGACTAAACCTGTTTTTCAAGCATGGCATCTGCTGTATTGGATGGCATATAATGTAAATCTGAGTCTTGATTCAACTCGCCACATGAATCCTAGTGTCCCTATTCCGGGCATGTCATAGGCAAATAGGCAAATATTCCGCGAAATAGCAGAACTTCAAGCTTGTAGATTGGCTATTCTTGTTAATTGACGTACAACTAATTATATCGTAGTGTATATCGTAAGTGTTTAAATTAACACAGGATTTAGCAGTCATTTTCGCTTGCCTTAGGATAAAGCAACTAAAAGACAAATGATAGGCCCATGAAACGAGTCAAATGATAATAAGCCACCCTTTTCACCTGTGTTGGGCGAGGAAAATGTGGAAATGAGAGCAGCTGGTGGTGGGCAGGTGAATCACCAAATGATCTCGAGGGAGCCGTATCTTCACAGGGCATTGAGTCAAACGCCTGGAGGGAAAGTTGTGGTTTGCAGGCTCTGGTTTTATTTTGAGAGTGGACTTGCTTCCACATCGGTGGCACATGTGGCTAGTGCTGCAGAGTGACTTGCACTAAGCAAAACATTGGGATAAGATCGAGTTATTGTATCATCAACAACAAACAAAAAAAGAAAGTTTGTGATTAGCATACTTATTTGTACATTTTCTTCTACGGTAGAATGTCAAAAGTCTGAGAGATTGTATCACCTGTATCATTAATCTATGCTTGTGATCTCAGAGCAAACACATTTAGTTAACCCTCATTCTCCACCATCCAACCTTAGTTTAAAAGCCATTTATAGGGTAGCCTACAATTCAACATGGCTTTGACTCTGTTCCCAGATGTTTGCATCCCTGAAGTCACATCTCCCAACACCTTTTAAGCCTTTGCCGTTCAAGAGATGATATATGATATACAGTTACTCCATGTGCCAATAGTACAATCCCCAGCCACATCATTCAACGTTTGTGTCCAGTGTCTGCTTACAAAAAACCCCGACCTTGATTAAAGATGGTGGTTAATTGTAGACAAAATATCACTGTCTTCCCATGTATCCTCTCATCCTAGCATTATTTTACTGAAGATCAATAAAACGAAAGTACAGAATAAATATTTTTATTGTTTACAGTATGCTGTATCTGATGGACGTATCAACGATTAGCTTTTACAACCGCTTTTTGACAGGGATTACATCACAGCTGTAACGGCGAGCGTGTTCCTCAGTGACCTCGGCATTCTGCAGATTGTGGTTGGTTAGAGCCTAGGTTGGAAAACAACACACCAGTGAAACCTTGAAAAGGGAAGTGTCGCAAGAGTAGAGTGTTTGTGTTCATGCATGCTTGTCACGGCCTCAGCCCTCCTGGAGGCCCAGTGATAATGTTCAGCACGACCAGTCCAACGACAAGCAGCACACCCCCTACCTGCCTGCCTCCGTCACAAGATTGAGATCCTGATTGCCGGTCCATGTTTGCTGTTGTACAGAAAGTATTGATGGAGCACATGCTTAGGCTGGCTAAACGGGCAAGCAGAGCTCCTCAGCAAGTGGGATAGAGAGTCATTTTGATCGACTTTGTTTTTTTCTTCTCCAGTTTAGTCAATTCCCCCTTTATGTGTACTATACTGCCAACCCCTATGAGAACATGGCCAATTGTGTTGGTTGGAGCGCCTGGCCAAGACAGTGGCACCGCAGAGGAATCGAACCCCAATATCCACTGCGGTGAGCAGGAACTTAACACCTGCGGCACTTTTATGGAGATTATGTGTTTGCATTTCACAGTTTTTAGAATAATGCTGAAATATATATTTTTTTAAAGCAAGAACGCTGAGTAATGCAATCAGCTTGAATTCTGTGTTCAAAACCTCTGTGGAGAAGTTTTTCTTTTTTTAACCTTTTGAATAAAATGTAGGACCAACTTTGATTTTGATCTCTTCTAGGTTGGTAATTAACATCATTATGTTTTATTGATGGGAAAAGATGCATTAAAGTGGCAATTATAGCCAGTGAAGCATGTTGTTCCATGTTTGGGGTGCTTGGTTTTGATTGATGGATCCCCATTAAGGGTTTCACGATACACTCATTTCACACACAAAAAAACAGTTTTCCCCTCATCAGTATGCTGTGGTGGAATCTGAGTTAATACTACATTTAATAAACTTTATTTGTAACACACTTTTTAAAATCAAAATTACAAAGTGCTTTGCACACAAAAAGGAATACAATTATACAACCGTTTAAGGGACTAGTAAAGTAGTTCTCACTATCACCTGTAAGGTCAGATAGACACTGGAATAATCTATCAATTAATCAATACTGCATTAAAAAAAATCCCACTAACCTCTGAGTCATCTCGACTTTACCAGTAATTTCCGACACAACACTTTGAAGAAATTGTCCATGATGCTTGTAAATCCTTTGATGCAATCTTAGATTAGATAAGGCTTATTTAAAGTTATTTGATCTGCAGAAATGCAATAATTTGGTGGACATTTTACCACATAAAGATGTAGGAAAATTAACTGCAGTTAAATGTTATGCTTCTGTCCTTTATACCTCGGTAATATATGTGTAGGCAATTATGATCAATTGAACATTTTCTAGATCTCAAATACTGTCTCAAGCTGCAAGTGACACTGACAGACACATATAAATCCCTCATAGCCCCTCCCCTCACACCAAACTGAAGTGAAGAGTCAGTTTCATTTTCTCCAAAAGCCCTTGAATAGGATGGAACACAGTGATAATAACTAATGTACTGTGTTAATGGTAAGCTTACATTTCATATCACTCACCAATGTCACCATTATGCACCCCTGCAACTTTCACTAGGAAAAATATAAAAATCATGGTACAGTCTTTTCATCTTGACGATGCATCTTGTCACTTTTTAATATAGCCTTATTTTCTTTGGCACAATATATCGTGAAACCCCTAAACCTCATCATTCCAATCTCTCTTTTTTTTACTGGCCTGTGTCAAGTGCATCTCTGGAGAGAGAGTTGCTGATATTATTGGTCAATGGAAATCTGCTATCCCTGTGATTCTAATTGGCACTCTGCAATCTGCATCTGTGCTAGCAGTCTGATCTGACTTGGAGAAGTCCATGTTCTGCAAGCTAATAAAGAGCTGGAGCCAGCCCAGTCACCATGGAAACCCTGTTTGCCTGTGACGTCTACAAACTGTTTTCTGTTTTTGTTTAGTTATTACCTCCATTGGAAGTGCTAAAGTCTACACAGCGTGTGGCTTGTTTCGGATTAACTGTGTTATCTCACCACCATATCATAAGTATCTTTATTGCATGTGGGCTGTACCTTCCAACAAAGAAAACAAAGTTTGAGCTGAAGCCTGATTATGTATATAGTAGATTAATTTCCGGACGTACCATACAGTCCTACCACCTAAAAAAAAAAAAGGGATCCTGCACATGCAGGAAAAGCCCGTCAACCATGTCATTCCTTTGCTGTCCTCTCGCTCTCTGTTGCTCTATAATTCCTCATATACACACCAGGGCCTGCAGTGTTCCAGTTTCCAATGCTAGTAACCACTATTGGGTACGGAGTTGGGACAGAGTGTAATAGATTCTCAATTGGGAATGTGTTGCTAAAAATACTGGCCTGGCTGAAAGTGTACACTGATTGGACCCGCTGCCCTGCGTGTGATGTGCTGCCGTCTCCGCGGGGTCACTCAGTACTCTTGTCTCTGCTCTGGTTCAGCTTACTGCCAGGATCTCCTGGCCTAGTCTACCACATGTTCTCACACTTCCGGTCTGGTCTCCTCCTTTATTAGCCCTGTGTGTGTGTGTGTGTGCCGCTTGTCTCTACATGCTGTATTTATGTGTGTTTGTGTAATGTGTGTTCACGTGAGAGTGTGCACTGTGCAAGCATAATAGAATTAATGCGTGAGAGAAAGACGGAAACGTAGCCCTATTTTATGTTATTTGAAAATAGCTGATCTACAAGCTCACACTGCGATGCATTGTGAGCTTGTAGGTCTGCTATTATTTAGAGAAAAATGATAATTTTCACCTCTAATGACATGCACAAAATAGGGATTCTCTGGTTAATATGATTAATTATACTGTAATCACACACCAGTGATATTGTCGCTTGACGAGAATGACAGATTTAAGTGAGTGACGCTGTCGTGTGATGCAGTAGGCTTTAACGTAGGCTTAAGAGACAAATGTGCTGTCAGAGGTTGAGTCCTCTTGATTAATGGATCCAGGCTCCTGTAGGCCAGACTCAATTCGCAGTGCTCCGTCAAACTCCATGCTCAAGGGAAGCATTTCATTTTAAGTAGGATGTGTTGAAATTACAGGTTTGCGGGGTGCCAGTCATGCTTGTGATTGCGCTACGCTCCCTGTGATTGCAGTACGCAAGATTCCAAGTTGTAGAATAATCTGTAAGGGGAAATCTTTTTTTTTTAACAAGCTTTTTCCCCCCTTCTTAACCATTTATACCCTATACTTCATTGACCGGGGTCCCCCATGAGTACTGGCCCCCTCCTTTTTCCCTCCACTAAATCTCTTTGTCGAAATAGCCAATCTACAAGCTCACTGCTTGTGATTGCACTACGCTCCCTGAGTCCAAATGAGGAGTTGTAGAATGACCTGTAAATCAGTTCAAAGGGGAAATCTACTTATATTTTTTTCATACTTCTTAACCGTTTAAACCTTATATACTGGGTGAAGCTGAAAACAACATTTTCTCCTTGGGATGAAATGGGTCTAATTATTATTATGTTCCATGTGGTTAAATGCCCTTGTCATTGAAATCCATATTAAGAATCCTGCTTGCATTTTAAATTGGGCTTGTTTTAGGATTTAAGTCTGCAGTCTTTTTCCCCCTTTTTTTTCCTTCTCTGGCTATAAAGGTCACAGTGTTAAAGGTTGTTGTTTGTCATCACAGAGCACACATAGTGATGGGACACTGGGTGTGCCGGTTGCCTCGTACTGTTATGCAACATGAGGTGTAAAATGACCTGCTACCATAAAGAGGCGTGTGCCGTGCTGTTATACCACTTCCCCACATGGCTGAGCAGTTCGTCTGAGGTGCATGGCACTTGGTGGTGGTTGCAGGGATTCCCATAGCGCTTTAGAGCCAGTGTAGGCTGCTGCCTTCGCGAGAATTGTCCATATATCAACCGATAACTTACAGAAGAATTGAAATTCTTCTGTAAATTCTTCTTCTGGAGAAGAATTGAAATTCTTGAAATTCTTCTGTAAATCGTATTATTGCATTGAATTTGCGACCAAACTGTGTTTTTCAAAATGTGATTTAGTGATTAAGCATGGCGCACCCCAGTCTTTTTTTCCTCCTTTTTCTTTTTCTTTTTGGTCTATAGCTTCACTACAGAGGTAGACGGGTAGCTATTAGCTAATGAGCTGAGCAGCACATTGACCCACTTTGTTTGTTTCATTGTATATCATCAGACTGTCTGTATATAATCCTGCATGAGTCTATCAGTATTTGCTCACCAGGCAGCACTTTTCCAAATGCACCCATGATGTGTGGACTGTGAAATGGGGCCTGGAATGTTGTTGCACACTGCACCTGTAAAAGAAAATGTTTATTTTTTATTTCTTATGGTTATGTCACACAAAAGGCATCTCCTTGAAAGAGCCTGGTTAATATCCACGATTCAAGTGTGTTGGGGAGTTAGGCCTCATTACGGTCAACCTTTTTTTTTGCTTTATCTTCAAAAAGCACTCCATGGATAAAATAGGCTACATGCTGAACTCACATTTAATATGCCTGATAATAGTTTACAATAGTCTATAGGCTACAACGTCTCTGTATACTTTAACTGTAGGTGTGGAAGAATAACGTGCTCCATTAGGCCTGTGCATCTAGTGTACCGTACCTATTTATTGTAACAGTTGGAAAGAGTTGAGATGGAAAAATGTGGGCAGTCTGCACAGTGGCGTAGTTGTGACATTTCTTTCTTTGAACAGGATCGTGTGTCTAGGTCATGGCAGGAAATGCCGCAAACCTGCTACATACTAATGTGATCCATGACCCTGAGCACTCGAATGGGCCCCCTAAAGAAGCATATTTTTAATACATTAGCCAGTGTTATTAATGGTGTGACGTTACAGGGGCAGTGATACAAACCACATAGGAGCAGCTTGTGATGAGCAAAACTTGACACTGGTGGTGGCTCTCCACATTTAAATGGGGGTAGCAGCCAGATATGTGGTTGCTAAACAAAATGTCAGCAAAAAGCGCCTGGTTTTCATCACAGATGGAGACATAACCACATATTTTTCAGTGAAATATGCCCTCTCAATACCAAGTGGTCTATTTTTTTCCCTCTCACCAAAGCCATCTTTAGCATCCCTTAAAACTGGCCATCCAATTGATGGCTGCAGCACAGACGTCTTGTGTCATGTAGCTTTATCATCATCTGGTCATCTGGTCTGCTGTTACAATCAGTGGTTGTCTGGACAAGATAAATACTAACTTATAACTGTTTTCATTTTTGTTTGAGATAGTGTCAGAAGAAAATGGTAACATCTAAACTTCATAACTTTAACAATAGATACTGCAATGTTTGTTTGAGGAACAGAAATTGTACAGTACAATCTAACCTTTCACCTCCAGGTTATTAGGCCAGCCTTAAGATATTCGGAATGAAAGTGCTCAGTTGTTCCAAAGAGGAATGAACGGTACTTGTGTTTGTTTTCCTTTAGACCTAGTGTAAACTGAGAAAAGCCTGACTATTAGTTGTGGAGCCTAACTAGCAATTACAGTGGCTTAATCTTGTTGATTTCCATGTTCCTTTTGAGATCTTTTTAGTCCATGCATGCATGAAAGAAACCAGTCTTTAAAAGATCTTTCCTGTTTGTTCGCTCTCTCTCTGCTCTCCCTCCTCCTTCCTATTTCTTCTGCAGTATGCCCTAGCAAGGACATCCGTAACAACGTGACCAACCTCCAGTCACTGGTGAACTGCACCGTCATCGAAGGCCATTTGAAGATCCTTCTCATGTTCAAGACAAAGCCAGAAGACTTCCGCGGCCTCAGCTTCCCCAAGCTGACCGTTGTCACTGACTACCTGCTGCTCTTCAGGGTCTACGGCTTGGAGACACTCGGCGACCTCTTCCCCAATCTGACCGTCATCCGGGGAAACAATCTGTTTTTCAACTACGCCCTGGTGATGTTTGAGATGCTCCAGCTCAATGAGATCGGCCTCCACAGCCTAATGAACATCACCCGGGGAGCAGTGAGGATTGAGAAGAACCCGGACCTCTGCTACCTGTCAACGCTGGACTGGTCAAAGATCCTGGACACAGTGGAGGACAACTACATAGTGGCCAACAAGAACGACCGGGAGTGCGGTGATGTTTGCCCCGGGGCGGCCAGAGGAAAGACCACCTGTCAGACCACCACCATCAACGGACACTTCAGCGAGCGATGTTGGACGCAGAAGTACTGTCAAAGAAGTAAGTTGTACTTAAAGAATACATTTAAAGGAAAAAAGCAACAACAACAACAACCGTAACCCTAAATGCACCACATAGACAAAATATGTATTACTTTAATTAATATTCCCTATTCCCATCAACATAAATATTTTATAGGTCTCAATCTCTAAAGCTACAATACATTTAAGTGTAACCCAAACTCTTTGTCAAAGTAGCACATTACATTGCACCTGTGGGCCTCATTGGAAATTGCAACAGCCAGTTTAGCAGAAGGTTTTTTTGGCAGATTGTGCAAAATTTTGGCAAATCATTCTCAAATTGGGCCAAATTATAGAACAAAGCACACAACCAGACTTGCAATATTAGAAGCATATTTTGCTTTGTTTGCAAATACAGTCACTTGTGTCTCTCTTGGTGTTGAAATGTCAGAGCCAAGTCATGTGCTTAAGTTTAGTAAAGTAGGCCAACTTATGTGTTAAAGCAGTTTGAACTATACTCTTTGAATATGATGCAACACCTCGCCAGTAAGGCTGTGATGGTCTGTTTTCCACTCACAGTGGACAGTTTGTATTATTTGTGATCTGTGAAGAATTCCGGGCGAGGTAGATGATGATGACAGACGTGATGCCAAATTTCTGATCACCCCCAAGCAATACTCCTGGGAAACGGATCGCTCTTCTCTGAAGTGGCTATTGTTTTAAAATGACAAGCCCACCCATTTTCACAGCGCCAATGAGTTCAAGTTTGAGCGCTGACAAGAATTTTTGCGTATGGGTGCCGTCTGAACCCCTTGGCTTGCACCGTTATGCAACACATCATGTAACTGCTCTTTTGAACCAGTTTCTCCTTTGTGCAGATCTGCTTTCTCAAGTACTTATTTGTGTGTTGAAGTGCTTGAATTTGTTGTGACAGTTGCAAGCAGCCAGTTTCCGTTGAAAAGAGCTACCGTGGACCTGCGTTACACTCTCTCGTTCCCGTACTTATTTATTTATTCAGCTAATGACCATGCTTGAGATTATTGCTCATATTTGTTGCTAGTCCTCCTTGAACAGATCTGCAGTGTAGACTGTAGACCCAGTGGATCTGTTGTCAAGTTGTGGTGAAAATGTTATGGAGGAAGTGGTCTAAAGTAGCAGAGATGACTCTGAATTGAGTTAACGTCACACGTGTGCCATTCCCTCATACAAAGAACGAAGACCAGAAGCCGACAGGCAAGCGCTGATCTCCCAATCATGGGCTGCAGTCGACACAGGCAGGGCCTGTGGTCTTGTGGTCTGGGGCCTGTGGTTTTTGGCCTAGTTTCACTAAAGCATGAAAAGACCTGTTAAGCCCTAGCTCGAACCACAGAACAGAGTGCGAGGCATTCAGTGCTCCGTTCCATCTCTGTTGTCTGTACACACACACAATGGCGCACCAATTCTATATTAAAATTGGCTAATGGGAGGGCTCAGACATAACCATAAACAAACCTGATACACCCATATATAGGCAGGACCACGGCCACGTCACTTTAACTCAGACATAACCCTAAACAAACCCGATACGCCCATATATAGAATGGACCACTGCCACGTCACTAGGACTCAAACATAAACATAAACAATAGATGTGAGGCCTGCATAGCGGCCCGAACCTCTAGTTGTCTGTTTTCTGAATTCAGTCTGGCCATTTCTGTTTATTTCAGACCTCCTTTAATTTAATTCCAACTGGGTTTATTATGACTCAAATCAGTGTTCTTCCAGTAATGCACCAATGTAACATTTGCATGGGTACTGAGTAGACATGCAGTGGAGTACTAACATAGGTTATTAATATGTAATGGATCGGGTGATGGGTACAACACTAGCAAACATAACTTAAAAGTTGCCACATCCAAATTAATTATCGGCAGTGAAAAAATGTATCGGCGGTGCATTCACTGTTACAGAGAGTCCTGCCAGAGGTGACTGTGGGTCATAGGTTTTCCTCTGTAGTCTGTACACCTGCAGAAAATAAAGCAGCACAACCATAAGGCTTGGCTTAGCTCCCGTGTTTGGAGTCACAACCCATTTCCTTTCCCCACTTCTCTAACCAGGAGTAATTGGAGCGGCTCAGAGTGAGCCATTGCTAATTTCCCATCCTTTTTGCACTAAATTGGGTTCGTCCGTTTAGCAGAGTGGCAAGACAGGGTTGCAGGAGATGCTCACTACCAAAGGTGATTAGATTTCTCGTACACGCGGCATACACATGCACACACTATGCCCAAAATAATGGTAAATGAATGCATTGGCTGTGTCATTATTTTTTGAAGTGTTTGTGTTATCTTCCCTGTTTATTTGTTTAAAGTAGGGCCTTGTGGGTTGAGGTTCTGTTTGTATCCAAATAATGTTGTATTCATTTTCAATTTCACTATCTTTGTAATGCAAGGATGCCTCAGACATGACGTTCAGCTTTATTTAAAAGTATAAGACAACCACATCCGGATGCCACATTCAGTCCATATATCAAAAATGCATTTCAAATAATTTGAAAATTGTTCAAATTTTTATGACAGAAATATTTTTTCATTGCAATTTGTATTCTGTGTTTATCTCTGAATATTCAAATTACATTTTTAAACTAAGATTCAGAACATCGGTTGATAAACATAAAAAACAAAAAAAACTAAACAGAACTCTCAAATGTAAAAGCAACTACCGTAAGTTGTAATTATGATTCAACTTAGAAGAATCATTAACACTAACACTATTGTTAGCCTGAACTTTGAATGAAGTACTCAGTTTCACCGACAATAAAGTCTAAAGATAATGGCCATTTGATCAGGCTCCGTTAACTCATATACTGCCTAGAACGACTAAAACGACTTCTGTCCATAAGCCATGCCTGCCAAGAACGACTAAAACGACTTTTTAAAAAATTAAAAAAAATAAAAATATTTTTTATTTTTTTATTTTTTATTTTTTTATTTTTTTATTTTTTTTGACCCAAAGACCAAGGAGATATGATTTTTCGAAGATATAGACTCCCATCCACTTCCTTGTTAACTTAAAACTTAAAAATTCTGTATCTCGGCTCCTGAGTACTTTTTTTTTTCAATGAAAAATATGGCAGTGTTCAAACGCAGCCAGAAATAATTCTGGCAGTGAATGAGTTAACACCGCTCCTTTCGGCTTGTTAGGATGTCAGCGTACCCTGCCTCCTGCAGGGGTAGGAGGTGACTCTTATCGGTTGTGACTCAATTAACATCAAGAGTTCCCCTCCAGGTTTTCGATTTTTCCACTGTAGCTGCACTGTGAAAAAAACAAAATAATATCTGAACTATTGGCTTTAGCTTGTATGAAGTTTTGACATAGATCTGTCAAAACTTGATAGATCTTCATAGAAAATAGATCTTAAAAACAAGTGGATGAAACAATATTCCAGTTGTGCCTTATCCAGCTCGTTTCAGAGCCAGCAACAATTGGAAATTGTGAATGAAACTAGGTTCTTGTTGTTTTGTTCATAATGATACATTACTCATGAAACTAGTTAAATTCTTTGTAATCAGTGAAAGTCTATCACCAAATTGACAGATGTTTTCACTTTTCATTGAAAAGAAGGGTAACGCTTCATTTGAATGGGCATATGCTGGTGCTCATGCAGGTGTCATGACAACCAGTGTTGTCCTGACACCTGCACGAAAACGATTCAGTGTAATCTTATGAATGGAACAATAGATAGATAGTAGATACCACTTTTGTAAATCCTCCATAACATTGTTATGCTGGTGTCATGACAGCTAATGTCAGGACAAAATACTGCCCTTGGTTCCCACAATTATTTTGTCGTCTTGCCTGACTCACTACAGTATGTCACTTCTTATACATTACAATATTGTTGTTGTTGTTGTTGTTGTCGGGCAGAAACCTCCTATCTTCATATTCTAACTTCTTGTGTTTTTTTTTGTAAATGAATGGCCTACTTGATCATACTAGCGTCACACATATGAGGTTTCCTCCCGACAGGGACGATATGTCATTTTGACTTGATCAGGAACACACAGAACAACAATTTCAGTTGTCACAAAGTTATTATGTCATTTTGAAGCTGAACATGTCATAACATTTTAGTATGACACTATTATGTCAACTTTGGCACTTGACATCGAGGATGATGTAAGTTTGACATTGAAAGTGACATAATAACCCTTTATGAACAAACATTTATATTTTTATGGCTGGTATTATCATGTAGTGCTTATGAAGGTGTCGTGTGTGTCACGTATACCCTTTCAAATGAAGTGTTAATTCTAGGATTAAATCCATGGTTATGTCATTCATTAACCACCCTGGTGTCCCTATTTTGGGCATGTCATTATAAGCGAATATGTTCTTTTCTTTTTTTTAAATAGCCAATCTACAGTTACAAGCTGACAACGTGTTGCAAGCTTGCAGATTGGCAATTAACGAACGGTGCACGACACCATTGTACGACAAAGTATAAAATTGGTTAAAAGTGGTTACAGTTTTTGCCATATATGTTTGGCCTCGGCCCCCAGGCTGAGATACTGTCTCTCTCTTTATCTCTCTCTTGGAACAAGCCCAACATAGCGCTTGAAATGACCGAGACATCGGCAATCGACAATCTCTTGGACCGCCTTCAAAACGCTTGCATTGAATGAAGACAGTCAAATCAGATGGAGGCTTCATGCATTTCCTATTTATTTTTTGAAGGAAATGAAATTCCGCCCTGACTGAGACCTTTCGTTTTGGACACTCTGCTCACATTAGTGTAATGGCAGTGTTGTGCTTCACCTGCTTGGTTCTCTTTGCAAATCGAGTCACACCGAGTTGAATCAGATCTGTCCTGGGACAGGTGTTCCGCATCGATGGTATAATCACTTCACCAATCTTTTTATTTTTGTTTTGTAATCACATTTAGGCTTGTGTTTGGTCCTCTTTGTTGGTGCAAGCGCGACTTCCCAGCGTAGGGCACATCGCCAGGCCCCAAGAAAGGCTCTAAACAAACCCGGGTTTCCCAGGCAGCTTGTATTTTACACACGTTCTAAAACGATCTTCATTTATTATCTGTCCTCTGAGGAGATTAAGCACCCAGCTGAGAGGAGGAGGAGGTTGGTGGAGCAAACTGCAGCACGTGTTTGAGTTTACGAAATTTGGTACATATTTAATTAGCTGTAACAGCAGGGGGTGGGGTTATAGAATGGGATTTTGTAAGCCACCCCTAACCACTGATTGGTTGGCACTGCACACTCTGCGGTATGTGTGCCTGCCTGCCTGTGTGCATGAACGGGGTGGGGGGGGGGAAAGGGGGGTGGAGGGGGTACACTAACTGCTGTTATGCTATATGCAGGCTGTTAAAACTGGAGAGCTGCTGTGAATTGTGAGTCGGGTCAGGTGAAGTATCCGCACTCTTCATATGGAGGGTCTTAGCCATTCGTTTTCAAACGCTTTAATTCCAAGGACCCTCATAACTCTGAGAGTATACAAATGGATCCGTAAGGGTCCATTTGTAATTTTGTATACGCTCAGAGTTACAGATCTGCAAGGGTCAATTTAGAACCCCCGCATGGAACCCTGGGGGTCTCTGGACCCCACTTTTAGAACCACTGGTCTCTTGGCTAATGTCACACGTCTGTCACCACGTATCACAAGACATGAGTTTGTGTGTTTGTGTGTGTGTTTATGTGTAGGGGACATGTAACTATGACTGCAGCCACAGACACTCGGCATATAAATCACACAGATATCCCCCCGCACGCACGTGCGCGTGCGCGTGTTTGCAGACGGAGCGGACAGCTATTGTTTAGTGTTGCTGCTAGGAAACAGGAGAGTAACACGGTGGTGTAATCGTGGATGTGAACACCCCCCCACCACACACACACACACACACACACACACACACACACACACACACACACACACACACACACACACACACACACACACACACACACACACACACACACACACACACACACACACACACAACAGACTCTGGTGGAAGGAGGGGCAGGTCAGTGGTCACCATGGGGGGCACACACCTCGATGTTGACCTTGCTCTTTAGCCCTTTCCCCAGTGTCCTGCCCTGGCCTCCACAGCACCGTGGCCACCACTGGCGCCAAGTTCATCTTCCCCATCGAACAATAAGCTGTCGTAGAAGTTCACAGAGCAATCTTCCCGATTGTTTCCTGCCTTTGTTGGCCTGCTTCCTCCCAGAGGTTATGAATGGAGCCTTGGGGGCCTTAAAGTGGCGCCTTTGCAGCGCCGACACTTTTACAAGACCAAAATACCAACAGGTAACCTGTGGAGGTCACCGAGGCATTAAGAGGACAAACTGAGCAGCTTGTAAAAACGCTCTCTGGAGAATCGGAACACCAACAAATTGTGTTTTACTTAGTGCTGCTTTGCATAAATGAAGAGTTATTCAGTATGTGTTTGAGGTTTGGTGTGTGTGTTTGTGTGAGGGGGCTTTGGAATATTATTGCTGGCATCAGAATAATGGGCAAAATTGCTATGGATTTAGGATTACAAACAACAAAAATATGTATTCTATTAAATCATTTTTTTCCAAAATTACATAGAAACACCTTTCATATTTTAGAAATGTAGTCATTCCTTTTAACTAGTGTACAGTGCACAGTAAAACCTCAGTTTTAATAATTGATGCTGCGTTCACACTATATCGGCGACAAAATGACCAGGTGAGGTCAGCTGCATACTGTAGGTATCGAGTCACTGCATGTTGCTCAAGCCACGCTGAGTAAATGAAACAGGTAGGATTAAATAACACAGGGAACTGGTTAATGGCAAGAATGAGTTTTTCTTCCTTTTACGGAACGGAGCAGGAATTGTGGGGAGAGAAGGGGAGTGGAAGTGGTGAAACAAAAACATATGATTAATTGACACTTCATTGCGTCATTGGAGAGCTGAAAAAGATTGAAGTCAGCTCAAGTTTTTTAATGGCGCTCACAGTGTGCCCATCACGCAGCTCACAGTGTACCCATCACGCAGCAAGTGTCAGGAGTGCGCTTGTAGCTTCATGTTGCTAACTTCTATTGAATTATACTTGTTTACTTTTGCTTTGTCGCCGCTAGGGTGAATGCAACATGAGAGTGTAAAAATGGAACCAAAATATTACGGTCCATATGCATCAACTTTTACGCTGACTGTTTTATTGTGTATGGTTTTGGGATAATAGAAACTTGTGGCATCATAAACATTGAGGTTCCATCCCCCACTGGCCAATGACAGGTCCACATGTCATGTTGCTGTTGTGAATAAAGAGCAAAGATGGATGCTCGCCATTGGCGTAACTGACTATGTATACCAGCTTTTCCTAGACCACCTCAAGGCGTACCTTTTAGCCTTGTAGTTCTCCCATAGGCATGAGGACACTGCTCTTTGATGTCTCTCTGACATGTTGAGTGTCGGTGTGAGCCAATTTCAACAGCCCCACCAGGCTTGTGTATTCATTACCCATCGTGTTGCCCTCTAAAACTTGACACATGTTTGAAAGCCAAGCCAGCCCTGTTCTCCTGCCATTAAATGAATCACTCTCTATTTCTAGTTCTGCCTCTGAGACCCTCACCATTTACTTGCCTCTGTATACTGTGAAAAGGTTTTAGATTCAATGAAAATATTTTAGCACCATTAGCTCTAAGGATGGCCATGTCCGTCAGTTGGGTGCGTCCAACATTTTGGTCCCAACAAAACTACTGTCTCGATTGCTGTGCGCTGTGCAGTGTGCACCTTTATGCTTCCCAGAGGATGAACCATACTGATTTTAGTGACCCTATGGCTTTCCCCTTGCACCGCCTTTAGGCCAAAATGTCCAATTGCATACGAGATGTCTCAGAATCTAAGGGGCAGATTGCCATGAGACTTGATGAGTGCATTCATGATGAACTCTAATGCTGCGTTCACACTAGCAGCGACAAAGCCATAGGCTACAAGTAATTTTCAACGAAGGCCAGGAAGCTGCATGAAGGGTGTGACACTCTACCAAAAAGTTTAGCACTTTTTTCAGCTCTAATGATGCCGTGATGCCTCAGTCAATCATATATTTGTTTCACCGCTTCCACTCCCCTTCTCTTTCTGCACAATTCCTGGTTTGTTATGTGAATAAAAGAAAAATTTATTCTATTTAACCAAGTTAAATGATATGGTGGGGCTAGAGCAGCACACGACTTTGCAGCAATGCACTAACTGTCAACGGAACTTGGTCGTTCTGTAGATTTTGTCATTGCTAGTGTGAAAGCAGTGTAAAGGAGATCCTCCTCTAGGGGCCGCTAGCAGGGCTTTTAGATTCTTACTCTTGTTGTTTTGCTGTACTGTATCTCAGAGAATTTACTCAAATACAAAAAGGTACAATTAATTTTAGGAAGTTCCATAACTAAACTGGCTCTTATCTAACCTCAAACCAATTAGTGCATGTTAAGTACAGGGCAATAACATATGAACTCAGTGCACCGGAGTAATGGCTGTGTAAGTACTGCCTTTTTAGCCAGCACTGAGAGCTTCATGTAAAGTTTGAGTGAGCGCTACACCTACTGTGGTTAATGAACTGTTTTATTGACGGTTTCGGCTCCACTTCATTCGCACATACCACAAAACTTCTGGTGGGGGTAAAATCATGTCAGACAAGATCAGACAGATGCATACAAGTCATAAAAAACCTTGCCACATTGTTCACGGCCTAGGAGAGCACCATGTCTGCTTGCTTCACAGCTCAGCACACAGAGTTCTACTAGCCTAAATCCAAATGTCAGTCAGCCGCCCGCCTGGCCCCCGCCCCCATCCCCATTCTCCTCTCTCTGCAAACGCCTTTTTCTTTAGCTGATTTAACTGCTCTGGCACTCGGTGCTGCGGCTTGTGAGCCTTCGCTCCGCAGTTTGCAACTGCCGGAGCCCTTCCACTGGAATCCCAGACATTTGAGGCATGTGTTAAAGCTCGGCAGACAGGCGTTTCTTCGCTGTCGTATGCGCTCGCACTCAGCTCAGGCATTCTATTTACAAGGGGCTTATCTGCTGTTTAGATTGGCCTCTCTGGGGGAAAAAAGATGCCTTGTTGTCTAACTTTTTAAATATGCTTTGATTCTTAGATGTTGTTTTTGTAATTATTTTCTGTTTGTAATGTGTGTTTTGTAATAAATAATGGGTAATTGTCTTTTTAGTTTTTAGTTATTGTTTACATCAGACTTGGGTATTGATACTCTCTATTGAAGTACTGATATTTGAAAACTCCAGCCGAAAGCTGTCCCTGGAGAAAAGATCGATGATATATATTACTGCAGCTGAACAGACTATGACATGTATTGACATCAGTATGGTAAAACGATAAGCAAATAATGCCTGAATTGAAGTGAAATACTAAACTATATTTGTTTCTGTATGAATTGGCAACTTTTCAAAATTGCAGTGACTGAGCAATTAGTTTAGCCTACTTCTATTAACACACATCGTGAACAAGCGGCACATGAAATATAGAAAATAATAAAAAGTACATTCCATGTCACAGAAAGGTTCAGAAAATCACACTGGGGGCACGGTGGCGCAGTCGGTAGCGCTGTCGCCTCACAGCTAGAAGGTCCTGGGTTCGATTCCCGCCGGGGACCCTGTGGGTGCTGGGGGCGTGTCTTCTCCTCCGCGTCATCAGCGCCCATACCCTTGGTGGGGTTGGCGAAAGGGCCTACTCTGTGTGGAGTTTGCATGTTCTCCCCGTGTCTCCTAGGGTAGTTAATACCCTCACAAAAACATGTAGTAATCCTGGTCACTATACTGCCTCCCCCTGGTCAGCCGGGGCGCCTGATGGAGGGGAAGGGAACTGGTTGGAATAACGTGTTCCTTCCACGCGCTACGTCCAACCAGGGAAACTCTCCCCTGTCAGGTGACAAGAAGGTCAGTTGGCTCTCATGCATTGAAGGAGGCATGAGCTCGGCCCTGGCCTCCCTAGGCTGGTGGGGGGAGTGTAGTGCCCAGGATCACTTAGCAAATTGGCACCGGGTGAAAAAAGGGTTACAAAAATCGAGGGATAAAAATTTAGAGAAAAAGAAAGGTTTAAAAATAAGTCACCAAGGTAGTCGCACCTGAGCGCTGGAAGGATGTGACGGTTTTCAAGGTTGTGGCTTAATTCATCTGCTTGTCAAGAGAGCAGTGTTTATCATTTCCATTCCAGTCTCAGATGAGCTGGATATCCTGCCATTACACGACAGCGGCACCGGGGGTACATCAAAAACAAAAAAATGTCCTTCCATGTTGTTTGCGTGTTTTTGTTCTATTAATGGAGGCCAGTTAATGAAATTGTTTACAGTTCCTGTTGCTGTTCAGTTGTCTCAGCTGGGCCCCACTTCTGTTGAGTCAGACCGGCTGACAAGTGGATACCAGGAAAGAATAGGACAAAATAAGCCAAGGTCATTAGGCTATGGCTTTGTATAAAATCACATAAGAGCTGAAATCCGGATTGGGAAATGCGTTTCTCGATGTCTCCTCTGACGCACTTCACTACTTGCGTTGTTTCCATAATGGTGTGCAATTAATTTCTAGGACTGCAACTATCGATTAGTTCTATCTGTTCTTATCGATTATTCTATTGATTAATTTATCAAGTAATTAAATAATTGAGATTCTTTTATATATATATACGCGTATATCAACAAATGATTAACCACTTGTTATTTTATACTTCAAAAATTGTGAAAATAGCAGATCGTATAACAGCTCACGTTGTGAGCTTGTAGATGGGCATTTTTCGAAACTTTGCACATGCCCAAAATAGAGATATTACATTTTTTATTACCATTTTATAATCGATTAAGATTAGTTCAATTAACTGTAGCACCCCATAGTGTGCAATTCGTTTTCCATTAGTCTGATGGAAAGCAGAATGTTATAGTGTATCTTCTTAATATTATTTTTTGAAAAATATTTTTTTGGGGCTTTTATGCCTTTATTGATAGGACAGTAGGCTGACAGGAAATTGGGGAGAGAAAGATGGGGAGTGACATGCAGCAGAGGCCGTCGGGATCGGGACTTGAACCCACAACGCACTGTAAGGCTACATTGTAGCCTATGTGCCCGGACAGCTGCGCCAGCGGTCCGGGCCGTGTATTGTCTTATTTACCTTGTTCAGTACTCTGTGATATGAGGGCAAGCTACAGTACAATGTCTAGGCCTAAGAGTGACACTTATTATTGTGGATTGAGGTCTGTCTTGGGCGACTCTGATTTGGGTACGTATGGATCCAAGGAAGGGATGTGATGAAGGTGCTGTTCAGACCAGGTGAATGTCATGCTTGGAGCAGCATTGACCTTTCTCTTTCGACCAGTCTGCCATTTTATTCTCCAAATCAATGGCTTGTTGTAATGTGTCTGCAGGCCTGACAAAAGGCAGCTCTGCTGGAAGCCAAAATCCAACCTACACATTTGATTCGGTTACTGTACATGTTGTGTCCAATGGAGCTATCAACTTGATGTTTAATTATTTATTATAATTGTCTGTATCTTTCTCCCTTCACATCTTTCATAGTGAAAAACTCTGATAACACTCATAGATGCTCCCTCAACAGAATTGAAAGAATCAACCATGTGTAGTAGAACGTGTGGGAGCTTTTTTATACCAAGGTCAGCCTGATTTTATTGCAATACCAGGACTTGAGTTGGAATTGTAAATTGAAAATGAATTGGAAAATCTTTCCATAGCTTCGGAAAAATCACACTGGGTGCAGTTATATTATCCACAATGGTGGCTTTGCAATCACTGCCAGCTTCTAGAGAGTTCTCATTAAAAAAACTAGGGTATTTTGAATTCCGTTTTAAGGTTGGAGTCACCATTTGCCATATCATCTATCTACGTTACTATATCCGTCTATCTACATTACTTAACTTATTGAAGTAAGGGCAGGGAGCTGCTGTAGGCTGCCATGTTTGAAAATAGCGGTGGGGAACACAACATCTGTTCCTCACTAACGAAGAGGAAACCAGGCGGTTGTGCATTAATGACAGACATCAAGTGTGTTCAGAGGCCTATGTGTCGGATGGAGGTTTGACACTTTTATCAACCAAATCATATTTGTTTGTCTGTTTCTGTCCCTTGCAAATACTGGGGCTGTCCAGAGAAATGGGTGCATATGCCTTGTATTTAAAAAAAGCAGAGCTTTTAAATGAACTCAAGAGTTACACTAGTCAAGCACCAGTGGTGGTTAATGGGGAAGTTTGAAGCCCAATGCTACTACTGTAAAACTGATGCCGTGACGACATCAATTTTACAGATCACCAGAAATTGATGTAGACGGCATTGCCGTCTACATCAATTTCTGGTGATCAGTCCATGTGAGCTGTGTTTTTAAAGTTACAATCCGGGACTTATTTTAATGACCAACCTTGATAGAGTTATGTTAAAGGTAGGGTAAGTGATTTACTTTGGTTAAAATAAGTGTTAAATAGCTGTATATTCGGATTGTACTCATCGCTATAGAGTGTTTGTTCAGTAAAAGGAGTCTCCCATGTCTCTCCAGCTCTTTATTAAACATAAAATGCATTTTCAGTGCTCTCTCCTGATTGGCTTAAATGTAATAAAACCTGAAAATATACTATATTCTGTTAACTATAGTACTTTAACCTTTTTAACCAACCCCCCCCCCCCCCCCCCAAAATATCACTTACCCTACCTTTAATGCAATTTAACTAGCACATCTGCAGTGGTTGCAGGTGGTCTCACTACTATTCCATTGAGAAATGTCAACCATGGTGTCAGGTAAGACACTGACTGGTTGACGATGTCAATACAGTTTTTTTTTTAGCAGATGGCGTACCATAATATGATGCACCGCTATTCTTATTGTTGCATTGACCTCTCTATCTGGAGAGAGTCAACGGACGTAATACGTACGGATTGTAGCTTTAAGGCACATTATTTATGTGTCCCAATTGTGTTCAGTTGGGAACTGCTCTGTAGGCTAATCATAAGACTATTATTTGTTCCTGCAGAGGGTAGAGATTTAAGGACTTGGCTGCCTGGGCTAGTCTTAATATTTACCTCTGGTGCCTGGATTTCATATTCCAAGTTACATTCAGTGACTGGAAATATTAGTGTAATCTGTTCAAATTAGCTTTGGTTATTGTGTGCACTGTGCAACATTTACAAAGATGCCAATGTAGAATAATATACCCTTTTTATATGTGAAGAAAATAGACGGATGGTTCTGTTAGCACAGTTAAGCTGATCTAGAGTTGATCTGTAGTACAGAATCAAACCAATGATGAATCATATTTTGATTTGAGAAGTTGTACAGTGAGTGTACTGCACTTGAAACAGCCAATTGTGCCTCGATCCTTCCATACGTCAGAAGATCGCTAGTTGTGGTTGTACTTGGTTCATGCGTCTCATTTGTTCTTCCGATTCTTCTCCTCAGAGTCTTAAATGCAATAAATTCATTCACGAGCAACTAACGGCTATCCTTGTCATGGTCTTGGAATTTTAATTGCCATGCAGTCCACCACCATATTCCGTTCGGCATTTTCAGGGGTCTAATGTGATCTTTATGTGTGTCCCTGCCAACAAAGCAGTATGGAGGAAAACATCACAAAATATTCAGTTAATATCCACAATCAGAAGCGGTAGACTGGAGGCCTTGCTTGTTCTAGGGGCTACAAATAAAAACAAACAAACCAACTGCATGAAAATCACCCTTTGTTTTCTTGGCTTGAAGCTTAAAACTGCTTCAGAAACTGTGGGAATTCCTCATTGCGACTTGGAATTCATCTGGCTTGCTTACATCTCAGGTCATTGAATAGTCATAGCTAGTCACTGACGCTAGTCACTGCCTGGCTAGCAGAGTAAATATGTTTCCTTGCTTCTCTTATTCAAGCATCACCCTAACAGGATGCATTAATCTCAGGTACTTACCTCAACGGATAGATATTGGCTACTACTGTATGTGTAAATATTCTTCCCTTTCTCTTTTATGGAAATAACAAAAACGATGGAGCTTGCACAAAAACAAATTTCACCCACTGTTTTACACAATGTAAACCTGTGTGATGTGACAATAAAGTTTCTGATTCTGATTCATCTCCCTCACCCAGGGGTCTGTACAGTAGTTGGCATTGGTTTGGTTGGTGGTTGCTGGTGGCGGTGTTGTTGAGCACACTGGTGAGGTCTACATTGTTATGGCTCTGTCCAATTGAAACTCCCGTTAATGAGATAAAGAGCCAGACATTCCTGATGCTTTATTCCCTGTAGCTTTTATGTGATCCGCTGCACTTTGCATGAGTGGACTGCATGACAGGAGGTCAGACAGGCATTGACCAGAAGTACTGTACCACAGGAGCCTGTGAAGATGACGAGCATTGGAGGATTGGGGCGGGGGGTGTCTGTCTTTTCTTTTTTGCTTGGCCTTTGTGCCTCACCGTATGAATGTATTGTCTGAGGTCAATCACAGCTCATGCTGCTACATGTATGATGTCATGAAACAGGAACTTGACAGTGCCTCCTGGTGTAACTTGCTGCACAGAATAAGCATGCACCATATGACACTGAAGCTAATGATTTGTTTTTTGAGGCAACACTGTTATTAGTCTCTGTTCCATCTAGTTTGAGGGTGGCAATATAAATAAAATAAATAAAAATAAAAACAGGCTACAATTGACTGCTCTTAATCAAATGAGATGCAAGAAATGAATGTCCACTGCAGAAGACAGATCTGGCAGCTGGTTCTCAGGAAGATATGATTGATTGACAGTTCACTGTGTCATTGGAGAGCTGAAAATGTTGAGGATCAGATCACCTTTTTTGTGTCAGACCTCATTTTGTTAATTCTTGTTGCTGGCTTCCATTGAAAATGACTTGTGAGTAGTGTGAATGCAGCTTTACATGTACCACTCATGTGTTTTCATTATCTCCACCCCATCTGCATGGAACCCAGAGAAAACACTGATCTGGGCATAATTATTGGCTGTTTGCTGCCTCAAACTAGAAGCCTCTTCTTTTTTCTCTCCTTTTTTTTACCAGGTTGCAAAACCTGGTCGACATCTACACTCGCTAGTCCTGACTTTTGCGTCATTTTTCCCTCATTGGCTGGTCCTTTAGCCAATGAGGGCTCAATGTCCTCTCAGAATATGTTTAGTGAGAGAAATAAGCAACCTGGTATAATATGACTGTGTCATATCTTGTTTGATTGTTGGCAGTTGTCAACACCAAATATCAGCGGTCAACCTGACACTTTCCTCCCCCTAAAGGTCCACTGATTGCTTGTTGTCAAGCAATTGTATTGAGCTCCTGTGGAAGATAAGGAGCCGAGACGATGACAGGACCACATTCAAGCTGAGCATTACTAATTGACCCAGATTGAGAAAAGACCAGAGCTTCTTGTGGCCCCCTGGATTGAACCGCACCAGTCAGACAGAGGAGCCATAATAGAGAAAAACGTTGGTACAGCACTGAAAGATTTGCATGTTTAAAGAAAGAAGCAGTCCCCTCAGCGTCTTCTGTGCTCGGGGACATCAAAGTGGGCTTGGGTTGGCCTCACACTCAAAGGTCCTCAGTGTCCTAACCTTGAAAGCATTGTGACACACACACAAGAAACAAGTCTATTTGCCTTCAGTGTGGCCGCCAATTTTGCTGCTGCTGTTGATTATTGAAGCTGCTGCTGTTGAGATGTATGTCACTGAGAGAAAAAAAACAACTGATCACTTGACCTGTTTCAACCTTCTCTGTTCATAATAAGAATAGTTTTCCAGATGCTGATTGTTTAACCTAAGTAAAATCCTCATATATACTGTAGTATCCATCATTGTTATCTATCTATCCGCCCTATGCCAATCACGTGATGGTAAATAATGTTAGTAGCTGAATGGTGAATGAATGAGCAGCCTGACGCATGTTAAACCCACGGTATTTTAGTAAAACAGTGGAGCCTCTACCTGTGCATTCTTTTAGACAGTCAGTCAGTGATGTAAAACATCAGGAAACACCAAAAAGACAAGTTCCTAATGACTTGGCAAGTAGTAAGCAGTGAAGTGTAGTCTAATGGTTGTACAACATCACAAACCTTGAACGAGTTGTGCTGCAGAGTTTGTTGTGCAACGGGTGCATTCTGAAGAGATGCCTAATGAGCTGTGGACATGATGAGACATGATCCATTAGGTGATGTGCTCTTCAGCACAACTGTAACAAACACATGGGTCTCCAGGTACATTTTGACCCCATTAACTACTGTCAACCTGGCATCCCTATTTTGCGCATGTCATTGTTATAGACACATTTTCAAAAAATGGGGAAAAAAATCTGATTTTTTTCTAAACTTTTTTGTGTCACAACACTGCAAGGCATTGCAATACATTTGTAAAGGGTCCTACAAAAGCTCTCTTAGCTTAGCACCAGAAATGACCCCCCCCCCCCCCCAAATGTTTACATGTTTACATATACGTTCATTGCTACTAGTGTTGATTATGTCTAGTTTATTATTGTATATTATTCTATGTCTTTAAATGTCTTAATGAATTGAGTACACAGGACCACAATGGAAACAAGCCCTGAGGGCTTTTTGTGTTATCCTTTTTAACAATCATTGTAAACCGTACCGCTGTACAATTTGCAAACTGTTAATTAAGTATTAAATCAATCAATCAAAAATGTACATAGACTGTGCAATAAATCAGAGTGTATTTTCAATCGGTTAGGTAGTGGACTCCAGCTCAGCCCAGTTCAGCGCACCCAGCCTGTTACTATGTGGCTATCGTGTCGGTTTTCGGGTGGGGTGGGGTGGGGAGGGGGGTGGCGGTGTTGGACTCAAGTCCAGCTCAGCTCAGCAGACCCAGCCTGTTACTATGTGACTCTCGTGTCGGTTTTCCGCATGCCTCCCATTACCGCCTCTCTCTCTGTGCAGCAACACGGGCGGTAAGCAAGGAGTTAAACAGTGCGCTGCTCTTCCTTGGAGATGGGAGAGGCCATTTGAATGGCTAGCTTCCACAGCCAGCCAACACATTGGTTAAAGCTGAGGGCGGTTCTACTGCTGGCCCTGTGCTCCGGCATGGAGCACTTCAGGGGGGATCAGGAGCGCCTGTGTGCACAGCCAGAGCAGTAGCGCTAGTTGTGTGTGTGTGTGTGTGTGTGTGTGTGTGTGTGTGTGTACTGTGTACATGTATATATTTGTGTTGAATGTGTGCGTGATTTGAGAGGACGTTTGTGTACATATTGGGCTGATATACTAGCAGCAGGGGACCTTTGCGAGGAAAATACAGAACTAATGAGGAGTATGATGGTGTATATCTGTGGTTGGTGCAGATTTTTGAGTTTCATTGCATCAGTCACTTAGGGCTTGTCTGCCTTGGGTCACACTGTGGGAGAACAAAGTTTGGTATAATCACTTGTTTCCCTAGTATTGTGCACAGCACACACACACACACACACACACACACACACACACTATAATAATAAACTTTATTTGTATAGCACCTTTCATACATAAAATGCAGCCCAAAGTGCTTCACATGAGAACAATATAAGCATAGCAGTATTGTTCAAAGTCAATGAGGTCACAGTTGCACAAGTGAATCAAAGATAATAGAACAAATAAATCAACCAAAACATATAAAATAAACACTGTCACGATTACCAAATTTAGGTTGAAGATTCATTGTCATACAAATAATTGTGATTAACGATTTAATTGTTTATTGTGTATTTAACATGAATGAAACAAATATTTCTGTTTGCCTTTTAGGCTTCGTAATAAGCCTGATCCTAATAGCTGATCTAAGCTTGTAGATCAGCTATTTCTGATATTTTTGAAAAAAAGCTAAAATCTAAAAGTAATAATAATTGTGATTATCTAAAAAAGAATTGCGATTAGGCGATTATGTAATAATGGTGACAGGCCTACACAGACACACACACACACACACACACACACACACACACACACTTTCACAGATTCACACACATATATACGCTCTCTTTTTTTAGGTCAGGCATTTGAGAGGCTTACCTTTGGCGAGTTCACGAGGACCACGGGTCTGTGTTGTTTTGCTGCTTAAAGGGCCGACCACTAAGTCACATGACGGGCTGTGACACTAATGAACCCCACGCGTTGCAGCGTGGTGCTCAACTGTAGCTAGGTGACACAGAGAAGCACAACAGCTTACATTATGTTACGATTCACACAGCATCACTGAATTTGGAATGGAACACAATGTCCCCCTCACACACACACACACACACACACACACACACACACACACACACACACACACACACACACACACACACACACACACACACACACACACACACACACGCCGTGCCATTTAGTGAGCCCTTCTCCCTAGTTTATCTAGATTAGCTGAACGCCTCTCAGCGGTGCATGCTTGTGTGGATGAATGAATGTTGTTCGTTCAGACATGCAAGCAACTCACACAACACACACACACATACACAAACAAAGTCCTAAGGTTCTGACCTGTGACCAACCCCTAGTAACCACAGCACCTTGTTATCTCTTCTGCTGTGGGTTAATCGTAATCTGGCTCTGTGGGATGAGGAGCTAATCCCACTAGACAGGACAGTAACTGCCATTATATAATGACACGTGCCTGTACAGTAAAAGTGTAAACAAAACAAAGATTCGATGTAGCCTGGTGTACAGAAGGTCTGTAATCGCAAATTAAGCATTGAGAGGGATTATCGTTTTTTTTTCCTCTTATCTTTCACACAGCTCGCATAGTCAAAATGTGTCGTTTGCCAACTGGTGGCACCCCTGCTGTTTGTATTTATTATGACAGTGGCCGAATAGCAGATGGCCCTCTGCCCTGCTAGCTAGAAGCTATCATTGTGCATTAGTGAGGTTCTGTAGAGACAGCAGCATCACTGATGAGAGAAATTCATGGCACAGCACCGTGGCCGTGGGGGGGGGGGGTACGCAGCTGTTTGAATTATGATATAAGATGATGCAGTTAAGTTGTTTAAGGCTATTTTACACTTACACTGCACTCTAGAGTCAAGTCAAGAAAGGAAGGTTTTTACTAACCGCCCCCTTCTCTCGCTCGCTCTTGCTCTATCTATCTCTATCTGTAACTCTTTCTATCTCTCTCTCTCCCCCCAGTGTGCCCTGTTCATTGTAAGCACCGGGCCTGCACCAGGGACGACCAGTGCTGCCATGACCAGTGCCTGGGAGGCTGCCTGCAGCCCAACTCTGCCAGCCACTGTGTGGCTTGCCGCCACCTCCAGCACCAGGGTACTTGCGTGGAGCGCTGCCCCACCGACCACTACACCTTCAAGGGCTGGCGTTGCGTCCCCTTCGCCTTCTGCCGGGACCTCCACAACAAGTGCAGGCACGAGAAAGGTCTTACCAAGAGCTCCGAATGTCACGAGTACGTCATACACAACGGAGCCTGCATCCCGGAGTGTCCGTCTGGCTACACCACCGTCAACTCCTCCGCGTAAGTGGACATATGTGACAGACACACTGGGCTGCCGCCAGGCACGGTGGGGGCATGGGTTCTCATTAGCCAGCCGCAGCGGTGTGAATCTGTGATCAGTGAAGTAGGCTTGTGATCACTGTCGGGTTTGGCTGGTGCAACTTGTAGTACCTGCGTACTGTACTTGAGCGCTGATGTGCGCACCTGCGGTACCCACTCTATTCCACCTATTTAATCATCCACAATTTACCTTAAAAGCCCACAATAATGAGAATTCACTCAGCATTGCCATCGCCAGATACACTTTTGCTTTCACGCAAGGCACTAATGAAAAACACTCATCTATCGCACGGCAAGTCATCTCAACAACAGTGTGTCTGAACCCTGTGCTTTTAGAGATGGCGAACAAGGGTGAATCATTGAGGTGAACAGGGACACAAGAAAGCTGTGCAAGAGAACAGAAATGACATTAGACATGAAACTAAATCTTGAAAGCCCCCCCAACAACTCCCTGACCTGTGTTTATTCTCTTTCCAGCTGCAGCACACAATTACTCTGTGTGTGTGTGTGTGTGTGTGTGTGTGTGTGTGTGTGTGTGTGTGTGTGTGTGTGTGTGTGTGTGTGTGTGTGTGTGTGTGTGTGTGCACATCCGTCATTGTATCAGATACTCTCAGATACTGTGATTGCACACACTGCAAGAGTGCAAACGTCTCCTTTCACAATATTCTGCACATGGTGCATGTTATTTACCTTTGTATCTGAGTTTATATCCGATTAAGAGTGTAAGTGCGTATACTTCTCTGCGTGAGGATGGATGCTGGGTGACGGGGGTGCAGTGAGTGTTCTGCACTGACAGCGAGGTCACAGCAGCAGAGCACAGCAGGAAGGCTGGCATGGCTGTACTTCTGCTTTTGACTCACTCTCCATCCTCGATTCTCACTGTGCTGCTCACCACACTAACTGGTTGTTTACCCACCACCGTCTGCATCGAGCTACTGGCACAGAGAACATATTCACATGTTGAGGCTTTTTGTTCTCGGGTTGAACGTCACCTCCATGCTAGCCACACCAGTTCAGCAGGGAAACAGGTTTCTAGCGCCTCACTCTTTTTGCAGATTGTCTGCATTAGGGCTGCAACTATTGATTATTTCTTATTGATTACTTTTCCGATGAATCGTGAAGCATATTTTATTTTTCAACAAATCAATTCCAAACTTTTCGAATTTAAGATTATTTTCCCCCACTATTTCCCATTCCAAGTGCGTTTGTCTTATATGTAACACCAGCGCCGCTATTCCAAAGCCCGCTCAGGTATAGTTTTTCAGCAATGGGATAATCAATTTTTCGGCGGGTAGATCTTATTTTAAATCATCATTTTAAAAGTAGTTCTCAAGTCAAAAAAGTGGGCAACACTGATGTAACTGTGTCAGCCTTATCGGAATTCATGTTACATTTTTGCTACTGTATTTAAAGAGATGTATGCACAACAGGATGTCTTTTATGTCTGTGTACTGTGTATGTTTATATTCAACTGAACATTATCTGTAGAAATCGAAATCTAATCTAAAGTACTAAAGCCTAGAAGATATAATTGATAATAACCCCATATATTAATAATGAACTGTCTGCCCTCTTGCATGTGAAGCTGAAGCGACGAGTAACTGAAAATACTTTCTCCAGAAGCACTTGAACATAGGATAGAAGACCGTCAATGATATTAACTAAACAATGCTTGAGTTTACTATACGATAATTGCATTATAATATACATGATAAAATGCATTTCGTATCATATACATATCCACTCCTGTAACTTCATATATTTTTATTATTATAATAAATTAAATTGATTAGTTTAATTGTTGCAGCCCTAGTTTACGATACATAGCCTGCACAAAGGCTGAAATAAGAAACTACTTACCACAACTATTATTTCCTTCTTGGGAATAAACAAATGAAAGTATGAATAGTGTGTGTGTGGGGGTGTGTGGGTGTGGGTGCGCTCATCCACAGCTGAACTTCATCTGCCCCATCCTAGACTCCCTCTGCCCTGGGAGACACAGGGATTCCAGACACACTAATCATCTGCTTAGACAGAGTTTGGAACACGGTTGGCTCATTTGAGATTTTGTTGCGGCATGGACGGCTAGCTGAATGGATGGCTAGCTCAACAGATGACTAGCAGTTGAAGCCCCCAGAGGACATATAGAGGGGCAGAAAGGCATTTGGGAGAGGCTGCCAGTCCCCCCCCCCTAGGGGGCCTCAGCTTCAGACCTGCCTGACAAATGACTGCAGCACACTTGTCCTTGGAGACTGCCGTGCTCTAGTCTAGCACATACCAACAACTGTTATGACAGGGAAAGAGATAGCTGTGTTTGTGCGTGTGTGCATGCATGCATGCGTGTGTTTGTGTCTTTTATTTTCACCTTTTATTTATCCACATAATGTGTACTGAGCACAGCAGCACAGGTGTTCTTTATTCAGCGGCATCCTGGTACACATTCTGACAGTGCAAAAATTCAGCTTCAGCCTCTCTCCTCTCTCGTCTACTGATGGCTACTGAAGGGCGCCAAACCATCGGCGGTTAAGTGCCTTGCTCAAATTTGGTCATTGAGCGAGCGGAGGCAGTCAAGCCTAATTTAAGCCTAATTTATACTGTGTGTGCCAAGCCGTGGCTCATGGCTCATAGCTCTGTACTAGATACTATTGGAGCTATGAGCCATGGCTTGACTCACACAGTATAAATTTGGATTTACAGTTACAGATAGTTTTGGGCCTGTGTCACACACCGAAAATAGCCGATCGACAAGCTCACAGCGTGTCACAGCCTGACGCGTTGTGAGCTTGTAGATGAGCTCTGTTCGGTGCGCGACACCACACGCAACGAAGTATATCAAGCTCTTTTCTCGTTCAGTTTTCCCTGCTGCTAATATTGTCTTGGACTCAAACTAACATCCATAGGCGCTTGGGTAGCGCAGTGGTAAAGTAGCTGCCTACCACCGCGGAGGTTGTGGGTTTGAATCCACCGTGGTGCATCCGGTTTTGTTGAGTGTCTACACGAACACAATTGGCCCGTGTTTGTGGGAGGAAAGCCAGGTGGGGAGGGTGATAATAGTCACTGCACATAATCCTATGGGCACCTGTCTGCAGGGCATGTTGGGCGGGAGGAGTAGGACGAAGGCTCTACGTCCTCCCGGTGGGGCTCCTCACTGGTAGGTGTGACTCAGGTGTAGGATACACCACAGTGACAACACAGAAAGAAATGTGTGTGGGGAGGAATCAATTGGCATAACAACTAAATTGGGTAGAAAAAGGGGGGAAAAAGAAGAACTAACAACCATACAGTCACGGCCACCTCTTTAACCTTCAGGCTAGTGCTGAGGTTTCATCTACACATACTGGTCACTCTTTCACATCTCCGCTTGTGTGTTAACCACTTAAATCCTATACTTAGTTGACCGGATACCCCAGGGCACTATACTAGGCCCCCCTCTTGTTTTCACTCTACGCTAAAATATTCAAAATGGCTGAATACAAGCTTGTTGATCTGCTATTTTTGCTGAATGTTAGCCCCAGAATAGGTACGCTAGGGTTCAAAAATGTTTTAAGCTGAACTGTGCTCAAAGTACCTCGAGGGTAAGCAAAGGGCTCCAGAGGCTGACCAAGAGCTGTCAGTTGTGGTATTAGAGAAAGAAAAGGTCATGCTGGCTCTGGGAAATGGTGGGTGATCCAAAAGAACGGGTGCATTGTCCTCTGTCTGTAAAGGTCTTTGCATTGTAGATGCAACTATCTGTTGTTTAAACCAGCTATTGTCCCTTTGCATCTGGCCCGCAAGCTGTCATTTGATGTGGGTGGTTACGAGCTATCATTATGAATGTCAAACTAATTGGCAAGTAAAACATGACCTGCAACAATCCAATAGCACATTCTGCCGGCATTTATCTTTACAGTTGGATAATTCACAGGTACACAGTTGTAGTGAAAACATGCATTGCATTAAAGGACAACTGTTTTTTTACAACCAGGGTTTATATTTTAGCTTGTAATTAAAGTAAATAAAAGATGAGTGTTCTTTTTTTTTCATTTACTGCTTTCTATAGTTTTAGAATGCGGGGGCATTCTGTCCGGTGGCTAAATATGTATTTTTTACACAATAAAAAAGGTCCTGTGGTCTTTGATGGCCAGATGTGAGTTATTGGGGGCTAGAAGAGCTACTGTAAATAATAATAAAGAAAACGCCAGGTTATTGTGTAAAAAAATACATATTTAGCCACCGGACAGAATGCCCCCGCCCACTGTAAAAAAAGATCGCGAAAATTGCTAAAACTATAGAAAGCAGTAAATGAAAAAAAAATAACACTCATCTTTTATTTACTTTAATTACAAGCTAAAATATAAACCTTGGTTGTAAAAAAACAAAGTTGTCCTTTAACATTAGGGAAGCAAAGAGAATGAATGCATGCAACTTTACGTGTCACGTCACCTTCGTTAATGCCATGATCGTATAACCACCAACAACCAAAAAAACGGGTTATTGCCACCCGACGCTGCGTTCCTCCCTAATTGTACAGCCACCTTACCAGACAGTTGGTAGACAAGTCCATTCTCACCTCATAAACCTGCAAGCATGAAAACAACTTCGACACATGTGGAACCCAGAACTCTGCTTTGACCTTATTAGACTTTTGTACTTGATCCCATTATGAGTGTGAGGAATGTTCAGACAGGTTTTCAGGAAATGGGATAATATGCAAGCATGTGAGCCCATGTCTGTGCTTGTTACGAGAGGCTATTTTGTTATTATAGGAGAGGCATGTCCAAGCCATGTTACTCTAAGAGCTGCTTTGAAGATGAAGGGTTTGCGGGTCTATAGGATCCATTCACTTTTAATTTGACTCAGTTCAAATATATACGTACAGTTTTTAGCATACCAATAGCAGCCTTAAGTCTTAATATATTGTTTTATCATTTAAAAACAAATAATTTCGTTTTTTATCTCCTGTATTTGAGAAACATTAATTTGCTGTGATGATTGAGTTGAAAGTCTACTGATCCCAAACCCTATTAAATCAGCACATGACTGTCCTCATGAAAACATGTTTAGGTATTAGTTTTGGTAGCCTACTCTAAGGCAACTATACTCATCATGTGAACATACAGTACTTATCCAAAAGATTTCTACTAACTGACTACATTAATGATTCACTAGTAGTCACGCAAATCCATCTTCCGACCGTCACACAACTGCAGATCCCATATACTTCATTGCAGTCCATTCTGTCTTGAACTATCTTTTATGCGAAACGCAGGGAAAGAGGGTTTGAATGGGCTGATAATGATATATGTTTAAGCCCTAGCTCTCCTGTAGGGTATAGGACATATGACGGGTTGGTGTCACGTACATGATGCAAAACACAACTGCTGTACTTTTAGCCACTTTTTTGTACTTTTTTGTGTGGTATATTTTTCTGACGTTTATAAACGGAGAACAACTGTGCGCTGAGACTGAATTGACTCAACAAAATTACTGTCATTTTTGTATTACCGAGTTTGTGTGGTATGTTCTCCACCAGTCTTTCCAACAGTTTCTCAATATTCCAAATAAGTGTTACAAATTCCAGTACAGCCACTGTAATTGGCAAATAAACTGATTTAGTATTTTCTTCTGTCCGACAGGCTCAATTGTACTCCCTGTGCGGGGCTCTGTCCCAAGGTATGTATGGGGTTGAAAACTGTGGATTCTGTCACAGCCGCCCAGGATCTGAGAGGATGTACCGTCCTCAACGGAAGCCTGGTCATCAACCTCCGTGGAGGAAGTGAGTATCCTTGGAGTGTTTCCAATGAACTTCAAACAACAAAACAAACAATTTGATTGGGGTGATTCAGTTCCAGATCGTGCGAGAGAATCCTGAGAAAAGTGTGAGAGAGGAAGTTCTTTTGTTTAGCTATTTAAAAAAGAAACACAGACGCACAAGGTATCTGTGACAAGACTGATTGTGACAATACAAGACAAAGATTGTAGACAATGATGAATTTTAAGACGGAAACGGAGAGTAACTTGCTTGTCAAGGACAACTGTAGGAATGTTTCTGTACTGACAGAACAGCACTGTTGAGAACGAAATGCTCAGGTTAATTAAAACAGTGTTAAGAACGAGACAAATAAAGATGCTGCTTTTGTCATAAAAATATATTTTATATGTCACATTTTCCCTTTGTTTGAAATCGGTAGCACTTGCTATACATCCTATGTGTATAACGCATCATGAACATAAGGCATTATAATCTGCTCATTACCCTGTATAATCAGATTTAAAAGAAAAAAACAACCAATTAAACAAACAATATCAGATATGACAAAACAAGTAAACAACAAGACAGATGACAGGATACACAACAGAACAAACAGACAAGACAACAGAACACATAAAACAACAGAACATGTAAAGCATAAGAATTGATCATTAAGTCAACACATAAAGATCAATATCATGAATGTCAAAAATGTCATGATAGTATACAGTATATTTAGAGTGATTATTAAAGGTTAAATGACAATGTTATAGTTTTTAATTAGTTATAGACATGTACATACACCTTCAAAATAAGAAGTCTAAATAAGACTCAATACTCATAATACTTTATAACCATAACCATAACACATTATAAGGCATTTTATAATGACTTAAGTGTCAAGTGCTACCAACCTATCAACTCAAATTGAATGTGGGTTTATTTTGTACGACCAATCATCACAACTAACAAATTATTAATTGACAACATACAAAATTGCATTATCTTTTCCACAAACATTTTTCTTCATCGTTTGTTGAAGGCGGTTGGTTCTCGGACAAATGAGAACACGCTGGTGTGACAGAATGCCTGCAACAAGACTCTTGTCTGCAGTGAAATAATGAAGCATGCTGCACCACCACCAATGGTCACTCAGTGGTTTGTCACCTTGCTCCTCTCTCTAGACAACATAGCGGCCGAGCTGGAGGCCAGCCTGGGTCAGCTGGAGGAGATCACTGGCTACCTGACCATACGGCGCTCCTATGCGCTTGTCTCCCTCTCCTTCTTCCGCAAGCTTCGTGTCATCCGTGGTGAGGTCCAGGAAGTCGGGTGAGTCTGCTCGGTCCTCCGTGAGTCCCTTGAGTCTCATCCTCGCCATGTTACAAAACCTCATCCTGTAATTATAAGTTAAAAGCAGAAAGACTGACCTTTTTCGAAATGGCTCTTTGCGGCGGCTGTTTTTAGTACATCTTTCCCAAATCACATATATGAGGGTTTTAGGTTGTAGGCTTTAGATTTCGGTTGGACAGTAGAAGCGGTCTAGCTCAGGGGTCCAGTATGGCACCAACACTGGGTCAGGTTCACTTGCCACTGTGTCACGCCATGCTAAAAATGTAAGCACAAAAATATAAGCAGTTGTTGCACTGTAAAGAACTTAGGCTTGTAAATGTCCGCCGGATGCCACATGTAAACCAAACCAAACCATCTTGATGATTTGTGTTGTTTTGGATACTATGCTCTTTGCCATATGTAAGCTGAAATATGCCCCTCCATTTGGTATAGGGCTGAGTAATTAACCGGAATACTGATATTTAGACATAACTTAACTTAATCTTGCTCAATTTAGGTTAATCGAGTCATCAAGAAGCAGGCTTTTTGGCCCGGACGGCTGGCTTTTGTTTTTACTATATCGATTAGTCTGATTAATAAAGTTGGTTCCTGCTTTTTCTTTTAATTTAAAGCAATTTTGAGTACTTAGAAAAGTGCTACATAAATCTGAGTTAATTTTAACCCTGTGATACTTTGTTGTATACTTTGTTGTACAATGGTGGCATACAACAAAGTATCAGGTGTCAACATGTCACATCGCAAGCTTGTAGATCGTCTATTTTCACTATTTATTTTACTTTATACGTAATTGTTCATCACCCTGCAAGGCCCAGTGTGATCGCACGATCACATGTATGTTTTATAAAGAAATGAGTTTAAATATTTTTTCTTTTCTGTTATTTTTTTTGTTTTTCACCTCTAAATCCTCATTGGGTCCTATTGTTTAGTCTTACAATGCCATTGGCCAGGATATTTGCATATAAATACCCCCCACAGAGCCAGGAATCATCACAACTTGAAAAGAATCTGGGCCTTGCAGGGTTAATTGTAACCGAGGCAAAAGTTTGAAATAATCCTGATATTGATTTGAAGTCATATCGCCCATTCCATTGGTATTCATCTGGTGTTCATTCTTCTTTTTCACCCCTTCATCAGGAACTACTCGTTCTATGCCTTGGACAACCAGAATCTGCGTCAGCTGTGGGATTGGTCCAAGCACAAGCTGACAATCCGTCAGGGACGCATGTTCTTCCACTACAACTCCAAGCTCTGCATGTCTGAGATCCGAAAGATGGAGGAGGTCACAGGAACCAAGGAACGTCAGGTCAAGAACGACATTGCGTCCAAGACCAACGGAGACCAGACCTCATGTAAGAACCAGAACAAATATAACTTATATTCTGAATTAGGGGTGCAGCAGTTAATCGAACTAATCAAGTTAATTGATTACAACAAATAACCAATAATCGACTTTAATTCAAAATAATCGATTTTGTGGGGAAATGGACATTTCTATTTGTTTTACAAATAGTGAAAATAGCCTGGCTTCAAGCTCACAATGCGTCGCACCAAGAAGTGTTGTAAGCTATTTTTCGATTTGAAAAAATATAATATAATTATTTCAAATCAATTCTTTGATATCATTTTTTTAACAAATTATCACAAAAACATGCTTCTCGATTAATCGAGAAAGTAATCGATACTAACCAATTTCATCCACTCAGGAGAGAGAACAATATAGGATACAGGATAAACAAGTGAAATTGGAATTGATGTAAGAAAACAATGAATGACTAGACAAAGTTGGAACTGGAATATGTAAAATTTAAGCCAAAAAATGGGTTCTCTCTCCTGATTGGATGAAATTGGTGTGAATTGGTGTGAACATATATTTTCTGTTTCCTAGACCTGGAGAGAACGGGGAAACCCCTGTTAGTGAGTAAACACTCTATAGCAATGATTGCTATCAGAATATAGAAAAATCACACCCTGTGTGAAGTGAGTGGTGCCTTGCTTAGCTCGGCTAACATGTTCAATCAGCCAAGCTAACATGTCCAATGTTAGCTTGGCTGATGGCACTGATGTCACTTTGAAACATGTAAACAATGTTTCAAAGTGACACACCTATTTATAGGGCTCTATTTCGTCATGCGTCTCGCTAGCCAATCAAAGCACACCCTTTCAACAAATTGTCACGTGTCACGTGATGCTTGACCAATGTTAGCTTGGTGGACACACGGACATACAGACATACATACATACATACGGACACACAGACAAAGCCACGTATAGGAGTGGTTGCCTTCGGCACCACTCAAAAATATAACTTTAAGCACCTTTTAAGTGAAACGTAACACTGGGTGATTAAAAATAGAAAAGAGAAAACAAGTCGATGTCACGGTGACCTTGCACACACAAATCCAATTAGTATCAGAATGATTTCCTATGGTGGTTGTGAAGCTTTTCCTCAGTACATAATAACCCAGCCTGCGGAGATCAAGCTGATGAAGTTTATGTGGTTACTGCGAAATTGTGATCCTTTCTACCCGCGCATCTCAAACCACAATTACTATCCTCGTTGAGAGATCATACCAGAGCCAGACTACATCCTTGCTCTGTGCACTAGTATTTTTGAAATAACACACAGAGTCAAGGGAAGAGACTTTTCTTTTAAGAAACAGAAGCCACAATAGTATTTTATAAGTTAAAAGGCTATGGATTGAATGCCTTACACTTTTCTGACCAAGCTATTTCCAAAAGGGTATTTCACAACTTATTTGACCGCAGGCCTTGGGTTGAATCCTTTCCTTACCTTCTCTACAATGTCCTCCTCATTCCCCTAATAGCATGAATAACGATGATAAAATACATAGACGGTATTAGGCAGATTCTTTGAGTTATTGAAGACAGTTTCTCTGTCCCTCAGGTGAGAACAAGGAGTTAAAGTTCACTCAGGTCCGCACTCTGAGCGACAAGATCATAATCAAGTGGGAGCCCTTCTGGCCTCCAGACTTCAGAGACCTCCTGGGATTCATGGTACTCTACAAAGAAGCGTAAGTGACTAAACTTTTTTTTGTCATCAACCAGCCACTGTGACAGGTAGATTTAGACCTTTGCTGGCTGTGTTTTTAGCTTTTAAAGTGGCTTGTGAAATGAAAAAAGACTGATCAAACACAGGGCTGGCTTCCTGCCAAAGCGGGTAGTAAATCCACAAACGGGGCATGAAGTTAAGTCTTTGATCACTGTGCCACTGTGGCAAGTGGATTGAATCATTAATTTGGCAATTATAATCTTTTATTTTTGTGCGGCTAGTAGTTTTTTAGAGTGATCAAACATAATCCCTTATTGCCCTGAAGAAGGCCATAAAGGCCAAAACATGTAGGCTGTTTTTATTGTTCTATGATGAACTTGCATTTATAATTAGAGCTTGTTAACTATTTTTGGAAGATGTGCCATGTTTTTTTAAACTGATCTGATCAAACACAATGTTTGTTCCCTGCTAAAATAGCATATAAACTGGACTTAATGGGAACAAATTTTGCATTCACCATTTGTCTGGTGGTTGAAGTTAATTTCAAGCCATGCTGCTTTAGCCTTCTAAAAGCACTCACAGGTACTTCATTAGCCCTTCACTGACACTGTTGTTGCAGTGATGGTTTTCTAGAGCACCATGTTCTTCTGTAGGTTGTGATTAGTCACGTAAAACTGACTTGACTGAATTACTCAGTTTTGTTGTTAGTACTCATTGTACGTATTTATCCAAAATTGGGTTGACAACCCTATGATGCTGACAGATGCTGAGAGAACAGAACACTAAAGAAAAAGTAAAAACAACATAACAATGCAGAAAATATACAGAATCGTGAAAGAAATCATTCTAAATGTTCATCCCGCATCAGACCCTTTAAGAACGTGACAGAGTTTGACGGCCAGGATGCCTGCGGCTCCAATAGCGGGTGGGTGATCGCAGACGTGGACCCTCCACCCAGGGCCACTGAGGGAGGCAGGGAGAAGATGGAGCCTGGCCACCTTATCCTACCACTGAAGCCCTGGACACAGTATGCCATCATGGTCAAGACCCAGCTGTCGGCCTCCGACGAGAACCAGGTTCATGGTGCCAAGAGCAAGATTATCTACGTGCGCACTAACGCCACCAGTAAGTCTCATATAAAGTGTATTTTTCAGTGTGCCTAATGTTTATCTAGTGGTGAAGGTTACTGTGTCTGGATCCACATGTAACCCTAGATGGCCTAGGACTGGCTCATTTAAATTACAAAATAAAAAAATACAATAGGTGATGGACTGGCCACTTTCCTGACAAAAAAGAAAAGAAAAGTACAAATAAGCAAGCAATAGTGATTATTCCTGCTCCTCAGACACATCTCTTTGTAATGGTTTACTAACTTGATAAGTTGATTGATATTCTAGAACTGGGGGTAGATTCCTGTCAATATATTATATTATATTATCTTCAATGCTAGACAATATATTAGATCATATCAGGCCGCAGCTATACAGTACGTACATCTGAGGCCAGGTAAAAGGTGATGGAATGGCACATCATGGCTAAATTTGTAACTGAGTAGACCGCAACATATAATTGGTGTAGAACTGAACAGGCTGATCATAGTACAGACGAGCAGGTGTCTGACAATGAACTCTTTTTTTTGGCGTGAATTCATGCTTTCAGAGCTCATTTATTTAGCCTATTCAATCGGGGAACGCATCTGTCATTTTAGATTTCTTTGGCTATTCAAAAATAGCAGATCTACAAGCTCATAGCACTGCACTGAGTGCTTGTAGGTCTGCTTTTTGAAAAATCGTGAACATTTGTGCAAATCTTTGAATATATACAGTATTTTGCTACAGTATATCAGTGGTGCTCCAACCATTTCTTGTCAAGGCCGCCGATCCCCATCGAAATATGTTGTTCCAGAGACCCCCCCCCCCCAGAAGCAAAGATTTGAGTTAAAAAAAAGATATATATATTCAAAGATTTGCACAAATGTTCAAGATGAGCTTGTAGATCTGCTATTTTTGAATAGTATACAAATGATGGTTATAGCTAAAATGTAAAATGTTCCCCGATTGAATGGGTTAGTATAATTCTCATGGTGATCCTTCAGTGTCACCGTGCATGTCATGGCACTGTCGCCTAGTAGGCCTACAATCAACATTCTAAATGTCAGATTGGCAGAAAGTCCTTGGCACAAGAACAAGGAAGCGGAAGGCAGATGGCACGATTTGCCCCGGGGCACTACCAACCTACAGGGTGCTGCCTCATGCAAGGTGTCTGCCTCAGTTATAAATCTCTTCCCTGACATCTAATTGCACTCATCACCACCACCCATAGTGTGTGTGGTTTTAGACCAATAAAAACCACATTGTCCTGTCTGACTGGCTTCCTTTTCTACGGTACATGCATCTTTCCTCCTAGATAGACCTTGTTAAACATTGCATCCCTCGCACGATACAGGCCGCGAGCGCAAGGCTGCTGTTCACCGGGTTCACTGGTGAAACTTAGTCTGACAATGCGGTCAGACCAGTGTGCTGTGCCTGTCATCACACAGCAGGACAACATAATCGCGAAATGACAATGAAGTGTGTCTCTGTTAATCTCCCCGGGGTACATTGTGTACTCATCACCATACACACATTCAAGCACACCTCCTCCGTACTTCTGCTGAACTCTTGCTAATACATAAATCCATGACGTAGAAATATCGCCCTATAAATGTTGGTGGCTGTTTTGTTTGTTTTTTAAACACAGAAGAGATGTGAAACTATGCGAAGTCTGTTACCTTTAGTTTTACTACCTACGTCAAACATCTGATTCATGCAGCATGAATTAGCACCTGCTCTACAAAGTCTGTACCAGACGTACAGACACGTTATGATGACACCAGACAACAAAGCTTGAGTTTGTGTTATATAAAAAGAATGGGCAGTCCACTCTCCTCTGTATTGTACTTTTGCTGAAATAAACATCATGAAAGCTGAGAGGGAGACGATGTAGGGGAGGTACAGGAGAGAGAGGGCTCCGTTGGGCATCTGGATTCTGTCCTGGCCTGCCAGCAGGGTCTGTGTGTGGTTCGTCTCCAACCGACACCAATAATAGAACGTCTACGACGCAGTTGTACAAAGATTATCAACCACTATAATTTAGAATACTGAGAATAGATAAGAATCAGTGCTGTTATTCAGAGTTAAAGCCTCCAGCAAACATATCAATTTGGGCTGCCTGGAGGCTGGTAGAATTAAGAGCTCTACCCAACAAGGCCTGGTGTTTCATCTTCGCACCATTGTTTATGCAAATCTCAGATTCTGGCATAGACATCGAACTGAGCTTCACTGGACAGGTCAAACACAGAAATAACACCAAGCGAACTATATGGCACTTGATTAGTACATTGCATCATATGACATTATTAGCATACCGTATTCGTTTTGTAAAGTGTTTTATGCATCACACGAGTTGGTGTAAAGGCTATCTGTTTATTGCCACAAAGCCCTCCAAAAATGGTTTAAAAGGTTACATTTGAAGAGGAAATGATGGAGAGGTTGCTGCAGACCCCTCTTTTGACAGGCGTGTTTAGTTGAATGCAAGCACACCAGCATACACACTGCCTTGAATTCTAATGGACACATTCTGCACCATTCGCTGTCCCCTGGAAGCCAGCAGCTTGGACCTGTTTTGAAATTTTAATAAAGACAATTAGTCCATTGGGAAGGAGGGGTATCATGCACCCCTCGGAAATATACTTCTAATCAGTGTATCTAGATTGGACAAAATGTGTACAAAATGATGAGCTATGTTAAAAAGTTGTCAAAGTGTCCCATGTACCATTTCTATGCAAATTAATGACACCGTCATCAAAAAATCTATTTCACTATATCTCAGCCAATATTGCACTTAACTGAAAAAATAAGGGATGTATGTTTTGAGGGTCAGGATCATAATTAAACTATTCTTAAAGTGATCACATGTGCCTGTGGCATTGCTGGTGTGCGAACTAGTGCCGTCCTTACAATTATAATAGACAATACAGTTCACATGTTGGATGTGTGCCTTCAGAGCAGAGTAGCATGGAGGAAGGCGAGCCAGGTCGACCTTAGACTTGGAAGTGAGTTTCTCGTCCTCCCGCACCATTTTGTGCAGTAACTTGGCACAGATGTCGTCCACTGAAGTCTCTCGACTCTGTCCATACATCAAACGGGTGATTTGCTTCAGCACTTCAGGCTTGCCATTCCAGTCATCACCGAGCTGACTAAATGCCTTGTGAACCTAGGGGTTCTTTTCCCTTTTCTTCCCTTTGAATGCACTGGTGCAGTCTTCTCCACTTAACACATATAATCCAAGAAGATTGGCACAGTAACACTGAGCACAGTAACACAATCGAAATTATTAGTATATTTCCAGGGGATGCATGATAACCCCTTCCTCCCACTGGACTAAATCTCAAATTTGTAAAATTCTCAAAACACAATTTTGTTTCTTTTGTTTTCTTTTTGAACAGTTTTTGCATTCATTTCATTAATCAAAATGTCAGAAAATCTAGAGAATTTCATCTAAAAAAATGCTGGAATTCTTCATAGATAATGGCCTCCAAGTTGCTAGCAAGAGTCCACACAGTCCCTGAGTGGGTGATATCTTATCTTCTTCAATAGCTCCATTGTGGTGTATGTTGTGCCAGTGACACAAGTTGGGTTTGTGTGCCCTTTTCATTGCCTTATTCAATATGAACAGAGCAACAGATCGCTCACAGATAAACACCCACACGCTGTGCTTTATCGTGGGCATTAAACCACAAAGGAATAACAGCACAATGGCCAAAAGAGCACAACGTTTGGGGAAAGCCCAAAGGTACAGTAGCCACAGAGTGCCACCAGGAAGTGAGTCTTCGCTCAAGGTCCAGGGCTGGGTTAATTTAATCTCACCATCATTCAAGTCACTTGAATTGCACATTAAAATTATTACAATGCAAAAGAAGTATGCTCAACCATTCAATATAACCACCATGAATTCTTGTGTACAATTATGACATTTAGACTGTTTTAAGGGTCTCTAGGACAGAGATATTTGAAATGGGGGCCCATGACCTAATGAAAGTCAATTTGGGGGTCTGTGACCTGAAACATTTTCAATACCCCTGATCTAGACTTTGAATACTTTAATGACGTTCTTAATATTCAGACCGATTGAATGCATAGAGGTTCAATTTTCTTGCTCAAGGACACTTGGAGGAGACACACACAGTATGTAGCGGTTGATGAACACATTACCTGTAGCAGTGATCAAACGTGACAAGTGATGTTATGCAGTTAGCAGTATATTGTGGTACCACACTCTTTCCAGAACAATAACCAGCTCTATTCATTAACCCTCATTGGTGTTCCTGTGGTGTCTCCACAGAGCCCTCGGTGCCGCTGGACCCGATATCGTCCTCCAACTCCTCATCTCAAATCATCCTGAAGTGGAAACCTCCCAACGATCCCAACGGCAACATTACTCACTACCTGGTGTTCTGCCAGCGCCAGCCCGAGGCCAGCGAGCTCTACAAGTTTGACTACTGTCAGAAGGGTGAGTCAGGCCATGCAGCCAGCGTCTGTCTGCTCGCGTGCGTGTCTGTAATCCACGTAGTATGTCTGTGTATGTGATACAGAGACACACTCATCACAGCCAGCCTTCCATTAGCCAGACAGCTCTTCACATTCTTCATCCCCTCGAGGAAGCACTTCAACACCACAGTTACCCCAGAGACACTGACCTGTGGATGACCCCCCCCCCCCCTTTAGATCTGACCTCCCTGAAGAAGAGTAATGCACGTTTAACCACTTTCAACTTGGCATCCCTATTTTGGGCATTTCATTATAGGTAAACTTTCAAAAAGTAGCGAAAACAGCAGGTCTACAAGCTCACGGCTACAGCTTGTAGATTGGCTATTTTCGCAGAGTGACACCGTCGTACAACAAAGTATAAAATAGGGCTTACTGTAAGTGGTTAGGGTACAGGATTTATTTGGGTATTTCGGAGGAGATTCATTTAAAGTACTGAGCTCAGTCGCACATCAAAGCTCATCTGGGATCCCGCATCACTTAAACGTAATGTGAACACGACTCTGGTGACTTTGATGTGCGGACGCGCGCGTCAAACAACTGACACAGTGTCACACCCTGACAGGTGGAACGCGAACAATTGGATCTGCTCTTTAAGCGGACTCAAGTTCAGGCAAAGTTCAGACCGATGGAATGGTTACTGTCATAGCCTGACCCTCATGTGCACACCGCCACTGTAGAACTCCTGTTTGTACAGTATGTGTGTGTCAACCTCAACTCCCTCAAGATGCTAGGCTGTGGGGAGGTTGTGTTACTGCTAGTCCAGTGGTTCTCAACCTGTGGGTCCGGACCCCCAGGGGAGTCCCCACGTGATTTTGGTTGGGTCCCCAGATTACTTTTTAATACCTAAAAAAAAAAGCATTACTGCATCAAAAGTAATCAAAAAACTAGCAGGGACGCTGGAAGTAGTTTAGAGCAAGGGGGCTGTAGAAGGTGGGGGGTCTTTTTTTTCTTTCATACAACGGCGTAACAATGAGCTGCAGGCAGTGCACAAGCAGGCTGCATAGTTACTAGTTATTTACCATGCAGCACAGCATGCACACACACACGCACGCACGCACGCGCGCGCGCGCACACACACACACACACACACACACACACACACACACACACACACACACACACACACACACACACACACATATACACATACACACACACACATACTACAAAGACAGTGTTCATGTGATTAAAAAACAAACAAACACATCTATTTTATTCCCCAAAGTTGAATACATTATTGTTTTAATATATATGTGTGTATATATACTTTAAAAAATATATATATATATTAAAGTCTAGTTTGCAGCGTCCCTGCAAACTAGACTATAAAAATGTATCAAACATTGGCCAAATTGTCAAATAATAAAAGAAAGAGGCTAAAATTGTGAAAATAGCCAATCTAGGCCTGGACCACTGGCGCAGCGGGGGGTGGACAGTGACTGGCATGCTCCTCCGGATGTCTGTGCACATATCTGTCTGCCTTTCCAACCATACGTTTACACTTATGCTTGTTGATTCAGTTTGATGTACAGTATTTCCCGTAACAATTGGACCTACTGTACTGTTCAAACTCTTTACAAAGTCATTCGCCAGTTCAGAGATCAATGCAATGGTTCCGACTGTACTGTATGTACTGTATCTGTCTAATCTAGGAACCCATTGGCTATTGTCTGATGAGGATTTAGTGTCTGGGGTAAGGGACAACGTTTCTGGGCTTCCGTTGTAGCCAGCGGATATCCAGGCCAAGCCTTCCACTACCATGTGTGTGTTCGGTTGTTGTTTACAATCGGATTAGCGACTTGAGATGCGAGGATGGATTTGAGAGATGGCGTGTAGGACCAGAAGTTTACACCTTACTGTGTGTGTGTGTGTGTGTGTGTGTGTGTGTGTGTGTGTGTGTGTGTGTGTGTGTGTGTGTGTGTGTGTGTGTGTGTGTGTGTGTGCATGTACAGTAAATGTGTTTGTTTATATGCATATGTACATGTCTATTTCACTGTTATCGTATATATCTGCATTTGTTCCTCATGCTCGCCGTGTTCTCCTGTAGCCTACGGTATGTTAACCCATTAAGACTGGGAACGCATCTGTGTAATTTTTAGATTTATTTGGCTATTCAAAAATAGCAGATATACAAGCTTGTAGATCTGCTATTTTTTTTGAAAAATCATGAAATGTTTTGCAAATCTTTGAATATACATATATTTTAAGGCGAGCATTTGTGCTTCTGGGGGAATCTACAAATGTCTTATAAATCCTAACAGTTTTATTTAATTTTATTACTTATGTTGCTATATATCTGGGGTTCTCAAACTTTTTTTCATGTCAAACACCCCCAAAATTATATGTATTTATCCGTGGACCCCCCCCCCCCCCTCCAGGGACCCCCAGAAGCAAAGATTTGAGTTAAAAATGTATATATATATTCAAAGATTTGCACAAATCTTCCACGATTTAAAAAATAAAATGCATATGTGCAAGCTCATATACAGTACTGTTTTTCAATGGCCAAAGAAATCCTAAAATGACACGGATGTGTTCCCGGTCTTAATGGGTTAATGCAGTGCTGGGCAATCTAACAAGCTCTGAGATATGATGGATTATAATGAACCAGTGGATCTAAAAAATATTACCTTCATTGTAGAAATGTTCACCAAATGTGCGTTCTCAGGTTAAAGTTGCCTCAACTTGAACCTGTTGTATTTACAAGTATGATTGTTCTGAATAAGCATGAGAAAATCTGACTATATTGAGATGTCAACGTTAAATATCAACATTTGGGCCATGAATATCACAGTAACAAGTCATATCCTCCAGTCACATGTGCGTGCACTCAGTGTCAACCCTTCCTGGTCTGCAGGGATGAAGCTGCCGTCGCGTGTGCCCACCCAGGTGGACAGTGACGAGGAGCACAAGTGGAACCACACAGAGGAGTATGGACAGGGGACCCGCTGCTGCTCCTGTCCCAAAACCGACAAGGAGCTGAAGAAGGAGAAAGAGGACTCGGAGTACCGCAAAACCTTTGAAAATTACCTCCACAACGAGGTCTTCGAGATAAAGTAAGTAAGACGGTCTAATGCATTGGTTCTCAAAGTGGGGTCCGGGGACCCCCAGGGGTCCATGGGGGGTACCAGGGGGTCCCCAGCAAAATGTGTCAATATGGCGTCACAATAATCTTAACCTTTTATTCTTTGGCTATTCAAAAATAGCAGATATACAAGCTCATAAGCTCACTATGAGCTTGTAGATCTGTTATTTTTGAAAAATCTTGAAAATGTGTGCAAACCTTTGAATATATATATTTTTAAGCGAACATTCGTAACTCAAATCTTTGAGTTACGAATGAGATGGGGGTCCGCTGCCAAATACATATCATTGACATGATATGACATGAAAATGTTTGAGAACCACTGGTCTAATGGATCCGTCTCATTTGCAAGGAACTGGAAGCTTCCTATGTAGGCAGTGGTTTTAGGATGTATGTCCGCTAGAGATGTGCGGATAGGGTTTATCGTCAACCGAATCCGCATATATATGTTCATTATCCACCCGCCATCCGTCCGCGGTTAATTACACCATCCTATTTCTAGATCCGCACCAACCGCATCAAATTATTATTTTCCTGACGTTAGTTTTCTTACAAACTATGTTACTCACCACTGTCTGTCGTGATGTAGTGACTGTATACAATCCATATCTATGGTAACAACAAGACAGAGCTTGAAGCTTCATTTATTTTACTTTCGCTTTTAACTTGCTTTGTTGCCATGTCAGCGTTTAATAAGGGACCAGTCGAAATTTACAGAAGGCGGTCCCTGGAGGAAAATAGGGGAGGGTCATGCCTTTCTAATTTTAGTACACGGGAGGGTCAGCTAATTTTACTTTGAATCCAAGGGAGGGCCATGCAATTTTGAATTGATAAAATAGTCTGTTTTGATATAGCTTTTTAGTACAGCAGAACAGTGGTCAATGACCCCTCTCTATTTCAAAGGATACAAAGGATTCAAATCCAGTAACATCTTGGTCTATTTAGAATCAATGAACTTGTGCAGATGCCAGCCTAGCTCCACAAATAAAACCAGAATCATCAGGCCATAATTGATAGCCTAATTTGTTAAATGTAGGCCATGGGTTTTCAACTGATTATGAACCAGGGACCACCACCCTGACTGACGGGACCACTGTTGTGTTGGGAGGGGGGATATTGGCGTGAAAAAAAAGAAAAGAAAAAAAAAATCTTTTTTTTTTTAAAACATGTCCAAAACCCAAGATATCATCATCTGAAGATTTGCAGCTCCATCCACTCCTTGTTTAACTTAGAACTGAAAAAGGCTGTATCTCGCTTCCTAAGCACTTTTTGTTTTCTGTGAAAAAAACTCTGGCACTTTTCAGAATCAATTCTGAAATAATTCTGGCAATCCTGGCACTCAATGAGTTAAGGCCTTAATTTAATTTGTTAATTTGAGGTGAATTAAATCATCAGAAACACAACAGTCATTATTTAACTGAGATATGCTAGTGGTCCAGAGCTCAGAAAAGATTGAGAACCACTGATCCATTCCTTTCCCATGGTTGCCCCTATTCTGTTCTCTTAACCTTCCATATTAAACTAATGTTAACTGATTCATTGCAACATATGTATGAGCAAGCACATGCAATTGATATGGGCACATTTCCTACTAATGATGACTCAACCAGGTAAACTGGTACAGTTTCCCTTGAAATTCTAACTCCCATTTCTGTGGAAGTTCTTGACATCCGACTTCCAAGTAACTGACAACATTTATGCGTCATCATACATCATACTGTTTCTCAACTAGTGGTCGATAAAATAAAATATAATACAAATCTTCACTTTCCTACATTACTAAATGCATGGTCAGGGACCACATGCAATACCTTCACGGACCACCAGTGGTCCACGGACCACCAGTTGAAAACGATGTAGGCAACAGTGTTGCCTACAAGTTCACTTTCCACATGTCAAGCTAACATTGGTCAAGCCTCACGTGACAATACGGTGAAATAGTGTGATCTGATTGGCTAGTGACGTATAGCGGCCTATAAATACATGTGTCACTTTGAAAGAGTCTTAGCCTCTTTCAAAGTGAGGTAAGACAGGAATAATCACGAAATGGCTGAGAAATGGCGGATACTGTAACAATTGGATAGGACACTTACACAGACAGGACAGATAGGACACTTACACAGACAGGACGGATAGGACACTTACATAGACAGGACGGATAGGACACTTATACAGACGGATAGGACACAACACAAGTCTGCTGGCGGAGACTTGTGCTCCGAGGAGCACTTTTTCTAGTTAATGTTCTTTTCTCATGTATCATCAACATTGGCCATCATCTTTAGTTTAAAATAACAATTATAAAGCACTTTAAAAAACAATTACAAAGTGCTTTGTACACACAAATAAATACATTTGTGCAAGAGAAGTGAAGTTCTCACTAACTATAAACCCATTGTTTCAGAGGACACATAGACACTAATATAACAAATATAATCTAATATAATATAATATAACACTGCATAACTACAAATTCCAAAAACCTCATATTTTTGTCATCTGGACTTTACCAACCATGTGCAGCCTAGTTATTTCCAACAGCTCAAAAAAAATCTATAATACCAGATACAGTATAATACCATGTAAACAATCTTAGATTAGATAGGCCTATTTGAGAGTGCAGAGGCATAATTGCTTTGATGCATGTCACATTAACGAGCGTCAACGAGCATCAGCTGACACACAACACCTCCCTTCTGCAGTGCTTTAAACTGAAAGTGACTGGAGTCTGTTTCATTTCTCTCCAAAATACCTTGAATATGATGGAAGACATGATTAATTATTACTGCGATTATGATAAGCTTTACATTTCATATCATACACCATAAAGAAAGAACTCCTATAACTCTCACCGGCCAAAAAAAGAAATTAAAAACATATTATGATACAGTATGACATCATGGCAATACCTATCGTCACATTTTAATACCACGATAGGCTATATCGTGGGACAATATATCCTGACACTCCTATAGGCGGGGAGGGTTAATCCTTTTTTTTTAATCACTTGGGGAGGGTCATTGATTTTTTTTTTTTTAGTCAAAGGGAGGGTCATGGCATTTTAGATTAGGGCACACACATTTTCTCCAGGGGTACCCTTCTTTAAAAATCGACCTGTCCCTAAGCGACTTTTGGGGTAATTTGGTGCTTGTTTTGGGCTTGTTTTCATAGACCTTGCTGCTTATTTCTCTCGCAGAATCTGGCAATACTGGCTACAGCCGGTACAAAGACCCCTTGCCGGTCAACGTGCAGTAGGCGGCTAATTTGTGCCTGATGTAAAATTACTTAATATTAAAATAGTACAAACGCACGCACAACGAGATTTCGTGCTTTTCAAAAGCTATAATAGGCCTATAGATTGATATATTAATGTAATTCCCACATTTTTTCACCCGCGGTTTATCCAATATTAATTCATTATTATATTTTTTATTGACCCAAATCCACCCAAGCTGCGGTTAACTGCGGCAACCGCGGCTAAAACCGCCTTTTATGCAGGCAGTTCTGTGATCGGTATGTTTGCACTAATGATTGTTGACTCTGTTTAATGTATTTGCTGTAATGATTGGTCATGTGTTGCACCCGATCCATTTTTAACACCAATCCATACTTGACGACAGCTGACAAACAACATGGTTTGCGAAGAGTCTGTCTCGTAAACAGTCATTTGGGAATTTGGTATTTTTATTTTGTTTTTGTGAGTTATTATATTTAATATATTCAATATGATTAAGTTTACACTCAACTGTTCCAGTTTAAGAAGAATGGAGCCTCCCTGTCTCTCCAGCTTTTTATTAAGCACATGCATTTGCAGGTCAGGTTACCTACAGTATGTTATCCAATCAGGAGAGGGAACCCACACAAGTTACAGATTAAAGAAGTCATTACACAAATAATTGAGCAGACAAAATTGGACCTGGAACAATATAAAATTGAAGCTGATAAATGGGTACTCCTGATTGGCTGAAAATGTGTTATATATATATATGAGAATATAGTGCTTTAACCTTTTAACAAAAAACACTTTTGTTTTAATCAAAACATATCACTTACCCAACCTTTAACTTTGGGTCACATTCCCATGTCAGTTAAGGCTCACATGCACCCTCTTGTGTTGAGTATTAAGATCCTCCCTGCATACTGTAATGCCATTCATGGACAACTTGAAATGGCTTTGTCTCTGTCTGGTGCACAAGTTATCCTTAATTTGTAGTTTCAATAAAGGACTGAGGTGAAGGTGATCACTACAAACTAGTTAATAGGTTATCACACCCTATACACGTTCAGGTGGTAATTGTATCCACAAAACACGTTCGCAAATCATACTGTTTTGGCGTCTGGGTGGTGCCTGGGCCACCACCACAGACACTAGGGGTTCAATCCGGTTGGGCTGGGTGTTTCACGGAACACAATTGAATGTGTTCACGGATGGGAAGCCAGCACTAGTGACTCCTACAGGTTGTTCTGCAGGGAGCAGAACTGGGAGGAGTAGCGTGTTCTTCTGCATACATTACATTCATTTAGCAGACGCATACGTTCTCCCGATGAAACTCCTCACTGTCAGGTGTAGAGAAGCGGCTGGCGACATCATTTGTTTTCTGCTCCGATGTAGTTGTAGAGTACACTGACCATATGTGAAGGTAAAACTGGGACTTGGCATAACGACTAAACATCCCACTGCGTCTTGTTTTGTGGGAAACAACGGAATGCATCTAGAAGGGATCTTTACTTTCCCTTGCTTGTAAAAATTACAAAATGTTGGGTTTGTCTGTATACGTGTTTATTTTTGTGAGGTGACATTTAGCCCAGAGCCAGCATGACATGACAGCTTCTTTCCCCCACCACAGACCCAACAGACAGCGGCGGTCGGTCATGGGCATCGCCAATCGAACGCATCCGTTCCTTACCACCGCCCCGAGCACACCTGAAGGCACACGCAGGCCCGGGGGAGACAAGGGGGAGGAGGATGTGGAGGAGGGGGAGGAGAGCTTCGAGAGCACCAAGACGGAGGTGACCAAGGAGTCCACCGTTATCTCCAACCTGCGGCACTTCACCAGCTACCAGATAGAGGTCCATGCTTGCAATCACCCCACCGACCCTGGACGCTGCAGCATGGCCGCCTATGTCAGCGCCCGTACCATGCCCGAGGGTAAAGACACTTAACATTCAAGATGGGGGATTTATAAGAATCACATTTTATTTGCCATGTGCACAGTATGTACAAGGAGATACAGTACTATAAACGCATCCAGTTAGTGCAAAATAACCTGTTTATTTTTCAATAGGTTTAAGCACAAGCATTAGCATTTATTTACATTTACAATGAACAATTTAGGCGTTTAGCTTATCCAGAGCATTGCATGATTGGAGTAAATGGCATGAACTCTTGTCAGCTAACAACAGGGAAACAGTCAAGTAAATACAGTGCCAAGAAATTCATCAAGTGATACAGTACAAATAGCAGGTCAACATCTGGGGGGCATCTTGGGGTATCTAGGAGAGTTATTAATTATTAGCATTTATTTCTTTATAATCTCTCTATAAGGGATTTTTCAGGGAATACACAGAATGTTTCTGTAAGTTGACAAATATTTTATGTGCATATCTAACCCTAGCATACCCTCACAGAATGACAGTGCATGTCTTTAAGAGCAGTTGTCCACAGGTGATGTTAAGTCACTATTACTAAAATCTTTGTTGAAGTGGATCGGGATAATAAATAACTATCCACCAGTAGACATCCCAGTGGAACACAGGTTCATGGTACATACCATGTACTTGAAATGTCTTGGGTTTGAATCCAGGTCCTGACTGCTGATCTTTGTTCTATGTTTTATGTCCCTGCCTTATATTCCTATGGCACCACTATACTCTTATCTAATAACAAAAAGATGAAATCAGATACCTTCCTTGATAGAGCACCACAGAAATTGATATCCACATGGGTAGAGATAAATGCTGTCCGGGTTATCATATCATCTGTGTGAGGCTATTGTTGGCGAATACATCCTGCACCCTAGAGAGCCATTCATTTTGTCTTCCTCAGACAAAGCTGATGACATTGTGGGGGCCATCGTCTATGAGGTGACAGAGTACACAGTGCACATCAAATGGCAGGAGCCCAAAACTCCCAATGGCATGATCATCCTGTATGAGGTCCACTACAAGAGACTGGGGGATACTGAGGTGAGAGGACACACACACACATACACGTTTCTGTTACTAGCAAGTAGGGTTGGGCCAATGAAAACAGTATTGATTATTGCAGGAGAAAATATTGATTGAACTAAATTAGCATCACAAATAATATAATTTATGAATAAATAATGTTTGCTATTACAAAATATGTTTAAACATAAGGGTAGTATCTCTACTCTAAATGCTTTCCACATTTAGTTCCTGTGAGGAAAAATAACCATTTCAGACAGTTCTAGAGATATGCAAAGGGCAGATACACAGATTTCAACCATTTATTGTAAAAAAATAAAATAATAAATGAAATAAGACATTTCAAAATAAATTAACGTGCACACACATTTACTCTCCCAGAGAGAGAAAACACACACACATTTTTATTTGCATGCTCCATTTTCCAAAACAAGCAAAACACAAACCTAGTCATTTGATGGAGTTGAGAATATAATTGCACTCATCCAGACCATGAAACCACCCACACTGGTACATGCTGCAGCTGTTTATTCCCTCAGACACTTTAGCCCAGAACAAGATGTTGTTTTGAAACTGGACCATTTGGTTGATAATAGCCTTAATGGAAAGGTAGTTTTAGCACTGCTGCATCCGTGCCGTCTTTTAGTTACCATGGCGAATGTTGCCTACTGTCTGACTTGTTCTTGCTGACTGGTATTTGCCGTGGAAAAGCAAAACTAGAAGAAAAACAACTCTGATTGTCCTTCTGTTAAAGCACATTTGCACAGATCCTCTTTATACATATAATTGGATGCTATCTCTCTCTCTCCCTATATACGGTATATATATATATGTATATATATATGTATATATGTACAGCACAAATAATATGATGCATTCTATATATAGTATATATGTTTTTTTGTTTTTTTTAGGAGCTACACTATTGCGTATCCAGGAAAATGTACAAAACGGCCAATGGCTGCTTGCTGAGAGTGGTGCACCCTGGGAACTACACAGTGAGGCTCCGGGCCACGTCCCTGGCCGGCAACGGCTCTTGGACCGAACCCACCCACTTCTATGTCCAGGACCTGAGTAAGTACTGTCTGACATGATGTCAAACCTCACACAATGAAAATCTCATTACAACCATTTCATATGCAGGGTGGCATTTATGGACACTGGACAGCAGCATAGCATATGGAAAATGTATTTTATCTTTTCCGGATCTGCAAAAGTTTGGAATAAAAAACGACAACAATTGGACAAGTATGGCACAAGTACTGCTATAAGAGTCCATCATATACTGTATAGACCAGTACACAGTGGTGTTGTACATACATATCATAATAAACATCAGTGACAATCTTCAAAATCCATAAAGAAATTAGACAGACAGGAATAAGTTGCATACAAGTTTCTTTTTAAAATGAAAACACTGAACACTGTCTCCATGTGACTTATTACTTTTTTAACCCTCCATCTTTATTCCGTTATCATCAACAGATTGAGGGATGCTACTTATTGCACATTCCATTCAGCCGACAATCCTTGACATTTAACCACTTAAGCCTGATTTATACTTGAAATAGCTCATCTACAAGCTCACAACGCGTCGCATTGCAAGCTTGTACATCAGCTGTTTTAGAAACTAATATGGAAAATCATTGCCTGCCCAAAATAGGGACGCCAGATTTAAAGTGTTTAAAATGCTGTGGGTTTCATTGGGGGATTTGTTTGTATTTCACTTGATGAAGATGTCTCAATGTCTGTGGTGTTTTGACAGGGGTGGACCCCACCAATGTGATGAAGATCGTCATTGGCCCCGTCATCTGCTTCATCCTCCTGCTGTTTGTGGCAGGAGCAGGATTCATTATGTTTAAGAAGAAGTACGTTGTACCCCATTTTCTTCATTCACTTCACTGGCCTCGTGTCATTTAGATTCTACGTGTACAGAGAATTCACCATATAACACATATTCTTGTACTTCCCAAAAATGGTTTGTGAACAATGGGGAGGAGGGGGGGATAATTTAATGGAAAGGTAATTTTAGCACTGCTGCATCCGTGCCGTCTTTTAGTTACCATGGCGAATGTTGCGTACTGTCTGACTTGCTGTGGAAAAACAAAACTAAAAGAAAAACAACTCATTTAGATTCTATGTGTACAGAGAATTCACCATATAACACATATTCCTTTACTTCACAAAAATGGGTTGTGAACAGTGAACAGTGGGGGGTAATTTGGAAGTCATAAAATGCTGTTTATTTGCGTATATAGAACTCCGAATGTGCAGTAAATTTTACATATATTGTCATTCTATGAAAGGAAACATTTTCTCATGGATTGACAGTCAATCATTTAAGTAGTCAGTCTACTTCCTCTGACATACAGTAATTGAAAAACAATCCATTTTATAAGTAAATCATAACAGAAACAGGTCTTCAGTAAAGAAAGCAATTTCTCATGTACTGAGTTTACTACTGAAACACTAATGTGTTTTCCACATCGTATTTCATGCATTTGCCATCGTTCAGACTCTTTAGCATTACTTTGGATAATTTTCTCTCCTTTTTTACTCTCTTAGGCAAACTCAAGTGCCAAGTGGGCCCATCTATGCTTCTTCAAACCCAGAATATCTTAGTTGTAATGATGGTAAGTAATGAGATTAAACTTTTATCCTTGATAGGGAAACTCTCAATGGGTTAATAGCCTCTGCTTGAAATGTTTACCTCTATGTGGAAGAGGACAGCGCAGAACACTGAAACAAAAATGTTGTCAGTGCACATACATATCATCGCTGTCAGGTAGAAACCACATGTCTCCATAATTCAACTTTTTCAACTTAAAATTGCCATACTACAATGTCATGCAAAAGTAACGTGTGAGCATGTAGATTGCTATTTTCATTATTTAAAATTGTAAGTGAAAACGAAAGGGGTTAATTATGTCTGTGGGTTTTATAAATATTTAACCAGTGAAAAGCATTAACAAGAACTTAAATAACAACTACGTTGGATCCATTGGAACACAGGTTCTTTTTTCCCCATTTCTTGAAAAGTAACGATTTTGGACATAAATGGTTTCCTACCACGACAGCGACAATAATACAGTACCAATGTTTCCGCAGTGTATGAGCCAGATGAGTGGGAGGTGCCCAGGGAAAAGATCAACATCCTCAGAGAGCTGGGCCAGGGCTCCTTCGGCATGGTGTACGAGGGTATTGCAAAGGACATAGTGAAGGGCGAGCCGGATTTACGCGTGGCGGTCAAGACGGTCAACGAATCCGCCAGCCTGAGAGAGAGGATCGAGTTCCTCAATGAGGCCTCGGTCATGAAGGCCTTCTCCTGTCACCATGTGGTAAGGAGAGACCACAACATCTGAAGAGAGATGTACTCTATACACAAACACACTCAGACACATGCGAGGAACATCTAAAATATGCCTACTGTAATATGACAGCTATATTTATTCTGGTACGTGGTCTTGCGTTATGCATGTTACAAGTACATTGTTATTACTCAGTGCCATTTCACAGTCACCATTGCCAACGACATAATTGGCTATATTTGATTCGGAGTCTAAATATACACGGTTTGGATGAGAGTTGTGCATGCTGGAGATGAGTGTGCATCCCACTGGCTTATTTTTATTTTTCTATTTATATCTCTAACTTTGCTCTTGGACTGGTTCTTCAAGTTATGTTTCCCCATTCCTTGTGCTGAGACTGATTGTTCTACCACATGACCTATTACAAGGTTCCTTCCTCACAGTGCTACTGTATAACCCAGTGGTTCCAGGGGCCCTCAGGGTTCCTTGAGAGGGTTCTAAATGGACCCTTACAGGTCTGTAACTCTTGAGAGCATACAAGTGGAACCATAGGTCCAGTTGGTTCCATGTGTACACTCTCAGAGTTACGAAATTATCGCGTTTGAGAACCACTGGTATAACCCAACAAACTGTGCCAACCATATCTAAGAAACCCCCCCCCCCCCCCTCCCCCCCCTCTGTTCCTCAGGTCCGTCTTCTGGGCGTGGTGTCTAAGGGTCAGCCAACCCTGGTGGTCATGGAGCTGATGACACACGGTGACCTCAAGACCTTCCTGCGCTGCCTGCGACCAGACTCTGAGGTACAGCCCACAGTCACCTCACACTCCATGCTGATGGTTGATTACTCTTATTATCCCCTTACTTTACTTGGAGGGATGGAATGATTACATTAACCCATTCAATACGGGAGCGCATCTGTGTCATTTTAGATTTTAGCTATAACCATTCTTTTATACTTTGGCTATTCAAAAATAGCAGATATACAAGCTCATAGCGCACACATATAGCTTCCAACGATAATCTCGGTTAATGTTTCCGATGCGCCTCGTTACTTCAGAACAACCCGGGCCGGCCACCGCCCACTCTCAAGGAAATGATCCAGATGGCGGCGGAGATCGCAGACGGAATGGCTTACCTCAACGCCAAGAAGTTTGTCCACAGAGACCTGGCGGCCAGAAACTGCATGGTGGCTCACGACCTCACCGTCAAGATAGGAGGTACGGTCAAGAGAGAGTCGCAAGAGTTGAGGAATCGGTTCAGTGCGGTTCTCAAAGCCTGATTTCTTAATCTTTGTCGTACATAGGTATCTGAAAATAGCCGATCGACTACTTTTATATCAGCTATTTTCGGCATACCCTCATCAGTCAGAGTGGAAATGAGGCATAAGTCTCAAAACATTTTGGTCAAGGAAAATGTTACGGAATACATCTAGGTTAATTCCTTTCCCTGAGGATGAACAATAACTTGCTTTGTTTACAGTTTATAAGAAAATACAGTTAGCAATTTGCTATATAGTAACTAGTAACTAGAAATGAATAACCATTAGCACTGCAATAAAGTGCACAATATTTACAAGCACAATACAGTGGAGACAAGAGAGGATAGAGAGGAGACAAGACTAGTCAGACAGGATGAAAGATAACGGTGAACTAGCTACATTGTAACGTGCATTCCGTCCCTCCACAGACTTTGGTATGACCAGAGACATCTATGAGACTGATTACTATCGTAAAGGAGGGAAGGGTCTGCTGCCTGTCAGGTGGATGGCACCGGAGTCACTAAAGGATGGAGTCTTCACTGCACACTCAGACTGCTGGTCAGTACTCTGTGTGTGTGTGTGTGTGTGTGTGTGTGCGTGCGTGCGTGTGTGTGTGTGTGTGTGTGTGTGTGTGTGTGTGCGCGTGTGTGTGTGTGTGTTGATTTTGAAAGAGATTATTGATCATAATAATCTCTGATGCTGCATCTCACGTTTGGCTCATTTTAAATGAGTAGCCCTCCAGATGTAGAAATCAAGTGCTTCATGATGAAATGTTAAATTTACAAGCATTTTTACAGAACAACATCGCACGTAAATACAGATAGTATGATCGTCGTACTAGATCAGTTGAAAAAAACAACCATCTTCCAAAAAGGTTTTGAAACCTATTTTTTTTTTTTTTTCATGAAACAACACACAAGATATAAGACAAACAAGTAGACATCAAATATGTTGCCAGACATCATCTTATATGAAATAAAAAAGACAAGTCTATTTTGATAAGAGATTGCACACAAAGGTCACAAGTAACACAAAATTGGAGTAACATTGAACAATAAACAATAAAAACTAAAAAAAATAGATTTTATCTGTTTTCAGTCAGTCAAACATCCAGTTTCAGTCTTTCCTTTTACATCCCTCTTATAATAAAGGCTAGCTCATCTTGTGAACAATAAAAAGCCCATGTTTTCAGGGCATATAGAAAGGAAGACACCACATACAGTATGACCGTACCATATGGATAAATATGTACAGTCAATCTACATATAAGAATATAATGAGGAATATGCAATGTATCAATGGTAAAACTAGCTGTAAAAACGAAATGTTTCGGTCGTACTCGTTGAACTGCGAAAAAAGCAGCGGCTTTTGGGAGTTCTCTAATTAAGCAACTTCCAGCACATGTTCCATTGATTTATTTTCCACTGCTATCCTGCCAGTCTCAGATCACTCAGATCCTCCACCGTTGTTTACCAGCTCTGGATGCTGTTCTCAAATGTGTCCTGCCAGCCTTAACCCATTTACACAGGGAAAGAATCAGTGTCATTTTTAGATTTATTTGGCTATTAAAAAATAGTAGAACATTTTTGCAAATCTTTGAATATATATATATATTTTTAAAAAGCAAACATTTGTAACTCAAATCTTTGCTTCTGGGGGATTCTACAAATGTCTTCTAAATCCTAACAGTTTTCTGAAAAATATAGGTTGCTCTATCACTTTTTCTCGTCAAGGACCCCCAAAATGATCCCTTTAAAAATATATATATATTCAAATATTTGCACAAATGTTTTGCACAAGATTTTTCAAAAATAGCAGATCTACAAGCTCACAGCGTGGCATTCGGTGCCACGCTGTGAGCTTTTATATCTGCTATTTTTGAATAGCCAAAGTATAAAATATGGATAAAGTGGTTTCACAGATGCGTTCCCGGTTTGAATGGGTTAACTTGTCAGCGCTCTAATTGCCGTGTCCTTATTCTCCACCATGTTGTTTTTGTGTTTGTGTGTACGTGTATACTTGTGAGGGCCAAATGTCCCCACAAGTATAGTAGAATTTGAGAAGTAGATATTGTGAGGACATTTTCCTGGTCCTCACAAGAGAAATGATTGTTTTATGGTAAAAACGAATATTTTCAGAGTAAGGAAAAAGATTCTGGTTGGTATTACTGTAGGATTAGGCATATACGGGTTAGGGTTGGAGTCGTGCCTGATTTATACTACGAAAATAGCAGATCTACAAACTCACAACGGGTCGCAGGCTTGTAGATCGGCTATTTTCCGCTTCAGCGTTAGGGTCAAAAATGGAAAAGAATGGTAAAAATGGCATTCATAAAATGCTGATGTCATCACAAGTATACTAATACAAACCTGTGTGTGTGTGTGTGTGTGTGTGTGTGTGTGTGTGTGTGCGTGTGCGTGCTAGGTCATTTGGGGTGGTGCTGTGGGAGATCAGTACACTGGCAGAGCAGCCCTACCAGGGTCTGTCCAATGAGCAAGTCCTCAAGTTTGTTATGGACGGAGGTTACCTGGACCGGCCGGATAACTGCGCAGACAGACTGTGAGTACAGACTAGTGTGAATGTTGGTTAATATCACTACTGTAACCAATGCTACTTCTGCTACTGCCATAGTGCCACCATCACTACTACTATTATTACTACTACAGCGACTCAACTACTGCTTCATACAGTACTGACAAGCTCTAGCGCTAGGCAATATGACTTTCAAATTAATATCATGATTATTTTCACTATTTTTGCATTTGTGTGATGAAGTATAAAATAGGGCTTAAGTGGTAAATGGATTTGTTCATGTATAAAAAAGCATTCGATGAATCGAAAAAGTTCACGGAATTTAAGAAAGTAATTGATAGTTGCAGGCCTATGTTGAGTGCCCTACAGTTAGGCTAAGGACACAAACAATCTACAAGCTCATAACGTGTTGTACGATGCAACCCGTTGTCTGTTTGTACATCAGCAATGTTTGGTGTGGGACATCATCGTACGACTAAGTACAAATCGAGCTCAAAGCAATCCAGCATCACGACTTTTCTGCATGATAAACTACAACCACCCTCCCCCCTTCCCCCTCCCTCCACTACCCATCACAGACACAACCTGATGCAGATGTGCTGGCAGTACAACCCCAAGACACGTCCCATGTTCCAGGAGATCATCGAGATGCTCCGCGAGGACCTGCACCCGTCCTTCCAGGAGATGTCCTTCTTCTACAGCGAGGAGAACAAGCCCCCCGAGAGCGAGGACTTCGACCTGGACATGGAGAACATGGAGAGCATCCCGCTGGACCCCTCGTCCTACTCGCAGCGGGAGCAGTGCTCCGACCGGGACGAGGGCTCCTCCGTGGGCCTGCGGGGCAGCTACGAGGAGCATCACATCCCCTACACACACATGAATGGGGGAAAGACTAACGGACGAATACTGGCCCTACCGCGGTCCAGTCCATCATAACATACTGTGTTTGCGCGCGCACACACACACACACACACACACACACACACACACACACACACACACCTCCTCCTCTCCAACACCAACACACAGATGCTATAGATATAAATATATATGTATATGTTTTTGTTGTTTTGTTTTCCGTAATTTTATATAGATCTCACACAACACACTCTTCAGAGGCCCCTCGAAGCATATCTCAGGACATTATTTTTTTCTTCTCAGATGCCACACACTAAACCAACACACTACTGTATTGTCCAACCAAGGACACCAGATGATACTTTTTTCTCTTCTTTTTTTTGTATTTAAAGATGAACTTTCTGCTTCTCTCTTGTCCACGATTGTAGTATTTTTTTATATATTGCCAAGTTTGTGCTAGACTGGGCGGACGATGGAATCAACTGTGAAACAAACTCTTTTTGACAAACAAGAAGGCTGCTAAAACTCATGGTCGCTTTTCTGACTCTTTAGACTTGTCCAGCCCCCCTGACCCTCACTTTATCAAATGACGTTTACCCCATCCTGGGGTTTGAAAAAGGAAAAAAAAGTGCCCTTCTATTTTGTCTGTGGCCTACATCAGCTGTCATGGGATTTGTGTCTGAAACTTTGTACTCACGATGTCAACTAAACACAAGAAGACTTGTATATCAAGCAACAAAGCTTGTGAACTCTGTTGGATGGTCAGAGACGGTCCATCGCTGAACAAACTGTTTATTCACTGGAGCAGGTTGGAAGTAACCTGCCTCCTCACACTCTGCAGTATTCCAAAACAGCACACGGATTAAAACACATTTATGTTGGGTTATGTATGCTTTTTCCCCCCTTTCTTCTGTTTCCCCCCTGAGTTTTCATATTTACAGCTGAAGGATATTTAAACTGTTTTCAAAAGCATTTTTGACAAAACGAGTTCCTCAGATTGACCAATAGCTGCTTCTTTGGTACTGTATATTTTAGTGGGTATAGAAGATTATAAATATATATAAATATATTATTGATGTTTTTTGTACATAGTTGACATGTCATTTATGAGGTATTTCAGGTCATGGAAAAGGTTTTTACATGTTTAGTCTCTTATGTTTAATTTTTTTCTAATCCAGAAAATCATACTAATTATCATTTTTGGACTCTCGATCAACCAACTGCACTTGGTCCTTTTTTTTGCCATCGGATGCACAGGTGAAAAGTGTTGGCGTCTTTAGCTTCAGATGTCTGCCCCTAATATCAAGATCAAATCAAATTGAGCTGTAAATAAAGCAGCAAGGTGCATTCATGAAGTGGCAGGATTCTTATTTCTAATCACCTCATGTCTTATATGTCCTCCTTCTGCAGCACTATCATGTTGAAATGATGGTAGATTCAGTTACTGGATCTACATTTCAATTCGTGGATATGTTCTGTGGCATGAAGGTGCCACCTGTTGGTCATCCTTGGCAGTGTGTTGAGGTGTGTGTGGTTAGTTGCTTGCTTGGTTGTAACCCCACCTTAACAGGTTTGTGTGGGTGTTCAGGTGTTGCGGGGGTAAAGATCCTTCCCACCAACACAGAAACTAGTGGTTTGAATGCTCCGTGGTGCCTCCGTCTTGGCCAGGCATTTCAACAAAAAGAATTGGCCAAATTGGGGAACTAGCAGAATGACTAAATTGGTAGTCACTATTAAAAATAATTGGAAAAGGTTTGTGTAGTAAGGATGACTCTTTGGGCAGAGTTCAAGGAAGCCAGACACACAGCTCTGTATACAAGACGAATACAAGAACTCTCGCCCCAAAACATACTCGGAACAGTCGGACTCATGTATTAGTGGCCACCTCGCCCCAGTCAAACCCGGCGACCTCGGAACTGTAGGACCCACACATCCGGCGACCTCGGAACTGTCAGACCCAGCAGGTAATCCCCCCCACCGAGACTAGGGGGGAATTAATGATTCTGTCTATATCGGGGCATAACTTAAAGGGCGCTGAGTCGGCTGAAACGGACTTCGCAACGTTCGGCACATTTTGGGGCGAGTGTTCCAGTTACCTACAAGAATAATTACCTTAAAGGAGCACTTCACCGATTTGAAACCTTATCTGCATATACTTGGTCCTCATAATGCTCATAAGGTGGCACAATTTCTATCTACTTACTGCATCTCATTGGTGGTCATTGGGAAATGAACAGTTCAGAAACCTGCCTACCAGTGCATTCATTGCTGCATTCACCTATGGGGGTTCCAAGCTAATAGAAACTATGGCCTTTCTCTTCTGTTAGCATGCTAAAATAGAAGGCATTGTTGTTGCATTTATAAAAAATGAATAAAAAAGTTGGAAATCTTGTTTGAATGTATCAAAACTGCCTACCGATGGTGTCACTGGTAGCAAGGTTTCTGAACTGTCCACAGCCCTCCTCTGGGACTCGGAGTGAGTATATAAATGGTACGATCTTATAATGAGTGAGGACCAATTATACTGTATGAAGAAGATAGGTTCCTTCTTTAAGATGTATCAGCAGAAAAAGGCCAGTTACAAAAGTTCCTCTGTTTTTTCTGTGTCAAGGCCTGCATGTCTCTGATTGATCTGAGATATCACGCAGAGATGGGGCCTGATTAAAGGTCTGGCAGTCAGTTAGACCAATTAAAAGCGGCTGCATTGGAGCACCACCCCATGGCGATGTAACTTGTGGGATTGTAGATCTGCTATTTTTGGTCAGGTCACCATCATACCACCGAGTATAATTTAGGCATGTCAATATATGACAAAGGAAAAAGCTCAGCCAAATAACTTAGAATACCAGTCATAATACCATCCATGTCTAGAAAAGAAGTGATAATACCATCCATGTCTAGAAAAGAAGTGAAAGTGAAAGTTCAAAACTAATCAAATCTCAAGATGTTTTTCTAGTTGCCATAACATGCCAAATGTGTTCAAGTTGTTATTGCTAAATCTGTTTCTCTTTAATGTAGGCTAAGTACTATCAATCTACTATTTTTCTATGTATGATCTTTTGCATTACTGATACAGAATAAATAGTTTGGGTTTTTTATTGCCAAATATCATGACATTAAACTAATAAGTGGTGTGTTATTTGAGCAGCAGGTGAGTTTATGGTCAGTCACATAAAGGTCAGTCAAAACATCCAAAATGCCCAAAAACATGGGTCTGTTTTGCTCTTTGGACTGCACAGCTGTGAACCGTGTATAGTGTATTAATCTATTATCACTAATCAGTGGACGCATAATGGCATTTTGAATGCACTGTCTGGAACCAATACCGTACAATATGCCTACTACATCAAGCCAAAGAATGGATTGAAAGAAAAAAAGTCATTGATATAGCCTCAATTGATAACTACATTGGTGTATTGCTGGAAAGTATTGTGCTAGAATGGCTAATGGAAAATGTCACACTGTCCAAACACTTCCAGAGTCCAGTGAATGCAGTCAGTTCAACCTGTAGTAAAAAGAGTGATGGTATAGTGACAGTAATTCTCCCCATTGCCAATAAATCTGAACGTTTTAATTGTCTCCTTGGAATATTCTAAAAGACACCGAATGTATAGAATACAGTAATTACGCAAATCATAATTTCTTAAAGATTTATTTCAATATCAATGTAGATGATTAATAATAATAATCTTTGACAAATAATTATTTGACACTGACACAAGAGGTCACTGTTGAGCAAAGGTAATTACTGCTTTACTTGCAGACAGGTGGGAGCCTGGGAGGATGGCAGGTAATCTCCACTGAAATTATTGTCATTTCATTCATCTTTTGGCCAATAATATCGAAAATAGTAAACAATTATTCTCATTCTTTGCAGTTGACTGCAGTGACTGTCACTGTCTGCAAATTGGCCAACAACATTGCCAAAGTTCAAACGAGCGACATCTGGAGTCAAATAATTCGATAGGTTGCCGATTTCGGTGTAACAACCTGTCGCTGCCATAGGTCGCTGCTTCTAGACGGAAGGAGATGTTGTTGGAAGAGTGGGCTGGTCTGGGAACCGCGTTGCCATGTCGACTTATTATAAGCGACCTTGGGCTTGTTTTTCTGGTAAGTTGCTTGGTGGTTGCGTTTTTTGGGGGCTTATTTCTAAAGTGTAGTTGCTTATTTGGGCTTGTTTCCTAATGTTGTTTAAACCAGAAGTTCTCAAACATTTTCATGGCAAGGACCCCCAGATTAATATGTATTTGTCTGCACTGCAGACAGACACCCCATCTGAAAATATTGTATACCAATCAGGGACCCCCAAACAAGATTTGTGTTGTTAAAATGTTTCAAAAATATTCCAAATCTTTCAAACTTTCTTAGAGATTTTTGTTTGTTTGTGGAAAATAGCCAATGTATATGTTTAAATGGCGAAGCTGGGGCTTGCTTCTTTTGGGCTTGTTTTCATAGTCCTCGTTGCTTGTTTCTCACACACACTCTGGCATCACGGTAGGTCTGCACTTGTTCCATAGAAGCATCACATGGGACTCTAGACAGAGTTAAAGTTGTGTCTGTGGAAGAATGGAAAATATATAATGTTGTCATACCTGGAAGTGGCTAAAGAATTATACACTAGTTAACTTTTCTGTGCTGCTGTGTGTCAACGCGATAGGTAAGAAGACATTTGAAACTTGTTGCTCGCGTTCGAAGGGACATATGACGCCAATAAGGCACGTTTAACATACATGTAACATGATACACACGGCATATTGTTTTAATTGAGTATTGATTCAATGATATTGAATGGGTGACGGTTGGACTTTGATCAACCGCTTTAACGTGAGTTATAAGTGTCGGTTTCTGCCATGTTTTTCCACCGAATTCAAACAAGTGGAACTGCCAAGCTGTTTTAAAAGTACATTTAATGTTAAGTTTTACACTAGACTGTTGGATAACTTTAAACTAGCTTATTAAATTAAACAAAGCCTTAAGAGCAGCGATGGAAGAATTCACTCACATGTTTTACTTAAGTAAAAATACCTGTTGTAGAAATAGTTTGTTACAAGTTCGGTATTCAAAATGTGCTTGAGTATAAGTACAAAAGTATTGGCATATACTTAAAGTACCAACAGTAAAATTACTCATTATGCAGTATGTCCCATTTCACAAGTTCGTCATGTCTGAAAATCTTTTGAAAACAGCAGATCTAATCACCGTCGCAAAAGCTTGTAGATCGGTTGAATTATATATAGGGTTGAAGTGGTTAATGTACGTCTTAAATCATCATCAATCAATTATTAAAAATCTTAAGTATCTAGTAACTAGCGTTTTCAAATATGTGTAGTGGAGTATAAAGTACAACGTTTGTCTCTGAGATGTGGAGTTGAAATAAAAGTACTGAAAATTGGAAATACTCCAGTAAAGTACTTAGTTACTTTCCACCACTGCTTAGAGTCTAGTCTGCAAGGACAGTCGTTGGCCAGAAACCCTATAGCCTCCGCCTGTTGATAATGATTTAATTTGACACTTGCAGTGCTCTTTTCAATAGGTAAGAATCCAGGTCACTGCTCTCTCTCTCACTGTGCACCTTGGCATTCCTCACATTCTCCCAGCATGGAGCAAGGACTTTCACATGGGCAACACGTACAACACTACAGATCTAAAAGTTACACTATATCACCTAATGCCAGGTTTGGAGTCGGCATTGAGAGATGTGGATTAAATGTTAGATGTTAGACAAAATGTCTCAGACATTTTGTCTAACATCTAACATTCTTTAATCAAATGAATGAGGATATAATTAATAGACCTACATACATTATATACTAAAATACTACCAAATGTGTTTGCCAGTGTCAGACAGTCTGACACTGGCACACACATTTGGTAGTATTTTAGTATACTTTATGTAGGTCTATTAATTATATCCTCATTCATTTGATGTACCAGTTTATGTGATATTTTGGTATTATTCCAAATTGGGGGAAAGCTCCCTGACTGGGTGGACAACCATTAATAGGTTTACTTCTCCTGTGTCTGTCCCACGCCCCAGAACACCCCCGCCCGCCCATTGGGAGGTCACATGTTTATAATTAGGGACTACTGAATTGAGGCTCTCACTGCTTCAGTACACACACACACACTGTACATCTCACATCTCATGGAGGACCTAACCGTAGGTCCCCTGGTGTGTGTGTGTGTGTGTGTGTGTGTGTGTGTGTGTGTGTGTGTGTGTGTGTGTGTGTGTGTGTGTGTGTGTGTGTGTGTGTGTGTGTGTGTGTGTGTGTGTGTGTGTGTGTGTGTGTGTGTGTGTGTACATGGATGGTACATGGTTCAGTTAATGAGTAAACTTCATGTCAAGGCTAGGAGCTGTCATGATGGTGCTATTGTTTTGAGAAGGTGTTAGTGTGAATGATTCTTTATGTAGACAGCTTGTGGATACATCTGTACTTCAGTCACAAGATATTAAGGCTGAGAGCGGCACGGATCACTGACTGTGTTGTATTGGTTAGCTTTTATGATGTCCTCAAGCTAAAGGTTAGTTTCACGGCAATTAATCATTTAGGGCTTGCCAAGAAAAAGATGGTGTGAGATGCTTTTATTTTTATTTTTTTATGGTGATACTGTAGGGGCTGAGCTGTCTAGAAATGTGTGTATGTGTCTGTGTGTGAGGAGTGTGCCCGAGCCTAATCTCATAAACCACTGGAATGATCAGCGCCAAATGTCTTGTGCAGACAGCAGACTGCCAGTAGGCCAAGGAAGCAATTACGTAAATTTCTTTCCACATGTTTTTTATATAATTTTTTTTAAAGAATTTTATTATGGAAGTCAATGGCAGTTAAATCGGGCTGTGAAACCTTGCTCAAATATGGAGATGAGTACTGATGGCATAGATGACTTCTGAGGTCATAGACTGGCCACATGAAGTCTGAGATCCTCACGGAAGACGGGGTCTAATAATGAATCTGGGATCTTTTTATAAACCTATCGAAGTCAGAATGTGTTTATTGGCCAGGTAGTTAAACATACAAGGAATTTGACAAAAAAAATAAAAAATAAAAATATAGGCTATATAGCAGTTTTGAGAGAAAAGAAAGAACAAGATATAATTATTTGGTATAAAAAGCAAATATATTAAGCCGAATGGGTCAAACCAGTGTGAGCTGTGTGAACATTATTGTATTATGATGCATCATCTACTGCACAAACCAGTTAGAAATATAGCAATAATATTGCACGGGTCATGCTATATTGGATAATGCAGAGTGTTGCTGAAGTGTTTCTGAACTGTCCACAACCCTCCTCTTGTAGCATACAGGTTGATTTTGTTCCATAAACGTCCTCAGTGAAACCCCCTGCCTTTCAGCCCTCAGTGGGATGGTTACCTGACAGACTTGCTGGTCTTGTTTTGTCTAGCATAGCACCCGTATTTCATGTTACTCTCTCCACTCCCAGGCAGTGTTGTTTGGGTGAATCAGTCGAGGTGTGGCTGTCACTCCATAGTCCAGACGAGGGGCAGAGCCACTAACACAATATAGGCTAACATACCAGGACACCTGACCTATTACTTGCGTACATACAATAATAGTTACCTAACATATGGACCTACTTCATTTCAGAGATCATTTTTTTCCAAGTATGCTGACATTTTATCCTATAAAAAGGTGAATGCAATGTTCACACCTGAAACAAGCGCTGTATTAACAGTGACTTGAGGTTTAGAAAGGTAAACAACAGATGAGTTAAGCCTCTATTGTGCAGACAGTGTTAGGATCCTTCTGACTGGAAGCATCCTTGTCTGTGTACTTTACTGGTGAGCTAGAGGCTAATGGGGGTGTGTGTGCGCGCATTTGTTGGGCTATGTGACATTTTCACAGCTTCTTTGGTCAAACAGTAATGTGTGTTTTGGGCGTGTCTTGTCATTCAACATGTGCTTTTTAGCTTTAAATAATAACACGCTGCTACACAAGTACTGCGAGTCCTAACCCCAGTCCTCTGTCTGTAATTATCCTGCATGAAACCAATCTGAAACTAATTCCTTTTGATAAGCCATAATGGGCTTTACTATGTGTATTGGATTAGCCTATACAGTATGTCCATTTTTAAATGTTAGCCTCCCATATCCTACTATCTCCTCATGTATTGTCCACGTTTATTGTTTAGCATGACCTGCTTCATCCCACAGAGCAGAAAGGGTCTGCTTCTGTATGATTCTTCAGAGGCAATGGTTGTAAAGGGTTGAGCTGACAATGGTCAGTGTATATTAAAAACAACTGCTGCTGATTTTAGGGAGGCATGTGTACACAACAGAAGATACAGTAGGTTCAGTGCAAGAGCCTGCCAAAACACACAACACACACATGCGGTCTGCGGACACACACACACACACACACACACACACACACACACACACACACACACACACACACACACACACACACACACACACACACACACACACACACACAGACAGAGTAACTGAAAGCCGCTCTGTTTGATCTGGGCTAGACTCTTGCTCTTGGTCGGATTTGACACCAAAGTTATTTTTGGTTGCTAGTCAAACTGCCTTCCCCAGTAGCTTCACTGGCATTCTTTTTGGCATATTTCCGCTTGTTTGTTTATTCTTTTTTTCTGTTTCGTCAGTGCCATGAGGACGTTCAAGAAGAGATACTTGCATTGAAAAGAGTATAAACAGGTAAGCCATTTTCATTTCTAGACCGGTCATGTGAATGTTAGTTTAGGAACAGCTAGTGCACAACACAGGAAAGGTTCAAAGCTCAGTTATAATAATTCTTGTCATGCAATTACGTCTGTCTCACTGTCAGACCTATTTCCACGCAGTGGAGATATGTATCTTAGGGCAAAGAAACAGAAGGGACCGATATGACATGAAACTCAGCCGTACCTGAACTACTGCCAGACACACCCTTTTGGGCACCTCAAATCAATTAGCCTCTAGCAATGGTTAGCATAGCACGTTTATCTGTGTTATTTTTGCCATGTTTTGCTTCCTCCGAGGCAACTTCTCTGTCATGAGTCTTTGCCTTAGAGCAGGTCAGACTTGAGCTGTGCTGTCACAGTCTGCCAAACCAGTTCTCTCCACCGGGCCAGATTAGTTTTGAAACAAGCCTTTTGTTGGGATTCAGTACTGTGACAAGCACGCTCTATCTGGTATTTTCTTTTCAAATGCAGACACTTCACTGTTTGAAGGGACTTTGAGTGAACACTATAAAGCAGTAAGGATTGTCAGCAGCAAAGTGAAGGTAAGTTTAGCGTTCCTGTAAACTAACAAATGTTTATCAATGAATCTCTCATAATATTATCTAAACTTTCCACAAAAAGTTCGAAACTTAACTTCCCGTCCCGTTTAATAATACCAATTGGTATTGTGTTTTATAATTGTTATCATTGATTAGTCACCTTTACAACGAGGTACAGCTTGTAAGGATCGGTCATTCGTGGAATGAGCAACACAGCTAAACGTGTGGGTAGCGCCAACAAAACAATTGTCACAGGTGTGTGACTGGCACCTGAGCATGGGTTCTGCAACTTTGTTGCGTTTGTGTACAGTATGCTCCAACCAACAACACTGCCCCCATGGAAAGATACCACGTTTGTCCCTTCAGGATGAGGCCCACGCAATGGGGCAAGTGGAAGCTGGTGTTCCGTTATGCAGAGTGGCAGCATTATTTGGTGTCAGCCCTCGTACCATTTTCAAACTTTGAGGCAGGTCTCTCAAAACAAGAGCAATTACAATATATGTTACTCATTCCACGATTGTACGATCCTTACAAATTATACCTCGTTGTAAAGGTGACTAATCAACTGATTATAAAACACAACACTAATTGATTTTATTGAAGTGGAGAAATAATAGACCGAAGCAAAGCTTCCGAACTTTTTGTGGGCAGTTTATGTCTGTTGTTACGAGTGTAGTGTGGTTAGAAGCACCCTCCTCAAGTATTTGTTTCTGGAGAGGTACTGCCTTCCACACAACAAAAACAAAAATCCCTCATTTGGTATTTTGATGATGGGGTGTACAGTGGAGTGGTTGTAGCTGAGTGGGCAGAGTCCATCTTGTAATCAGAAACTGGCGGTTCGCCACCACTACCACCCAGTTTATGTGTCAAAATGTACCTGTGAAGGCACTTAACTTCCGAACTTCTCCCCGGCCCCTGTATTCATGGCACTTCCCCAGTGCTCCTAATAGTTAGGGTGGGTTAAATGCAGAGGATACATTTCAGCTATATACAAATGTAAAGCTAAAGGACTACATTTATTATTTATTATAAAGTGCTATAATCATACATTTTGTTAGATGAGGTGAGTAGACAGTATTGCTATTGCTTATGGATAATTTATGTTCGTACTCATCGGGGACTTTTTCTATGACCGCTTTTGCCCTATGAGTGCTTTGGCAGAGCGAACGAAGAGGCCATGCTCACCAAGTCAAGTGCTATGCATCACCAAGGAATGGTGGTCAGGCACAAAGGCACTGTGTTGCAAAATTACTTTCACTTTGACTGCTGCAGGCTAGAGTGGACTCACACCAACATGCCAAGACAGACTGTAGTCAAGCAGTGGCTGATCACGTTTTGAACTTAATATCCTTTCAATACATTTGTGATTCAATACATTTGTGAACAGGATTTAGTTTCCCCACACAATTTAATCGTTATGCCAAATCCCCTTGGACAATGAACTGTCCCTGTCACTGCTAACCCCAACAGTTGGCCTGGGCAGAATGTAGCCAGCCACATACCCTCACCGGGAGGGCATAACGTGCAAAGGAACACGCTGTCCCTCACAGTTCCACTCTCCAACCAGCCTTTAGGAGTCAGTAGTGCAGTGACAAAGAACACAATCCCCTGCCAGCTTCCCACCCGCATACTCAACCAATTGTGCTCATTGATGCCCCCGGTCAAGCTGCATGCACCATAGAGGGATCGAACCCTAGTCTCCACAGTGGTGAGTGGGCAGGGTACTATAACCCTGCATCACCTCTGACCTGCCCTGGCTCTTTTAACAAAAATCCTAATACATATCCTTGCATCATCTATCAAATGTTGGAAAAAAGTAGGACGTTTTTTGTATTGAACGTTATGACTTACATTAACATTTTCTAATGTGATACATTGGGTCATAATTCCAAAAATGCATATTGTCATATATAATATTAATTTCGCCCAACTTGATATATCTGCGAATGACAATATTTTTATGACCATCCCAGTGTTCAATTCTTTTAGGGTATGTGTGAGAGATGAGGCAGAATTCTAAGGCCACTTTATTGATATGGAAGTCATCTTAGTTTTAATGTGGAACCGTTATCACCACGTAGACTCTCTCTCCCCATCACTCATATGGTAATTCTGACCCTTAATATCTCTTTTCCTTTCAGTCCTAGGGAGAGTGTTTCTCCCCCAGCCTCCAATGGCCTTTCCAGCTGTACCCTAATCCATTAGCACAGACTACTTCCACCCTTCAGAACTAGTCCCAGGTTGGTGAGTTGTGTGTGTGTGTGTGTGTGTGTGTGTGTGTATATATATATATATATATATATATATATATAGAGAGAGAGAGTGAGAGTGAGAGAACTAGTATACACACCTGGGGCACATCTTTCAACAAAGTATATAGGTTTTAAGTGGTTAAGGGTCTAGACCTGTGTAGACCTTTTGTGTTTTTGTTGTTGTATATGGGGGCTTGGGAGGGTCTTTTGAGTAAAAGTTCATGAACGTGCGTACTGCATATGCATGTGTGCACCGATTTGAGTGTGTGTCTGCATGCTTGCGTGCCATCCCCTTCCCCTGACATGACATCACTCATTAACTATCAACCCTTATCTTTACCGCATACCTTCAAGATTCCGTCTCAGCACAGATGGAAGAGACCGATGGCCTGCGATTCAAACTCTTTGACGACTCTGCGTCCCTGGCCCCCTCCACGGCTGAGTCCATCAACCTGGAAGGTCAGTTAGCCTTCTGTATATGTAATAATGATCCGGGATGAGGGCCTGTTGAAAGGTCCGTGCTGTACCTCTTATCATAACAGTCTGTCAGCCCAGAGCTACACAATCCCTGGTTGATGAGACTAGCTTAAGTGCTTTTGACTAGAGCCAGGCCGATGGATTTTTGGGTCCAGTCCCAATTGTGAGGAGTCCTAGACCATCGGTTGCCAATGTTTTGTCAAAAAGTGCTACATTTTCAAATCAATTTGAAAAACTTAAATTTGATTAAGCTTTCGATTTTGAGAACATTTAACTTATAAGCTAAAATTAAGTATACAGACTGACACTGTCAATATTATGAAAAGAACATATAACTTTAATTATATAATGAGCAAGCAAACATCAATATAAACTAGCCTACACAGTAATTTAACTATTTTATTTAACCACTTCAGACCAACAGACAAACTAAACTGAACTTTATTTTATTACTTAAAGGATTAGTTCACCCCTATCAATTACACACCCCATGAAGCCTTGAAGTCTACTTTGTGTCTCCTACCGCATACATTAGCATCTTTCCGCTGGTAATCAAATTATTGGTTTAGGAATGCGACGACAAATTATAATCCATGAATTCAAGGCTTCATGGGGTGTGTAATTAATAGAAAATAAGTCATGTTTTGGGTGAACTACTCCTTTAAGCCAAACATTTTCAAAAATAACAGATCTACAAGCGTGTGCTCGTATTTATTTTATGCCCCAAATAGTGACACCAGGTTTAAAGTGATACAAAATCAGGAGTCAGGACAGATCTGCTGGTTAATTGCCAATACAGATGTCATTTAAAAAAAGTCAAATAATAGCCGCTATATCAGCCAGGCTGTATTTGTTACAGCGTTGTACCTGGATTGGCCTTGTTTCATTCTACTTTGTAGAAAGGTCTTCCACTGTTGAATCGAAAGAATATCGTAAATGATCCCATGCTTTCGAGCCAATGTGATAAAACATGTGCATGCACATTGACACAAACAAGTGGGACATTTTAGACTTCATGCTCTTTTCTCTTTTGTTGTCTTATGTTTTTACATGTTTTGCTAACATTGTTCTACACTTACATGCCGATAAGACATGTTGAAATGAATCGAGTTGTTAATTTCCTTTACCTCTGTTTAAAAACCGATGATGGCATACACTGTACCATCTTTTTACTCTTCTCCTTTCTTCAGCACTCTTGTTTGTAATTGTAGAATAAACTTTTCCCTACTTTTTATCTCAGCATTTCATAATTCTTCTCGTTATGCTTTCATTCCAAGACATTTGTCTGTTTAAGACCTTTTTACAAAGAACACGTCACATACATTTTTTTGTATTATAGTCATCACTAGACCCTCCAGAAAAACGCGGGCAAAAATCCTTGATTATGCGGGCTAAAACTCTTGATTAAAACTCTTGACTCTTGATTATTGAAATATGCGATATGCGAAAAATGAGAAATATGTGAAAAGTTGCAAAATATGCGATGCGCATATTATGCGATGCAGCCTTTTTGAAAAAAACGTTACCCCTGCATAATTATGCACCATTTTGCTGATTATGCAGTAAATTCTGTGATCGCATAATCACATTTTTCTGGAGGGTCTAAAAAGTGTCTGATATACACATAGTTGTAATAATACATTGACTATTAACTTAAAGTAGTGCAGCTGTATGACTGTCTTTCTGCTTATTACCCAGATGCCCAATATTCAATGTTGCGCGATGAGCTGGAGGGTGATGCTCAGCACTTGGAGGCAGACTCCTGGAGTGTGGCTGTGGACCAGAACTACCTTAAAGCCCTGGACAAACAGGCTGTTAAAAGACAGGATGTCATCTACGGTAGGTACACAGCTCAGTTATATTATGCAAGGGATAATTGCGGGGTAACTGGTCATTATTGACAAATAAATCCCTTCAGGGTGATTATGCACCTCCGTGTCGGTGAATAATCACCCTGAAGGGATTTTATTTTCAATAATGACCAGCTACTTGGCAATTTTCCCACTTATTACACGGCTACTTAATAAATAAATGAATTGACCCAAAAGTAACAACAAAACAAAGTATTTCCTTGCTTACGGCAATGAAAGTATTTCATAAGGTAACCGGAAGACTCGCCCCAAACCACACTCGCCCCCATTCTTTTCGCGACCAGCGTTTCTTCTATTCTTGAATTGGTTATGCATAGTTTTGCTGAGGTTAAGTTTAGGAATAAGGTTAGGTTTTGGCACCGTTTTACTGAGGTTACGTTTAGGAATAGGGTTAGGTTTAGGCATAGTTTACTGAGGTTACGTTTAGGAATACCAGGTGAATACCGCCGGATTTGCCCCGGGGCGACTGTGTTTTGGGGCTAGCGTTTTTGTTTTCTTCCATAAGTGTTGCTGGCCGTCCGCCCAGCGCAACACGGTCGCCTCGGAAAACAAGGAAGTGTTGATCAAATAGAATACATTTTACTGCATCGTCTATTTCTCACTTCAAATGTTTTCAAAAACATTCTTGAGAGCAACATTTAGCTTTATATGACATGGTGTGTTTGTTTACATGGCTGTCATGTTGGATACAGCATAAAATCAAGCAGCGCAGATTGATAGGAGCAGGTGCTCTGAATCTTTGATTAGACAAGAGGTTTGTTATTGAGCTCAACAGCGGGAGCTCAGAGGTCATTATTCAGAAATAACACACTGCTTAATTCAGCGATTGACCAATCAGAATCAAGCGCTCAACCAAGCTGTGTAATAAAGTATATCTCTGCTGTCCGGCAGCAACCAGCTAACTCCAGCTGAATGGACCTCCAAGCTCACAATGAGGTTGGAGGTCAAAAGGGGGTGGAGCCTGGAGTCAGCTAAACCAGCTAACTCCACCCCCCTATGGTGAACTTAGCTGGTTTAGCAGAAAGTTTGAGGTTCCAATGGATTTAGCTGGTTTTGTCAGAAGCACTTTTTAATACTTTTCATTGGTTCAATAATTTTTTAATCAACACACAGACGTAAAGAGTGTTCAATGGCCCTGATTTATGGGAAAAAATGCAAAAGCGGAAAAATGGAGTTAGCTGGTTCCTGCCGGACAGCAACAGTATATTGTATATTGTTGCTGTCGGGTGGAAACCTTGTTTGTCCAAAACCGTTGCTTTTCAGGAAATGGAAAAATAACTTTGTTCCAATGGATCCAATGTACTGTAGTCATTATTTATTCCAAAACTCTTGTTAATACTTTTCATTGGTTAAATATTTATGAACCCCACCCACAGACTGAACCATTCACTTTCAAACTTTTATAAGCTCACAATGCAAAATATAAAAATATGGACATGAAAGATTTGTGCCCGACAGCGACTATATATATATATTATAGAAAGGGCAGAGAATATGACTGCAAACACACATATAACCATAGGAATTTCAGATTTTTCCAAGGACCAAAACAAACATTTAGAATCTAGATCATAGGGTTAGTTCTGACAGGACACAATAGTCGAATAACTGCTTTATAACGGCTTTATCTGACTGTTCCTGCCCGCAAATTCTTGCTAAACCTTGCATGGAAGGGCAGGGAGATGCCAAAACAGAGTCATGCCGCAAAACATATTAAATGCTTAAATATTGCACTTGGAATTATAACTTTAATATGCAATTAAAACGCTTTATTTTCTTGAAAGTGGTCCTGACAGAATTACAGTGCAGTGGCTACCAGATGACTTGAGACTGACACCAAGACAAAGGGAAGATAATTATGGTCTTCACAGTACTAAAATGTGAGTCCACACCACGCGCGTTATAGACCACACCGCTCCGTGTTTTGGTTCCTTTGTGTACTTAAAGGTACAGTGTACTGAGTAGCATTCTGCCACTTGTTGCTTGTCCAAACAGTCAAACTCTGCCTCGTTCTTCATTCCCATTCTATCCTTCAACTCTCACCAACTGGAGAAGGCCAACCCCATATGTATTCACGATTTGGAGCTGTAGTGTTGTTATTTGATGGCACCGTGTCATTATTTATCTCCCCGTCCCATAGCTAGAAGGGATGGTGGATCATAGACACGATCCAATTATGATATACCTTGGGCTCTGGTTTATTATTACTTAATGTTTCAATGGCATTTGACAATGCAGTGATTTATTATTATTATTATTATTATTATTATTATTATTATTATTATTATTATTATTATTATTATTATTCGTATGATTTTGTAATTGCCCTCTGTCACCTAGCCAGACGATTAGAGTTCTCCACCTACTGATACTTCTGGGGAAACCTAAATTCAATATGTGGGCTGGAACCACAGCGAGAACCACAGCTTACAAACCCACATCCACTCTGCTTTAAAAACAAGTTATAGCTCCGTACCAATATGAAGGACTGCCCTAGTCTTTGCGGCAGTGTGAGGACTAGCATCTGTCTGTCACTCTCATTGAGCAAGCTGTTAGACAGCCAGTCTCCCTCTAGCTAAGTGTTCCCACAGACAAGAATGAACCGCCATGATGCAATGTAAAAAGGAAGAGGATTAGAGCAACTATTAGGGTAAAGTGCATAATAACTGCATGGTAAAAGCAGAATTGACAGTGCCTGCTACCGTGGTGATGGATAATGACAGACACTTAGGACAACCACACCTACACTCTAATAATGAACTCCATGACATCTGCACCATTTTTTTTTCAAGCCATGTCTAACTAATCAGGTTGAATTGGGAACACATTTGTGTTTACAGCAGTGCCCTGAGGGAGGGGAGTAGTTGTGTGAGTTATGTGCATCTATGATACTGTTCATGTGCAGTAATATCTTCCACTGCTGGCCACCAAGCCGTAGGTTTTACTCAACTGTACCACAACACTTTTCTTTGCAGGCAGGGATAATTAAAAAGTGACGTGTGTGTGTGTGTGTCAGGTGCCGTTATATCCCCATTATTTAAAAAAGCTGTCATAACAAGAATATACTCTCCCTCTGATTCCCCCAGAGCTGATTCAGACGGAGATGCACCACGTGCGGACCCTCAAGATCCTGTACTATGTCTACATGTACGAGATGAAGGAGACCCTGCAGATGGACAAGGACAAGCTAGATCGACTCTTCCCAGTGCTGGAGCATCTGCTCATGCAACACCAGCACTTCCTATCCGGCCTTAACCAGCGGCGCAAGGAAGCCCAGGAGCAAGACACTGTGAACTCTGCAAACAACTACCAGATCACACAGCTGGCAGATATACTCATCTCTCAGGTAGGCGAGGGCAGGACTGCCGGAAACACAACAAGTATTGCGACATCATTACAAGGGGGAGAAAATAAATCCCTTGTCATGATACTTGGATGGAAAAAAAATTACTCATTTGTTAAAAAGCGATTCTCGATTCAGAAGGATTCACAATACATTTTATCCCTATTAATTCACAATTAAACACTGGCAAATTCATAGACATTGCTCTGAAAATGTATATCATTCGATGTTCAGTTATTACCTGCTGATCCTATATCAATATCAGTTTGCTTGCAAATAATTTACATCCGTAACATTAGGCTAACATTAACTTAATTCAATTCACAATATCAACATTACCCATCGCCCCCAGTCCATTTACCTTTGCGAATGAATACAAAGAACATCCTCACCCCCACAACCAGTCAGACAGGATAAGGAGAGGGAACGAGAGGGATCAAATCAAGTGTTGCAGTAGATTTGTGGTTACTGTGAATTAATAATCATTGCAGACCAATTTTCTCTAAATTTTCCCTCCAGCCTATAGATAGATAGAATTCTTTCACTTTATACATTGTTTGTGGGTCGGAGGATGCAATTTTGATAGTTTTCTTGGCTGCTGTTAACAATATCTGAAGGAGGTAGATATTCTTCCTGCTTTCAAAGCCTGTCTTGAAATCTTGTGGTACTTTAGTACCAAATACTTTATTAATGTCACTGAATACTGCATTCCAAAACTGCCGTAACTTGGGGCATGTCCATGGGTATGGTTACCGACCTGCTCACCACATTTCCTCCAGCACTCATTTGTAGGAGTAGTGACTGCTCTGGCAGTCAGTAACGGGGTCTTAAAAAACCTGCTTATAATTTTCCACTGATATTCTCTCCAAGAATTAGAGTTGGTTATTTTGTGCACTTCAGTGCAGGTGTCAATCAGAAAGGATTCTAATACTGAAGGGCTTCGAATTTTGTCCCAGTCCTCAGGTATCTAAAAAAAGTCAGTTCTAGGCAGATTAAACTCGTCTCTGAGTTGATCAAATGACATTCGCAGACTGGAGTAAAATAACTGGTGAACAAACCTCAAACCAAGCATCCTCCACCCCGCGAACCCAGCATCCAACCTTGATGGTACAAAACCCCCAATACACCCAATTGAAGACAGGCCAGATGTTGAGGGAGGCAGTCTAAACTCTTTCTGAACGTCCTTACATATTTTCATTGTGAACCTAGACCAAACACCCATAGCGTCTACATTTATTTTAAGTCCTGAGAAAGGAAGGGCTGCTAGCTGTGCCTGTGCAGATTTTTTACATTTTTAACCATCTAGTCGATTCATCATCCACGTCGTTACGGACCTGAGTTGGGTCGCCCAAAAATAATATTTAAAATTTGGAAGGGCCAATCCGCCAGCGGTCTTGGCCAGTTGCAACGGTTTAAATCGAACTCTTGGACGTTTGCCTTGCCAGATGAATCATGAAATGAAATGTGTCTTTACTATGTGGACAGAGCCAGCTGTATTCCTTCCTGCTCCATTTGTGCAGGAAGAGTGACAGAGCCCACTAACTCCTCCATGAGTTTGTCATATTCTTGACAAAGAGCAGGAGTAAAAATTTCCCCAAAATCAAACTATCCCTTTACTTGTCCTCCTCAGTCATCGTCATCATACATTATTTTCTGTCATACATTTATCCTTTCACTCTGTGATGCCGTGGGAAATAAAATTATGGGAAAGCTATAAATCTATTTATTATTTTGTCATTGTTTATTATATACAAGGTCAGTTTAATATGTTTCTTTGTAGCAAATCAACCATTTAAAGTTAAACCCTGTAGAGATCGATAGCAGCTAATCTTTGTTCAGCCTCATTGGTATTCTTATTGATTAGGCTGACCTAGAACCAATCAATCCAATCCATACCCATTGTCTCTTTCAGGATGAACATTTTTCATGAATCAAATGAAAAGGGCTTATTAGGAACAGGTGCATCTCTCTGTTCAGATGGTTTGCCCTAACATTAAACCCTGTCTCTGCCAGTGGGTGCACAGCAATGCCAGCTATGAATTTAACACTAAGCTCACAACGAGTTGTATCATGAATTTTCATGTTTCTTTCCCCCTCCACCCATAATAACGTGTCCAAAATTGGGACACCGGGGTTAAAGTGCTTAAGAGTTGAGCTTGAAAATTAGATAAAATGGCATTTGTCACATAAAATAGGTAGTTAGAGTTAGATGGATTTTCCCACCACCAAAGACACTGGCTTCTCCTGCACTAAGCTACCTCTGTAGCTTAGCCCCCCCCCCCTCTCCCTCTTTCTCATTGTGTTGAACTAGCCCACACTGTTCAGTACAGGTGTACTCAGGCACTGAGTCTGAAGGGAAGTACAGATGGGGTGTGTTTTACTGTCTGTCCTCATGGCCCTGGAATGATGCTGTGTTACTTGCATAATTTTAACTGACTGCTGTCAGTGCTGTGGTAGTTTCACTGGTAAAGGAATGTGTGTCTGTGTTTTATGTTTGTTTTATTCTGTCAAAGGATAAAGTGAAATCGTGAAAGCCACTGATATTTGAGACATCAGTGGACTCTGTGGCTGTTCATAGTGTAGTTTAGGTTCATGAAATGACTAGTTTATTAATCGTGTGAAATGTATTGCAAAACTCCATTACATTTCCAACTAGAACGGTTGTTCTTAGTACAGCGCATACCTCCATCAAAACTATGCAGTTGTCAAGATATGCCATTTCCGACTGAGATACGACTATAATGTAATTTTGACATTGCCCTTGATTGTGACCTTGCCCTTTTACCTTTTTGACCCAAAAGTTAATGTGTTCAGATCAGTCTACTGATCATTCCCACCAAAAATCCACACATCTGTTATTTTACTGACAAACGTAAAGAGACAAAAACATAACACAATGTAAACATAGAAGGTGTTTTTTTTCTGTATTGTACATTTCAAATGTGGTTGCAGTGATCTCCTGTTCTCTTTATATGTAGCAAAAACAAGATATGACAAGTCATAATATCCCCGCTTGCGGCAGGCTTTTTTTGCCCCAATCTGCAGCACAAAATGTAAAAGTGGTCTTTAAAATGAGATGTCAGCCATTCCAATGCAACCGAAAGGACTCCACAGAGAGGTTCATCGGTTGGCTACCAATATAAAGTGTGTGTGTGTGTGTGTGTGTGTGTGTTAACGAAAAGTGCAGTAGAACCTTTACCAGACCATAGTGAAGTCTGTGGGTTTCAGATACCACATAGCCTTTATAAAAGTGAAGCTCACAACGTGTCTTTTAATTTCATGCAAGTTTGCCCTTTCCACTACTGGCTTACATGAACAAAATACCCAAATGGGTCCATTTGGTTTCATTAATGTCTTTTCTAATTCAAGTATTCAATAAAAAATTAAAAAGAGCAGATCTACAAGCACACAAGGCGGCGACGCGTTGTGAGCTTGTAGATCTGCTATTTTAATGAAGCATGAAACACGCTGATTTTAGCGTCAGTTTTGATGCTAAAAGCATCATCAATCTTGGAATGGTTTGCATCATTTTAATCACAAGCATCCATGTGATGTTTTTCTTTATCAGTTATTCTATTTATAGTGGCTCATAGGAATTTATAGACTACGTGACAACCAGGAATAGTTTGGTGACCACAGGAGAGACTGTTGACAGCCGGAATGTAGACGGCACCCCGGGAGCAGTATGGGTTAGCGCCCCATGCTGTGTCTTCCGTGAGGAAGAAGCCCAACAAACCCGCGGTTAGGCCTTTAGGAGGGCCATTCCAGCGTACCGCAAGCAGAGCTAATACCATTAGACAGCCCAATCTAGTGGTATCGGCCCAAAGAACCATCACGCCAGAAGGAAATGTTTGGATCGGGGCGGTGCACCTGATCTGGCGCAGCGCTCAGGTCCTGGACCTGGTGAGACGAAGGAGGAGCCCGGCCAGGAGACAACCCACAGAGCCTAGTCCCTCCACGTGCCAGAGCCTCCCCGAGTCCCGGCAGAGTACTTCCAGAGAAGCGGACTGCCCTGTCTTTCCCTATAGGACTGACCGTGGGTGCTACTGGGACGTAAGTCGGGGCTTGATCAACCCTGGCTGGGTCACCTGGGCGAGGGTGTATGTTGTATGTTGCGAGACCCGAAACACCCTATGACCCCAGGCTACAACACTGATGATACGTCCCAGTTGCATCCATGTGATGTTTTTCTTTATCACAAGGCACGTACCTTTAAAATGGTATATAGATTGACAATGTAGGTGACACACACGCAAGTGTAAATGTGTTTGTTTGGGAAAAAACGCTTGTTTCGGCGCTTGTTTTTCATTCACACACACACACACACACACACACACACACACACACACACACACACACACACACACACAGTGTTGCCATGTGTACTAATTTTAAGCGACCTCGTGTTCTGTAAAGTTGCTTGTAAATATTGGTAGTTGCTTTTTATTAGGGTATCTGCAGACTTCTTGAGTACAAATTTAAGACCTTTTAAGACCTTTATAATACCTCCAAAAAGAAAAAATAATACCATTACCGCGGCAAAATAATCGACAAACTTTTACTGTTATTGCATCGTTTATTGAATTGCATTGATGCATTACATGGAGGTAAACAAGAAATCCTCTGCCATTTCGCATAAAGGGCTAGCCTGATTATCAGACTGAAGCTGCGTGGAGCTTCAGTCTGAAATTGGCTCCAGTGTCGGGGATTACAAGGGGGAGGGGATTAGAAATTCCCTAAACCAATCCTAAGGGATCCCCACGCCCACCTCCGCCTCTAATTGGACAACGCATTCTGTACCGGAGAAGTCTTAGGTTCACATTTACAACTCCAGACCAAGAGGCAGTCCACTCAGAGAGTGGGCGGGGTCTATGGTATGGAACCAGGCTAATAAAGGGCAGCAAGTAAACATGTACACGCACTGTAGTGTACGAAAGTGCGTGTACATGTTTTTTGCGACGATTGTTTTTGCATTTATTCATTAATTCTGATGAAAAACACGACTACATTATGCTATTGTTAGTCACATTTATTCAACATTGGGTTTGGACACAGGTTTCACTTAGAGCAAAGGTATTATAATATGTTACTCTCTACCTCCCCCTACAGGCTGGTATTATAATATGTTACTCTCTATCTCCCCCTACAGGCTGGTATTATAATATGTTACTCTCTACCTCCCCCTACAGACTGGTATTATAATATGTTACTCTCTACCTCCCCCTACAGGCTGGTATTATAATATGTTACTCTCTACCTCCCCCTACAGACTGGTATTATAATATGTTACTCTCTACCTCCCCCTACAGACTGGAATTATAATATGTGACTCTCTACCTCCCCCTACAGGCTGCTATTATAATATGTGACTCTCTACCTCCCCCTACAGGCTGCTATTATAATATGTTACTCTCTACCTCCCCCTACAGGCTGCTATTATAATATGTTACTCTCTACCTCCCCCTACAGACTGGAATTATAATATGTGATTCTCTACCTCCCCCTACAGGCTGCTATTATAATATGTTACTCTCTACCTCCCCCTACATGCTACTTTTATAATATGTTACTCTCTACCTCCCCCTACAGGCTGCTATTATAATATGTTACTCTCTACCTTCCCCTACAGACTGGAATTATAATATGTGACTCTCTATCTCTCCCTACAGGCAGGTATTATAATATGTTACTCTCTACCTCCCCCTACAGGCTGGTATTATAATATGTTACTCTCTACCTCCCCCTACAGACTGGCATTATAATATGTTACTCTCTACCTCCCCCTACAGACTGGTATTATAATGTTACTCTCTACCTCCCCCTACAGGCTGGTATTATAATATGTTACTCTCTACCTCCCCCTATAGGCTGGTAGGGCCTGTAAAAGGCCAATCAAAAAGAAGGCCATCAAATAAAACGATGATTTTTAAGTCCACGGAAATAATTAATTTACCTTTAAGGTTAAGGATGATTTAATTTGAATATAGTACAAGAATAGTGTAACTATCTGTAAAATATAACCCATTTACTTCATAAAATTATGTATTGGGTTATAGCCTATTTGTCTCAATATTTGTCACATTCAGCACTGGACTTCACTGACTGTAGGGGTCACATTAATCACATTAGAATCACAGATTAGAGATTTTATGTATTTTCCCCTATTTTCTGTATTTTTCACTATTTAAAATATAGTATTTCTTAATTTTTAATAATTATAGCTTGTAGATTGGCTTTTTTCACCATTTGAAATTGTTTTAAAATAAAAGGAACAGTTTCCCCAACCGACAGAGAGTCAGAGACAATATTTAGCCTATATATGGTTCTGTATCAGTGTATGAGTCAGTTTTAGCAGATTTCATTCTAATTGGCTACTGTAGACTGCCTATGAATTTCATGGGCCTGGATAGGGCCACCTGGCCTGGCGGAAATCTGCCCTGTTGCGCAGCAGCACAGCAGCAGGTGAAGGCAATTAACTTCAAGAGGAGCTGCGCAGCAAAAACGGCTCAAACTAATCTATGTCAAACTGTCACGTTCTAGCTGCTGAAATAAACTTCCCATTTGGATCATTATTGACAAAGGAACAGAACATGGATATTGTTTGCAAAATAATTATTTATTTATTGTCCTGATGGACAATAACTGGTGAGATCACAGCTTCTCTCTGCTTTTGTATGATATTGATAGCCTAATCTTTGGATCTGTTTGCAGTTATTAATTAATAATTTGAATTGCTGTTGATCCGACATCGGGTTTTCTCTCTCCCTCCCTCTCTCTCGTGCGCCCGCGCGCTCTCTCATGCTCCCCCCCCCCTCCCCCTCTCTCTGTCAAAAGTGTTGCTTGGCTTCCGCGCATTATAAACTGGAATATAGGCTTTAAATCTAACCTATCACTGGTTATGTGCAGCGTTTCACTTGATGTTGAATCTCAACCAGAGAACTGGTGTCTACCATTACCATATTGACAGAGGTGCGCGCTGTGCGTCCTGGCCTTCTCCACGCATCCATTGCAGTCTGTGCGGAGTGTGTGTTCTGGCGGGTGGTTGTTTGGTGTTATAATAATTTATAACTTGTTTGTAAAATTGATGAGGGGAAGGGGAGAATGGAATCCGCCTGTAACCCCCGTTACAACACCCCCGTTACTGTAATCCAGATTACACATTATAAAATGTACTGTAAAACGTTACCGTTACCGTTTTTCTTTACTCTGATTACGTAACGTCGTTACATGTAATCCCAACCCTGCCAATCAGGTGCGACAATCACGCTCCACTGGCAGGGGGGGAACGCAGAGAGACGGGGAGAGAGAGAGCGAGAGAGAGCGAGAGAGAGAGACGGAGCGAGAGACAGACCGAGAGACAGAGAGAGAGAGAAAGAAAGACACACACACGGACAGAGAGAGAAAAACAAGTCAAAACTTGCGTGAAAAATAAGCCAAATCTTGCGTGAAATAAACCGACATGGCAACACTGGTTTGTTATGACACAGTGACTACAAGTGCTCTTTACCCACAGCGTCAATGCACACGCTGCTCTGATCCGATAAAAAAACATATTTTTGGACCAGGAAAAAAAACTACGGAGTGAAACGGTCTGTTTGCGACACGTTTATTCATTCTGACCCAGATTAAATGTAATACCCCCACTTACAGAATTCCAGACCTTTTAAGACATTTTTAGGCCTTGAACGAAATTCAATACCTTTTAAGACTTTTTAATGATCCGCGGGTACCCTGTATTTTGTTGTGAGCTTGTAGATCGGCTACTTCCAAATAGTCTATTTTCAAATAGCCGATGCATATAGGTTAAAAGTGCTCTGCTCATGTAGCCTAATAGTCACTTAAATATTTGGCTTGTTTTCATTGACCTGGTTGCTTATTTCTCTCTCATAAATCTGGCAACCGTGTCTTTGTTTAGACCAGCGAAGAAGAAAATGCGGAAGTGATGTTTTTTTCCCGTGTGAAAGACAGTATTATGTTGCGAAAATATAAAGACATTACAGCACCATAACATGGTTAATACATTTTATTGTGGGATGTACAATACATGAAAATTACGGGTGTAATAAAGCGACTTGCGTCGAGAACTAATGGAGAGCGGACATGACCGCGTTTGGCTAAAAACTGTTAGTTAGTTGCTGTTACTATTAGCCAAAATCGGCTAGCGCTGGAAGGAATCCACTTCACATTAACACATTTATATCATATTTACATGCCGAGTTAAGCTCTGACATTTAAGTGATATGTAGCCTGATATTACCAGATTGCTATAGTGGGTTTAGAATATTTTAGACTTTTTTTTTCATTTGCTCATTGCTCATTTCAGCTCTTCTGGAAAATCAGCCAGCCCTAGAAGACTGTCTTCATGGGCAGTCAGAGGCGTGTCTAGTCCCATAGCTTGGGAGGACGAGGCCGGCCGTTCAGAGTATGGGAACGTATCCCATTGGCTTAAACGACAGCCAATCACGCAAAAAAAGTGTCTAATACATGTCGGAAATATGTCGGGTCAGACTCAGGGTGAATATAGACCCGCCAGCTTTCAGCAAGCGGGTAAAAAGAAAGCTGTGTCATGCAATCTGTTGGTTCAGATTTCCTTCCTAAAATGACACCCAGCAGCTGTAATTAACCCACAATGAGGAGGATCAAGCTGTTCTGACTGAAGTTGTTTTCAGATGTACATTGATATACAGAGCTGTACTGGGAGGACCAGTGTCTCAGTTTACGTGCAGCCTGATAAACCATCAGCAGTTTTCATTTACTCATAAACGCCACAACACATTAACCTGGCAGTCCTCGATTTAATTGGAATTTCAATCTGGATATGATTGTCTGTATTGTAAATGAAAACGCTTAATAAATCAAATGTATTAATCCACCATGCATGTTGGTTAATAAATATACAGCCTACAGGTACATAATGAAGTCTTTATGAAGTGTCGCTCTTAGGTTGTAGAGTGCAGGACTAGGTTCATGTGTTAAAACATTATACAAATCCCATTTTTTAATAGTTTTCAGGTGACCGTGGAGAGAACATGAAGGATTGCTATGCCATGTACTGCAGCAAGAACAGTGATGCGTCCAGCTTGTACAAAGAACAGCTCCAGAACAACAAGAAGTTCCAGAACCTCATAAGAGTAAGTGCTCTTGGTGCCCAGTTTATAGGGTGTATCACCATGTTCTACATTACAAACTAAGTACTGACAGTGAATGGTTGTGGTTTACTATATAAGATAGACAGGCCCACTCTATGAGAACTGGGTCATTGTAGGATTGCAGGTTAGAATTGACAAAATAAGAAACCTCTGTGATGATTTGGTGCATGAGGTGATCATGTTTGCTGCACTGTTTAAGATGTGGGCCTTTTCTACTGTATGTACAACAGTATTAACGTTTTACAGAGACTGGTGCTAGAAGTTACAGAGACTGGTGCTAGAAGCAGAAAAGCACATAATGAAGATCCACACATAACACTGTAGTTCCCCTTTGCAGGTCTTAATTAAGCACCAGTACTGACATTTTGAGGAGACATGCAGTCTGAAGTGTGTGTCTGCCCAAAGTGTGACTATTGGCGCTTAATTAAAATCTGCAAAGGAAGGATGTTTTGTTGCCTCATAACTAAGTGTCCAGTAATAAACAGTTACAGTATGTGGTTGAAAACAACTTGCCCATAACTAAAACTACAGTACAATACAAGTTACCAACAAACCAAAGATATACTGCACATCACCATGATATGGCCGTGCACGGCGTGCAGACAGAGCAATGTCTCAGAACACATAACTTGGTGTCTTACCCCAAAGTGTCTGTAGCAACAGGCCATGTATTAGTACATCTGTTGTATAGTATATCTAATAGATGTACAGTATGTTTACCAGAAGTACTGTACAAAGTTATATGATTTTTATGTATTTAACAGAGAATCGGTCAGTCACCCATTGTGAGAAGACAGAGTATCCCTGATTGTTTTCTTTTGGTGACTCAACGCATCACAAAATACCCCGTCCTAGTGGAGCGCATTTTACAGAACACTGTAGGTAAGTACTGTATAAAGAAGGTTAAATAGCTTCTGCATTTTAGTTCCTCCCTCCTCTACAGATAATGTCACTGCAACAATTATGGTTTTACTATCTCCACCAGGCTGGGAGACGGAGATTATGATTTTGCCTGTATGTAACCACTCGACCAATCAGCGTTAAACTTTGCTCGCACACTCCCAGTAGGCCAAGGAAGCTGCTTTTTGTTTTGGCCGTTATTTAGCCATTTCTTCCAACAAGTTGTAGTGTCACTCAGCTAGGGATTACGAAGGGGTTTGTACCTACTGGAGGTTGGCTGGAGATCGTGATTAGTACCAAACCTCATCAGTCAAGGTCTCTTTAGAAGCCTTCAGAGCCTTGTGCAGAATGCGGAAACAAAATTAAATACATATCATGGCCCATCTTGAACGTCTGGCCAATCACACTGTCTGAACTTTCTTCGGCTAGTCAGAACATCTCTGAGGTGCAAGAACAGCCAAACAAAGTTCTGATAAACACTGCCGATGTTCTGAATGATGTCATTTTGTAGTTATTGCCTATCCTGTCCAAACTAACTTTGGACGTCAGTTGAAGTACAGTATTTACTGTAGAGCGCTTTACACAACCCTGGCTAGGCAATCCAGCCTGGTGGAGATGTGCTCTGCAGAATATTTGTTGTCACTGGACTGAGAAGCACTCTATTTGGAGGAAGTAAACAGTATTTCTATATTTGGGTGAGGCTGCCCTCTTGAGGCTAAGTAATTGTGTGTATTATAAAGACGAAAGACAAATGAGAAATGACAATGTTGGATTGATTCCAAATGTATGCTGAAATATACATATTCACTATGGGTTTTGTACATGTCCTTGTTGGCGTCTTGGCCACAATATGGCTAATGGGCTTATTGATTCCTCATATCAGACTATTCCTACTTGCTACCGCTAATGGGCTCGTTGTCTATTTAAGGCACAGTATCTGTCACTGTCAGGTGTCATTCTTCCTGCTGTGCATCATTCATTCATACAGTTCATATTTTAATTGCTCTATGGAACAAATCAAATATAGCTTTTTGGATGAATTGTGGTACAATACTAATACTGATTGAGTCAAAGTTTTAAGTCAGTTTTGAGTCATTGATTTTATTTTCTGCATCTACCTGTTGATGTAGAGAACACAAACAAACCGCCTGAGTTATGTCCCGATAGGGACAGAATCGTAAATCATGGCCCGCCCTGCGTGGGAGGTGAACTCGAAGAAAACAAGCACTCCTTTTTCAATCATACTGTATCATATACATATTGATTGAGCGAGTCTCAATTTTACGTACATTTTGAGCGATTGATTTGAAATAGAGAAACACAAGTCACTGTTGTAACCTCCTTGATCCTCATGTCTCTCCATCCTCTCTCCAGCCGACACAGAGGAACATGAGTCTCTGGTGACGGCCTTGGCTCTGATCCGAGACACCATCTCCCAGGTGGACGCCTGTGTCAATGACTACAAGAACACTATGCGGCTGACTACGATCAGCCGCAATCTGGAGCCCAAGTCCCTTGGCCGCCTGAAGGGTGGCAGACTCTTCCGCAGAGAGGACCTGGTCCAGGGAGCTAGAACACTGCTGCACGAGGGCACCATCATTTGGAAAGCAGCTTCGGGCAAAAACAAAGGTGGGCATTGGGCAGACATTCCATGACTGGGAATGGACTTCAATGTTGCTTAGTTAGATCGAGTTATATTCAACGTGTGGGATTCTTATCTGATTCTTATCATATATAACATACTGTGTTTGCCTTCCTAATTCTTTTTTTTTAAATAAGGAAGGCAAGCAGTGAAACATAAGCCACCATTGTGGTTGACTATGATTTCATTTAGCAAATGCAAATTCCTCGAGCTGAGCAGTTTCCTCCTGGTTCAGGGAGGACAGAAACCTCCCGTGGAGCAAAAGGCCAAAAGTCTGCTTGATCTAGACTTTGAGTACAGGCCGTGAAAGGTCGATCCTGCTGGCTTTTGGTGTTTTAAGCGGGAGGTGTCAGAAAGGTTACCTTAGGGATAACTGGCCTGTGACGGCCAAGCATTCATAGCGATGTCGCTTTGATCCTTCAATGTCACCTCTTCCTATCATTATGAAGCAGAATTCACCAAGCGTTGGATTGTTCACCCACTAATAGGGAATGTGAGCTGTTTTTAAACCACTGTGAGACAGGTTAGTTTGACCCTACTGATGATGTGTTGTTGCAATAGTTATCCTGCTCAGTATGAGAGGAACCGCAGGTTCAGATATTTGGTGCATACATGTTCTCGGCTGAGGAGCCACTGGAGAGACCCTACGATCTGACTGTGATCTATTTAGAGTCAACCCTCGATCCAACCTTTGACTGTTGTTATTAGTCATGATTCTCGCTCTCCTGCTTACAGACATCCATGCTGTGCTGCTGACAGACGTGCTTCTGCTCTTGCAAGAAAAAGATCAGAAGTTTGTATTTGCTGCTGTGGTGAGTTCTCCAAGAGCATCAGCTGACTTGCTTACTTTGCGTGGCAAAATGTTGTGCATTCACATCTGCTATAACATTTGATCTGCTATTAATTTTATGTAGTGTCATGATGTTATTATTAATAATACTTTGCGTGCGTGTTGTGTGAGAAATGTCCGTGACTGTCTTACCTATACAGCACAGTAACACCCACACAGTTTAAGACACTGACTTACTTACTGTACATTGTTGACTTTAACATAAACCAAAACCATGAATCCTGCCAGTTGTTATCATTGTCATCATGGATCTTCTCTCCCACTTGGTGTAGGACAACAAGCCATCTGTGATCTCCCTCCAGAGGCTGATCGTCCGGGAAGTGGCTCATGAGGACAGAGCCATGTACCTCATCTGCGCCTCCTCACAGCTGCCGGAGATGTATGAGATCCACACCAGCTCCAAGGCGGACCGTGACACCTGGATGACCCTGATCCGGGACGCTGTGGACAGGTAGGCTGGACGGAGGGCTGGGGAGACAATAGGATGGGTATTGGCCAATTAATTCAGTCCGGAGTTCCTGAATCAAACCTGGGACGTTAGGTGGGCTCTAACATATTCAGCATATGGTTTACACAGAAAACATTCTTACAGATCTCTCTCTCTCTGTGTGTGTGTGGTGTGAGAGAGAGAGAGAGAGAGAGAGAGAGAGAGAGAGAGAGAGAGAGAGAGAGAGAGAGAGAGAGAGAGAGAGAGAGAGAGAGAGAGAGAGAGAGAGAGAGAGAGAGAGAGAGAGAGAGAGAGAGAGAGAGAGAGAGAGAGAGAGAGAGAGAGAGAGAGAGAGAGAGAGAGAGAGAGAGAGAGAGAGAGAGAGAGAGAGAGAGAGAGAGAGAGAGAGAGACCGAGACCGACCCCGTAAGGGTGCCGAGGGGGGACGGGACGCGCGAAACAGCATGCAATAACCCCCAGTTTGCAACTACTTTCGCCTGCTTCCTTCACCGGGTATGGTCTAGTAAATAATAATGGTGTGTTCCAGTTGTCCAGAGGGAGAGGAGGAGCTGTACAGTGAGCAGGAGGCCAAGGTCCGAGAATTCCGGGGTAAGATATCAGATATCGGTAGTCTTCAAAGATTAAACGCTTTTGAAAGGATTTCTAGGAACATTTCATACAGTATTTGCCTTTCAATATAACATACAGTATGGAAACCCAATGCTGCCACTGAAAACTATAAATTTGAGGCCTGAATTTTTTCTGGCCTTTGTTTTTTTCACCCATCACAACTTTATTTCTCAGAATTCAGATGTTATTCCTTGCGATTTGAAAAATACAACAATTCAGTGCTGAATTTGCAAAACGCAGTCAAATATTTGACCTCCGATCTGTGTGTATTGATTGACGTGCATGCATGTGTTTGGTGGTCTTCTCCCAGAGCAACTGGTGACGAGGGACGCCCAGATAGTGCAGAGTCTGACAGAGAAACTGCAGCTCTTCGCCATGTATGGCAAGGCCATTATCGGTCTAGAGACCTCCCACACCAGACTGCTGTTAGGCGGAGATGCCGCCGACTTCCAGCAGGGGGAGACTCTGCTCAAAGGAGCCATCACCGAGGGTAGGTGGAGCAAGACACCACAATAACCAGTGCATTCAGAGCTGGGTTGAATAGCGTTGAATGCATATAAACTGTACATTTATTTTAATCTGCTCCTGTTGCCAGTCATAGGAAAGACAATTCCCTTGACCTTCCAGTGTTTTCCTGTGATCTTTCCTTTGTCTTAGAATTTGTGCATGCGATTGTCAAACTTTGAACCCAGTCTGAATACTGAAGTCATTCTCAGGGTCTGCAGTTGTTCTGCAGACCCTGTTTTCAATTGTCGCTCAGGTTATTTAAGTCGAGTCAATTAAACTGAAGCAAATCTTTACTTACCAGTAAATCTGATAGAGCATTAATTATCAATTATTTTGTTACTGTCAGATATGAAAAATATGAAAAAATCCAATATTTTCCCATATTTAATATGTTTGAAGAAAATAGATTTCCTAAATCGGTTGAAATGAAAGTGAAAAGGAGCTCAAGTAGACATTGACTCAAAACATGGATTTTTATCGAATTCGGTTCTCGCCATTCCTGACTTGTCAGGTCTTGTGTCCACAGTGGAGAACCTGCAGACAGCTCTGATGTCAGAGATGAGAGATTGTCACCATCCTCCACAGGACCAGGACCATGGAAGCCATCTACGGAGGGCACAGACCTTCGCAGGGTTTGACAGCAGCCCCTCTCCCAGCCAGAGTCACAGTAAGCCTGACTTTCCTATTATTATCCCACTGGCCTACTGTAGGTGAATAGGAATGCTGCTGCTGTTGGCTGGAAGTCCATGTCCAGTTTCTCAGCAGCCTCCAACCAACTTGGCGCTAGTAACGCTAGCATACTCTGTGTGTGTTATTGAAAGGATAATTTGTTGGTTGTGGAGACGGTAAAATGTATATATAAATTAATAGAAAGGTGCACTCAGTGGAACTGACCAGGCCTGGTGGAGCTCCATTTTTGGGCAAGCCTATGACGCCAGTCATCTGTAACGTATGACTCCATATTTGGGCACGGCTTCTGCTCAATCTGACCACCTTTGACTTATATTCTATTACAAAGTGTATAAAAGTACAAATATTATGTATACAAACGCGTATCCACATCTAAGGGCAAAGGTACGTGAAGGTACTTCCTTGGCCTACTGACAGTGTCCACAAGAGATCTGGCGATGATCGTCCAGGGGTTTGCGAGAATAGCCCGGGGACGGACACACACACACACACACACACACACACACACACACACACACACACAGAAGTGACATAATCTCCCCCCTTGCCTTCGGCACAGTAAAGGTACAAAATGTATGTTGTATATTTGGTAAATATAAATACAGGAATATAAAACACATGGGCTAAGTAGAAACTCTCCCTCTAGAGGGTTAGGGAATCCTGTGTATTCTACATACTGTGTACCAGTAAAACGGTGTAACCTAAGTTGTCCTTGAAGCCGCAGCTAATTTTGTCGATGGTAAAAGGTAGGAATCATACTCATTTTGTATACTATAATAAACATGATTTTATCTCCCCAGATGAAAATGTAGCTGAGAGACCTGGTAGTGCGGAGGGCAGTCTCTTGGAGAGCAATAACCAGGCCCCCTTTGACTCCCAGTCCCAACTCCAGGAAATTGACTTCTCTGAGAGCCAGGAACTGTCTGTAAGTGAAAATCCTGGGAATTTGTGTTATATAATGTCGTGGCTGTAGCAGCACTAAATGATATGAGGAATTATTAAATTACATTTAACCACTTAAACTAAGTCTTAAAGGGTAAGACCACTTTGGTAGAGTTTTGGGTTGTGTATTTACCTTGCCATGATGTAACTCCAAAGGTGGAGAAGAAATCAAAAATAATTGCTCCATTGATTAGAAATTGATAATTCTAAATTTGCTTCTCATTGACTTACATTGTACGGTAAAACAGCTCTCAAAGTCACTCTTTTAGCACGTAAACGAACACGAACAAAGCTGATTCAGACAATATAGAACATCACCAAACCCAGTACTGTTTGTTTTTTTAATAAAAATCAATCAATCAATCAATCAAAGTTTATTTATATAGCACGTTTCATACATCAAGTGCAGTTCAATGTGCTTCACAGAAAAGGTTTAAAAATAAAGATTAAAAACCCGGAGGAAAACAGCAAAATAAGGAAAAAAGAAAACATTTAGAGAAAAAACAAGAAAATAATAAACAATAATAATAATAAAGCAAAGCAAAACATATACATATACATATATATTCACATATATATACACATATATATAAAAATACATGCATAGAAGGCTGGATTAATGCAGACATCTAGGTAAAAGCAATACTAAACAGGTGTGTCTTAAGATTTCTTTTAAAAATATCGACTGATTCGGTGAGCCGCAGGGCCTCAGGCAGGCTGTTCCAGAGGCTAGGACCATAGTAGCAAAAAGCTGCTTCCCCATGCCTTTTTGAGTTAGCCTCCGGAACATCTAGGAGACCGGTGCCAGAGGACCTAAGGGTTCTGCTGGGAACATACCAGGAAACCATCTCAGACATGTAGGCCGGAGCACCTCCATGTAATGATTTAAAAACCAGTAAAAGGATCTTAAAATCAATTCTAAAACTAACAGGCAGCCAGTGGAGGGATTTTAAAATAGGTGTAATGTGTGCTCTCCGTCTGGTCTTTGTCAGCACACGTGCAGCTGCGTTCTGAACGAGCTGCAGCCGACTGACTGCTTTTTTGGGGAGACCAGACAGGAGAGCATTGCAATAGTCAAGCCTGCTAGTGATAAAACAGTGCATTAATTGTTCTGTATCAGCCTGGGAAAGAAAGGGTTGAACTCTGGCAATGTTTCTCAAGTGATAAAATGACAGTTTTGTGACATTTCTGATATGGGCCTCCATGTTTAGCTCAGAGTCAAATATAACCCCAAGGTTTCTGACCTGCTCCTTGATGTTTGGTGTCACTGGTTGGAGTTGAGCTGACAAATTTTCTCTAAGAGACTTTTTCCCGATGACTAGTATTTCAGTTTTTTCTTTGTTGAGTTGAAGGAAGTTTTCTGCCATCCAGGTATTTATGTCAGAGATGCAGTTTACTAGGATGTTAATGGGGTTTAAGTCATCGTTAATGGGGTTTAATGTTAACTTCCTGCTGATTTTACTATTTGAAGATCCGGATCCGGATCCGCGAATCCAGTACGGGTTTTCTTCTTAATAAAAATAGCTAAATCAACAGGAAGTTAAAATTTTTATATAAAAAAAAACAGTACTGGGTTTGGTGATGTTCTATATTGTCTGAATCAACTTTGTTTGCGTTTGTTTATGTGCTAAAAGAGCTGTTTTATCGTACAATGTAAGTCAATGAGGAGCATATTTTGAATTATCAATTTCTAATCAATGGAGCAATTATTTTTAATTTCTTGTCCCCCTTTGGAGTTACATCATGGCAAGGTAACTACACAACCCAAACCTCTACCAAAGTGTTCTTACCCTTTAAGATGAATAACGAAAATACCCAATCAACGCATTGTGAGCTTGTAGATTTGCTATTTTCACTATTTCTGAATATGTTGCACATTTTCTTTGACATTTTTGTCTTATATAAAAAATTATAATATTCAAAATATTCACTTATTCACATTCACATATGGATGCAAGGGTTAGGGGCTGTGTCAACAGAAAGCGTATTTTGCGTGGCCACCGGCGACATTTTTGCCTTGGTAAAGACCCGCTAGGAGCGCTTTTGGAAAAATGTTACTTTCCTATGCAGATGGTTGGAGTGACATGCCCATAAGTGACAAAAATTTAGCGAAGGTGACTCGCTTAGTTATGTGTAGTGCTCTGGACATGATATCCAAAAAAATATTTCTGTGGACACAGCCCCCTAATGTGGTTAATGTAGATATTTGTGGACACAGCCCCCTAATGTAGTTAATGTAGATATTTGTGGACACAGCCCCCTAATATAGTTAATGTAGATATTTGTGGACACAGCCGGCCCCCTAATGTGGTTAATGTATATATTTGTGGACACAGACCCTTAATGTGGTTAATGTAGATATGAGTGGAACATTCTAAAGGCCTTTTGACTTTTGATGGTGGAAGGGAATATCTCTGCTACTGTATGTACAAGGGCACAATCAATACCAAATAACACGTACTGTAATGAAGACTAAACTAGACAAACACTGCAGAGGTCTTTGCACACTTAGTCCGATGCAGTTTTTGTTATTGGTCAATCAGTTTTGAACGCATCTGAAAACACGCAGGAATCGAACTGGGTTTGAATAAAAAAACGTACACACTGTCACAGCCACTCCTCGAATGTATATTTCTGAATTATATTTCTCCTTTTTGTGCAGATAAAACTTGTGTGCAAGGGGCTTAGATGTTTATTTGAACAGCATCAAATAATAAATGCAGATGTTGAACATGGAGCACTTACAGTACATTACTATTTCTATTTCAAGGCTGACGATGAGACCCCAATGCCATGTTTGAACTCGACCTTCAATCCCTTGCAGGAGGAAGAAGTAGGACTTTTAGTTTTGTTCATTCGGTTTTTCCTCTTCACATTATTTAAATTAGCATGGGAATGTACTGTATATCTAACCCTTTAATTCCTATTCTGCAAATGTATGTCCTTTTCTCTTTAGTTCTTCGATAAGGTGGTATTGCTCTCACAGAGGCTATACAGCTTGCAGGTAAGAGACGGTACATTACTCTGATATCAATATTCATAACCCTTATATCTTCGTTGGTGTCGTTCCTATACGTTTCTAATGTACAGTACTTTGGTGTCGTTCCTATATGTTTCTAATGTACAGTACTTCTTATGCTTATGAACAAATCCAAACAAGAATTGTAATTTTGCTAACATTATCTTAAAACTGAACCTAACTTACTGTATCATTATTGAAGTTTATTTATTGAAGCCATTTACGTGACTTTACATTCCACACACACACACACACACACACACACACACACACACACAGGCCGTCATCGCGAAACAGGACAGCCAACTGGAGCTTCAGCGCGTGGCGCTGTCGGAACGCGAGCGGCCCGCCCGCCACCGCGGCAGCATGCTGCTGGAGCAGGAAAAGCACCGCAACCTGGAGAAGCAGCGAGAAGAGACGGCCAACTTCCAAAAGCTGCAGGCCCAGCACCAACAGGAGCGCAAGCTCTGGGAGAAGGAGAGGGAGCGCCAGCGTATTCATGCCGAGAGGCTGGAGGAGCAGCTCCACCAGCGGGAGGAGGAGTGCCGCCTGCTGGAGGAGCGGCTGGCCAAGGAGCGCACTGAGCTGGAGGGCAACAGGGAGGCCTACCAGCAGGACCTGGCCACACTGCGGGAGTCCAAACAGAAGGTGGAGAAGGAGAATGAGTTGATCGAGCTGCTGCAGAAGAAGTTGAAGAAACAACTTGAGTATCAACAGGTGATACATTATGTTTGATATTAATATTATTATATAATTAAAGAATGAAGTTAAAACTATTAAAGGAAGGGTAAAAAAAAGTATTGTTTTGTAAAAAAGTTAAAGCTCTATATTCTGATAGTAATCATTGCTATAGAGTGTTTGTTCAGTAAATAGGGGTCTCCCCATCTCTCCAGCGCTTTATTAAACAGAATATATGCACTTTTAGATGGGAGAGAGTACCCATTTATCAGCTTCAATGTTATTATTGAGTTCCAATTTTGTTTTTGAGTTTTCATTGTGTCATCACTTCCAATTCCACTTGTTTATCCTGTGAGTTCCCACTTCTGATTGGATACAATTGCATTTATGTTCACTAAAGAGCTGAAGAGACTGGGAGACTACTGAACAAGCAATGATTACTATCAGAATATAGAGCTAACACTTATTTTATCAAAAGAAAACCCCTTACCCTACCTTTTAAGTTAAAGAATACTCAGAGGTTGACTGTTGGTCCTTTAGTGTCACAAATAATAATAATATTAATAACACGTTTTATTTATATTGCACTATATATTTGAAACAAATCTCAAATTGCTAAATGTACTCTTTATATGCATATGGAAAAATCTAAGCACTCACAGCCTCGCAATGACCATCAAAATCAAACCATGGGATGCCTAGTTGTCACAGTTCATCTCCTACAAATGGAAATACATGGCTTCCTTTTATATGGGTGACAAATAACAATTTTCGGCCAAATCAGGATGGATGAAACTCCTCCACCACCATACCCACGACTGATTTCAGGCATTAGGATTCCATAGAAGCCAGCATGACAAAAATAATAGATCGACAAGCTAACAGCACGTTGCACTGTGAGATGTTATGAGCTTGTATGTCTGTTACGGTATTTATTTGCTGCATTTTCCTATCCTATTATTTATTTGACTTCATTTTCCTATCCCAGCCCCAGGGATTGACAACATACTACCACTCATTCCGAGGAGATCTGGGAGCTAGAGGGGGAGGTGCCCTGACGTCAAGCCCCAAGTCCCACATCCGCATACCCACCATTGACCTGGGTGAAGTGCCCCCGGTGCCTCCCCGCAAGGAGAGCATCAGCCCCCTGCCTGTCAAGGCTGAGGTGCCCATCCACCTGGTCAGCACCACCAACCAGTCCCACAAGCCTGGGGCTGTGCAGCAGCAGATCCCCACCAAGCTGGCAGGCCTTGGCAAGGGCAAGGGCAAGGACAAGAGCTTCAGGACCAAAGGCTCTCACCAGAGAACACACAGTGCAGGTCAGGAAGACACAGCTGTGTTCACATACTCCGGTCTCGTTTCAGTAAAGTCTTCCTATATAATATTCATATTTTAGCCTTTCTAAATCACTCTAATCACAATCTTCGACTCTATAACCATGCGCTCATAACGTATCTCAATGTTCATTCATCATTTTGGTCAAAGACATTTAGGCTTATTTTCTTTCTTCTTTTTTTTACTTGTTTTGTAGTTTGTTAGTTTTTTTTACTTGTTTTGAAAAACAGGGCTGCTGCTTGACTTTTGGGCAATATGGCCAGTGGACAGTCAATCACAGACTTGCATAATGTGTGTGCTAAACACTATTAGCTGGCTGAAATCAGCCATGGATAGCACTTAGCCTAAACTCTGCTGACCTAGTAGTTATGTCTTTCTTTAACCAGCATCTATAGACATGAGTCAGGTGATACCCATTAGAGTGACTGGTAAAGAGGGAGGGAGTCTACGAGCCAAAAGGAACAGCAGTCCCCAAAGGATTCATCACTCAGGTACTACTGGTAGTGTCCATGAACACAAGCTGTATTTGGCACAATCTCAATGTCTGTACTGTATACTAAAGATCACAAGTCTTGGTGGCAGGTATCTTGCAACATATTGCTAAACAGAAATGATTTATTTTCAACCTAAAACAAAGTGCAGCTCATTTGAAAATGCATTTTTTTCCATTTCATTGTTCCTTGACATACAAAAATTATAAATACGAATCTGAGAAAAACAACTGCGCTTCAATGTGTGTCCATCTCCATACAGTGGATCGTTTCACTCCTCCAGGACCAGCCTCCGGTGTGAAGGTCTCTCAATCTTTCAGCGTACACAAGAGGAGCAGCGAAATGCTCCCACCGGAACCACCTCCTTTCCCCAAAGACGTGATCAAAAGGGAAAAGGAACGTGTAATATTCCTTTAGAAGTGGGGCGGCTGGGGCCAGACGCCATGTTTCCGGACGAGAACCCTGTGTGAAGGTTGATGCAGATGGACAGTGGGAATGATGCAAATCTGCTTTTAAGACTTACGGAATTATTCCATGTTCAAGATGTACAGAAAGTTTGTATAGTATGAACGCGTGTTCATGCTATACAAGTATCATGATGTTATTATAATTATTATTTTTGGAGAGCTTGATTTCACAGCTCCACTGAATGTGAAGAACAAGCACAGAAGTACCCACTGCCCACGTTTTTATAAAGATGGTGTGCAAAATGAAGTTATTTAAGAAATGCAGAAAAGTAGACAATTTTACCCAATATTGTACATGTTGTGGCATACGCTGTAGTTGTTTTATACTAATTGGAAAGGTTACTATTCACTTTTGTATTGCCAAAGTCTGTTCCCAGGAGTTTTATCTTTTTGTAAAAAGAAATGAAATTGGGTCATGTCAATAACCATTTGACACTCATGTCACCATTGTTTTATTTTATTTTAATTTTAATGAAGGCTATATGGTATTGTGAGGAAACTACACAAATATTACTATGTTGATGTAGCTCCGGAGTAGCAGTCGCATATTTCAGAATGGGCAGGACGCTCTTTGAGTCTGTACAGCGAACCATGTGCTCAGTCTGTTGTAATTAGTGTCTATGGAAGAAGACTGTTGTTCACTTGGTAGATGGTACCAGCACACTTGGTAAAGGGGACGATTTGTACATTTCCCAAAGGTGACTAAATGTCAGTTCTTACTGCGGTATCCAATTTGTGCACTTATCAGTCTGTGACACAATCATCGGGTAAGTTTTCAGTTGCCACTAGAGGGGGGTGCTTATAGTGTTTGAGAGACTATGTAATGGAATTGGTCCCAAGTCAAAAAGTGTATTGCTATGTTAAACATGTTTAAGGAATGAATGTTGTAAATCATTTTGTGTTTTATCTGATGCACGTGTTAACAGACATTAGCATTAAGTTTTCCTCTATTTTGAAAAGCTACTGATAATGCCCTGCTACTGAGTTTCCTGTACCCAGCAAATGGGTCTTGGAATAAAACTATTACAGATTCCAAAAGTTTGAGTACCTTTTCTTTTTTATTATTAATGAAGGTCACATACTAGATTCCAGAGGTGTCCTGGTAGCTCAGAGCACAAAAGGTGCTCAATGTACTAGTAACAATGAAATGTGGGATTGTCATCCCTTCTTTCTTAATTTATTTCTGCCGCTCATGTTGCAAAACAGAATTCCCTTACTATTTGTGACACCTTATGTGACTCATGAGGAAAAGAAACAGAATCACATGATGCATGTCTCAGAAAAGCCTCCATACTTTGATCTCCCTTTTAAAGGTCCTCATCGGAATGACATGTCCAGCCATGTACCACACCTTGATGTAGGCTGTAATAGTTTTACAGATACTGTACAAGCTGTGATGAAATATGCCAGTGTCTTCATCAGCCTGTGTCAGCAGCAAGATTGTCTTTTCTCATTCATAATAACCCATCCAGCCACTGTGAGAATGTGCCATTTCAACTCAAACCACAACAGAATATCACAATTTGTCACTTTGTAAAAGTTTGAAATAAGAATTTAAGAATTTAAGAAAAAATAATCTGAATCGTTGATCTCTGTACATGATTTGGCATGACTCAATGTGGCTCTCGGACTTCATGTGGTCCGGCCTGTGACATCAGTCATCCAAGACAGTATGTAAGTTAAAGTATTAAACATGAAAAAAAAATGGAGGTAATACTACAGTAAGGTACAGTAAACCTCTGGTAGTGTGCACAAGACATTTGGTGCTGATTTGTCCATCAGTTGAGATTAGCTCCAGACACACAACAGACAGACCCTCCTATAGATGGCTAGCCTTTAACTGCCCATGCTATATATATTAAAAAAAACTTAGATTAGGGCCAATGTAGGATTATATAGTCCAAGACCTATTAATAGGCTAATTACAAATGTATTTTGTTGATTCCTTTGTCTTTTTTATTTTGTCTATTATAGGTTCGTAGAGACGGGAAACAGAGAAGAGAAAGCGCAAGGACATAACCGTGTTAAATCATGTGTGCATCATGGTACAGTGAGGCTTTACATAGTCTCTCTATGGTGCAGACATCAGGTGTGTGATTCAGTCCACATTTACAGCATTGCTTCCCCTTCACTTTGCCACCGGACTCAAGCTCAAGGGACCCACTGCCAAACCGTTGTGAGACACAGACAGTTTGCTGCCACGGCTACAGGCCTATAAGATGGACAACAATCCACTCAGTTTCTATGTCCTAATAAATGAATAATAATAAATTAAATATATCATCGTTGTATACACGTGTTGTTTGGGTCAAACCCAATGATTGCGAACATTAGCATTTGTTTATGGACAAAGTTTCTGTCCGCTACTGCTGTCTTGTCCATTTAAAGCCTTCCTACACACCGGACAGGTGTCATGCATTTCCAACCATGGCACTATACAGTCCGAGTGGAAAACGTGATTACAAGGCAGCTGTCTGACTGCCTCGCCCAGCCTGAAGTCATCCTTACACACTGGACACTCCATACTGCGGTCTGCTTGTTTCTGAGAGATGTTGACTGTTGGGAGAGAGGATATCCTTTCCTTCTCTGCAGGAGGAGGACCGGTGTTCTCGAACTGATCTAACAACTGTGTTAGGATAGCGTCCAAACCTCCCTGTCCATACACATAGTCCCCTGGATTAGAGTGCAACATCCCCATATGCGTCCATACGCCTCTAAGGGCATGGGGTGGCTGTGAGGGTGTGGCTCGAGGCTGCTCTACCGGATGATACCGACGGTACTGATCTCGGTAGCGATTATTCAAACGTCTGTACATGTCATCCTGGTGGTAATGGTGGATATCATCAGCAGGATGGTAGTGGTCCTCAGGGTAGCCTCTACGGTCAGGCGAATGGTGCCTGTCATCTTGACGATGGTAGTGGTCATCATCATCATGATGGTGGCGGCTATGGGCTCTCCGATTAGGCCTCCAATTAGATGCTTCAAGGTGGTGGTGGCTATCGATATGGTGACGGGAGTCATCAGGCTGAGGACCGTAGTTGTCTGGCATGCCGCTGGAACTGGGAATAAAGCTCCTGGACCAACCCCCTTGCTGAGGCTGTTGTCTGTCCTCATGCTCGTGGAAGCTGTCATAGTGGCGTTGGTAGCTCTCATCAGGAAAGGTATGAGAGCTGTCTTTAGACTGATGGTAGACAGCACCATGTTGAGGGCGATACGTGTACCTGTTGTCACGTTGGCTGCCTTCTGGGTGTAGAGACTCATTGCGGACTGACGACTGTAAGGGCCTTTCGGACTGACATAGCGGCGTCAGCCGTCGTGTGGACAAAGCCTCATCCTCTTGGGTCTGGAGCCGTGACATGACGCGTTGCGAAGAGCTAGAAATCATCTCTGTAAGACGTAGCACTTCCCGTCGCAGTTGGTAATTTTCCTCTCTCATCCTATATCGCACTTGGTCAGGCTCCTCTCTCATGGTGGTATGAGTACGTTCTAGAACATCGTGAACATTGGTGCGGTGCATGGTACGGTCATAATCATTAAGATATGATGATACCCGGTGCCGCCGGGGTTGGTCCACATCACGGTCTAGATTTCTCTCATCTGGCCTGAACATCTTGGGCTTGAAGAGATTGCTTGAATACAGCCTGAAGGTCATACAATTATGCTTGTGTTTGGCTCAATACTGTAGTTGTGCCAGCAATCACTTTGGGGTGTTCTAGAAGACAGCTACTACCGATGCTCAGGTGAGTTTGTGAAGGAAAGGAATGCAGTAGAAGAATTCTGATCAAACCCTCGATGTGTTTGTGATGTTAAAAACTGTGGAGGAGTTGTCTATGTTTTCCTTCTCTTTTATACAATTGATGCTGTGATGTAGACATGATGTAGATGTCCCTATTTAGACACTGCAGTTTTATTGCAATACCTTATTCTAGATCAATATTATCTGTCGAAGACTAATAAAGTATAGTGAAAACAGGAACAGTTAAAAAAAAGAACTGCGTAAATAGTGTAGTTACTTGTGTGCTGCCGGGAGGGAAGCAACAGCTTCTCCTTGTCCCAGGCCAACATATGGCTGCAGTCTGTCCATCCCGGTCCTTGGTATGACCTTCTCCTCTCAACCACTGCACATAACTAAACATGAGAGCAACAAAGGACAACATCAGTCCGCAAGTAATCACACAACACATACCTTTTTACATCATTTACAGTACTTACAAATGACTATCGCTGCTAGTTGACTTGTACTAGAAATGGTATATGGCACCGGAGTGTTTCCCAAACGTCACAAGCATCTTGTAGTTGCTCCTTGCTGGCAGAGAGCCACCCTGGATCTTCAGTAAAAGCTGGGCATATGACTGGAGTGCATCTTTATGGACCTTTTTGCCAGACCCAGAGGGTCGGCCTATATGAGGCTTTGTCCCTATTTCGTCCATACATGGGCATAAAAGTCTGTCCATCTTTCGTCCCCCTTTCGTCCATACATGGTGACGTGACTTCGCATGACACGTCATGCGAAGTCCAGCCAATTCAGATTTCAACCACTAGGGGTCTGGCAGTACCAGGTCTCCTGGTTCCCTTGTTGTCCTATGCCTGTCACCAACCATCGGCCTTCTCTTGTGTTATTGTTATAAAAGGTGTTAAATAAGGCAGTGAGAGAGAGAGAGAGAGAGAGAGAGAGAGAGGATGTGTGTGAAACCTTTTTATTTAATTTATATTCAAATCATTTCAGCCAACCAAGTTACAGAAAGGTTTGGAGAACGACATTAAATAGATGGGGGAGAGAGAGAGAGAGATGTGTGTGAAACCTTTTTATTTAATTTATATTCAAATCATTTCAGCCAACCAAGTTACAGAAAGGTTTGGAGAACGACATGAGAGAGAGAGAGAGAGAGAGAGAGAGAGAGAGAGAGAGAGAGAGAGAGAGAGAGAGAGAGAGAGAGAGAGAGAGAGAGAGAGAGAGAGAGAGAGAGAGAGAGAGAGAGAGAGAGAGAGAGAGAGAGAGAGAGAGAGAGAGAGAGAGAGAGAGAGAGAGAGAGAGAGAGAGAGAGAGAGAGAGAGAGAGAGAGAGAGAGAGAGAGAGAGAGAGAGAGAGAGAGAGAGACCTTTTTATTTAATTTATATTCAAATCATTTCAGCCAACCAAGTTACAGAAAGGTTTGGAGAACGACATTAAATAGATGGGAGAGAGAGACGCCCCCCTTTGGCCAATTGGAGTGAGATTGGTTTCAGTGATATTTGGAATGACTCTCTACAGCAGATGAATAATTTTCATAAAACTGCAATAGTTAAAATCTATTTCCTCCTGGGATTTTTGAGTAAGTAAGTCAAGGCACAAGTGTAAGCAAGTTTCACGACTTTCGGCCAAACGAGGCAAGACTTATGCCTGTTTAAAGTTTGCATTAAAAAAAACTGCTATAGCGCCCCCCTTTGGCCAATTGGAGTAAGATTGGTTTCAGTGATATTTGGAATGACCATCTACATTTCTGCAAAGTTTCAAAGAAATGTGAGTCTGCATGTATGTGTTAGGGGCAGATGAATAATTGTCATAAAACTGCAATAGTTAAAACCTATGGATACATGGGATTTTTGAGCAATCTGCACGAAACGTTTAACACTTGAACTTTGGACCTCTGCCGACAACTTCTACTTCTCTTCCATAAGTGAAAAAATGCAGAAGTTAGGAGCCAATGACTGTTTTTTATATAATTCAAAATGGTGGGAGATCTAAAGGTCAGAGGTCAAAAGTCAGAGGGTGAAAGTTGTTCAGCATGAGGAGACGCATATGTGTATCCAAGTTTCATGGCTGTAGGTCAAACAGGGCATGAGTTGTACCTGTTCAAAGTTGCCATTTTCAATTGAGTGCTATAGCGCCACCTTTGGACGAAAGATTGTGAGAATTATTTCTTGATCGTTTTTCATGACCATCTACCATATGGCCGAGTTTCGTAAAATAGCGACAGCACGGTTCAGCCAGAACTGCGAAAAGTGGCAGAAGAACTAAAATAATGGCAATAATAAAACCGGTCCAGAGCTGAGCTCTGGCCCCGTAAATAGTCTGCACCTATAGCCCAGCTCTGAGATGGTATGTAGAAGCGGTTGGTATTCAATGACCTTTGTCAAAAGCTTCCTCTTGGCGCACGCACGCACGCGATATCAAACATGTGATTTCATTATTCAAACAGTGATTCCACTCAACTTTCAGTCATTTATATTCAGGGTGCATGTAAAAAAATAAAAAATATTGTGGAAAGGTTCAATTGCATGTAAGAAATATGACACAAACTAATCCAAGAAAACACAATTTCATTTTCAATTTTCATTGAGCTAATAGATTTGATTTGAACAAAAAAAAAGATAATTTAATAAAATAATCTATGCCTATTTTGGACATGACATTATGGGTGAATCCCCCCCCCCCCCCCCCCAAAAAAAAAATTATGCGCTTCTCGATTATTCAATTGATAGAAAAAGTAATCGATACATTAATCGCTAAGAAAATAACCACTAGTTGCAGCCCTAATCAAGACTTAGAATGAAAGATACATCTTACGATGCACTGGGACACATCATCAGTGATGTGTGCCTGAGATCACCGGACGTTTCGGGTCTTTCAACATCATACGTCCTCCCTCAGGTGACCCAACCAGGGTTGATCAGACCCCGGCTTGTGTCCCAGTAGCGTTAGCCCACAGATCGCTCCTCCTGATCCAAAGCCATCTGGAGGCTCTCTCTGCCGCCTCCATGGTGGACTTGATGGCTTTCCTTTTTGCAGCCCACGTGATGCCAAGTAGCGTGTATACCTTGCACAGTGAGCGGCCAGCAAAGCCTCTACACCCCACTTCAATGGGCTCGCAGCGTGCTTTCCAGCCTCCTCTTTGGCATTGCTCGACCAGCTCCTGGTACTTTGACCGCTTCCGCTCGTTCGCCTCCTCTATGCGATCCTCCCAAGGAACTGTCAGTTCTATCAGTAGCACCTGCCTTGAAGAAACTGACGAAAGCACAATGTCCGGCCTCAAGGAAGTTGTTGTAACGTGGTCTGGGAACTTGAGCTGCTTGCCCAAGTCAACTCGTAGATCCCAGTCCACCGCTGAGGTGAGAAGGCCAGCTGCTGGTTTGGGCTGTGACTGCGGCTGCACTCCAGCCCTGACAAAGGCGATGTTTCTCTTGCCATGTTGTTGCTTGCTGCTGTTGTTTTTGGCCACAGCTTTGGAGATGTCTTCAGCAACTGCCTTCAGCACCTGGTCGTGCCGCCATCTATAGCGGCCCTCCCCAAGGGCTTACGAGCAGCTGCTTAGGATGTGCTCCAGAGAGCCTTTCCTGGAGCACAGAGCACAAGCTGGAGAGTCAACCAAACCCCAGAGATGGAGATTGGCTGGGCTGGGTAGGACATCATAAACAGCACGAACCATGAACCTGATGCGCTGGGGTTCTGCCTCTCTGATCTCAGACCAGGTCAACTTCCTCTCCAGCGCACCCTCCCACCTTGTCCATGCTCCCTGCTGCTGCATGCCCACCATCCTGCTGGTACGTTCCTCCTCGATCCCGGCCCGCACCTCCTTCAGGACTAGCTGGCGTTTGTCCTTGCCGTGTGCCTTCTCGTAGCGAGGTTGAGGAAAGGCACCGAGCCCTGCACGACCCGTTGCCACCGTGCCCACCAAAGCCCTGTGTCTCAGCCGAGACTCGGCTACCTCCAGACCTTCCTGAGCCCTCCACTTCCTGCCAGTTCGCACCACGATGCCCGCTGATGCGACCTTCGAGTCCTTGGAGTCCCGATAGAGCAAAGCCTCTCTTGTGCGAGAGACCCTGAACTCCTCGTCGAGGCTGCTGAAAGGGAGCTGGAGTTTGTTGGTCTTCCCATACAGTGCTGCACTGCATAGGCTGCGTGGAAAGCCCATCCATCTACGGAGGTAGCTACTGATCTTCCTCTCCAGCGTCTCTACTGTCGACAGGGGCACCTCGTACACCAACAGCGGCCAGAGTACCCGGGGTAAGACGCCATACTGGTAAATCCACGCCTTAAACCTGCCGGGTAAGCCAGACTTGTCTACAGCCGATAGCCACGTCTCAAGCTCCTTGATGGTAGTTTGGATTGCTGCAGTATCCCTGAGACTACAATCAAAGACCTTGCCAAGGCTCTTGACCGGTTTCTCGGTGATAGATGGGATTGCCGTGCCATCCACAGAGAAGCGAAACTTGTCTGCCACTTTTCCCTTCTTCAGAACCATGGCCCTAGATTTAGTTGGTTTAAAGCTCATTCTTGCCCAGGAGATGAGCTTTTCCAGGCCCTGGAGTATCCATCTCCCACCGGCCACCGATGTTGTGGTGACAGTGAGATCGTCCATAAAGGCTCTGATGGGGGGCTGCCGGATGCCTGACTTGGACAGAGGGCCTCTGCACTCCGTTTCCGCTGCCTTGACTACCATGTTCATGGCAAGGGCAAAGAGGCTAACTGAGATTGTACACCCAGTTATAATGCCTTTTTCAAGCCGGTGCCAGTCTGATGTTACACTCCCAGAAGTGACTCTAAGCCTGAAGTTCCCGTAGTAATTCAGGATGAGGTCCTTGATCTTCCTGGGTACATGGTGTCGGTCCAAGGTAGTCTCCACGAGCTTGTGGGGTATGGAGCCGAAGGCATTGGCAAGGTCAAGCCAAAGCACAACGAGGTCTCCCTTACCCTCCCGCGCCTCCCTGATCAGCTGGGTAACTACTCCAGTGTGTTCTAGGCATCCTGACACACCAGGGATACCACCTTTCTGGACTGAGGTGTCAATGTAGGCATTCTTAAGGAGGAAGTCTGTCAACCTTCTGGAAAGAATGCTGAAGAAGATCTTCCCCTCAACGCTAAGAAGCGAGATGGTTCTGAACTGATCCAGCTTGGTGGAATTCTCTTCCTTGGGTATCCAGACACCCTCCGCCTGCCTCCACTGGTCCACTACAGTTCCTCTGCGCCAAATCACACGCAGGATCTTCCAGAGGATTCTAAGGAGCTCAGGGCAGCGCTTGTACACCTTATAGGGTACTCTACTGGGTCCTGGAGCTGATCTTGCTCTGGCTGCAGTAACTACCTCCTGGATTTCCTTCCAAGTGGGTTCGCAGGTGTTAAAATCAACAGTGGGATATGGTGTGTCCAATAAGGCCCTGTGGGGCCCTAGCTCTTGCTCTCTTTCAGGGTCGCTCAGGTTGGTATGCAGGAAGTGATCTACTTCTTCCTTAGAGCAAACTAAACGACCACTGCGCTTCTGCCCCAACAGCTGTTTGATAAATCCAAATGGATCAGCTATGAACGCAGTTCGCTTCCTGGCTCTCTCTCTCCTACGCCTCCTGTGCCATTCAGCTCTGCGCAGGGTCGTAAGTTTCTTCCTGATGATTTTTCGGAGCTCAGCTAGTGGTGGTTTCTCCTCCTCAGTTGCTGCCTTATACTGTCTTGCCAGGGACCGAAGCTCCTGCCGCAGTTGGTGGATCTTTTCTGCCCTTCGATTCATGGTGTAGTTGGGTCTGATGGACTTGCCCTCTTCTACACCGAACCTCTCTGTTCCGTAAGTGACAATGATGGTGGTCATGGTCTGAAGCCGTCTGTCAACATCCCCTTTTGCTGTTGATTCGATGATTCTGGCTGCGTCCTCATCGAATTGGTGCCACACTTTGTGCTGGCTTGCTGGAGGCCACTTGATACGATGCTGCTGAACTACTTTGCTGGGAGCTGGAGAGCTTAACACTTGGAGGTTCTGGGCACTGTGGGGTGTCTCCCGGCCGGGCTCCTCCGTCGTCTCACCAGGACTGGGTCCTGTGCGCTGTGTTGCACTATCCTGCACCAAGCATTTCATTCGGCCCTGATGGATTTTTAGGCCGCGCTCGTTCTTGCAGATCTTGCCGCAAATGCATCTTTCGGTTACCGTCGTCGTTAAGCCGTTTGCCGAAGTCGTCAACGTTGGGTCCGTCCTGTTGGGGAACTCATCCTCCCCCCTCTCGGGTTCCCCTGGGGGTATTTCTCAGTAGGTCGTTCTGTAGCTTAGTTGGGTTTCTCCCTCACGGAAGATGCAAGTTGGGATGCTACCCCTTCCTGCCCCGGTCGCCGTCTTTCCGGGCTGTCAACTGTCTCTCCAATCGTCACCAGTCTGTTCCTGGTTGTCTCCCAGCCTGTTCCTGGGTGTCACTGGCTGTGCCAGTTTGAAATGAATGAAAGATACATCTTACGATGCACTGGGACACATCATCAGTGATGTGTGCCTGAGATCACCGGACGTTTCGGGTCTTTCAACATCATACGTCCTCCCTCAGGTGACCCAACCAGGGTTGATCAGACCCCGGCTTGTGTCCCAGTAGCGTTAGCCCACAGATCGCTCCTCCTGATCCAAAGCCATCTGGAGGCTCTCTCTGCCGCCTCCATGGTGGACTTGATGGCTTTCCTTTTTGCAGCCCACGTGATGCCAAGTAGCGTGTATACCTTGCACAGTGAGCGGCCAGCAAAGCCTCTACACCCCACTTCAATGGGCTCGCAGCGTGCTTTCCAGCCTCCTCTTTGGCATTGCTCGACCAGCTCCTGGTACTTTGACCGCTTCCGCTCGTTCGCCTCCTCTATGCGATCCTCCCAAGGAACTGTCAGTTCTATCAGTAGCACCTGCCTTGAAGAAACTGACGAAAGCACAATGTCCGGCCTCAAGGAAGTTGTTGTAACGTGGTCTGGGAACTTGAGCTGCTTGCCCAAGTCAACTCGTAGATCCCAGTCCACCGCTGAGGTGAGAAGGCCAGCTGCTGGTTTGGGCTGTGACTGCGGCTGCACTCCAGCCCTGACAAAGGCGATGTTTCTCTTGCCATGTTGTTGCTTGCTGCTGTTGTTTTTGGCCACAGCTTTGGAGATGTCTTCAGCAACTGCCTTCAGCACCTGGTCGTGCCGCCATCTATAGCGGCCCTCCCCAAGGGCTTACGAGCAGCTGCTTAGGATGTGCTCCAGAGAGCCTTTCCTGGAGCACAGAGCACAAGCTGGAGAGTCAACCAAACCCCAGAGATGGAGATTGGCTGGGCTGGGTAGGACATCATAAACAGCACGAACCATGAACCTGATGCGCTGGGGTTCTGCCTCTCTGATCTCAGACCAGGTCAACTTCCTCTCCAGCGCACCCTCCCACCTTGTCCATGCTCCCTGCTGCTGCATGCCCACCATCCTGCTGGTACGTTCCTCCTCGATCCCGGCCCGCACCTCCTTCAGGACTAGCTGGCGTTTGTCCTTGCCGTGTGCCTTCTCGTAGCGAGGTTGAGGAAAGGCACCGAGCCCTGCACGACCCGTTGCCACCGTGCCCACCAAAGCCCTGTGTCTCAGCCGAGACTCGGCTACCTCCAGACCTTCCTGAGCCCTCCACTTCCTGCCAGTTCGCACCACGATGCCCGCTGATGCGACCTTCGAGTCCTTGGAGTCCCGATAGAGCAAAGCCTCTCTTGTGCGAGAGACCCTGAACTCCTCGTCGAGGCTGCTGAAAGGGAGCTGGAGTTTGTTGGTCTTCCCATACAGTGCTGCACTGCATAGGCTGCGTGGAAAGCCCATCCATCTACGGAGGTAGCTACTGATCTTCCTCTCCAGCGTCTCTACTGTCGACAGGGGCACCTCGTACACCAACAGCGGCCAGAGTACCCGGGGTAAGACGCCATACTGGTAAATCCACGCCTTAAACCTGCCGGGTAAGCCAGACTTGTCTACAGCCGATAGCCACGTCTCAAGCTCCTTGATGGTAGTTTGGATTGCTGCAGTATCCCTGAGACTACAATCAAAGACCTTGCCAAGGCTCTTGACCGGTTTCTCGGTGATAGATGGGATTGCCGTGCCATCCACAGAGAAGCGAAACTTGTCTGCCACTTTTCCCTTCTTCAGAACCATGGCCCTAGATTTAGTTGGTTTAAAGCTCATTCTTGCCCAGGAGATGAGCTTTTCCAGGCCCTGGAGTATCCATCTCCCACCGGCCACCGATGTTGTGGTGACAGTGAGATCGTCCATAAAGGCTCTGATGGGGGGCTGCCGGATGCCTGACTTGGACAGAGGGCCTCTGCACTCCGTTTCCGCTGCCTTGACTACCATGTTCATGGCAAGGGCAAAGAGGCTAACTGAGATTGTACACCCAGTTATAATGCCTTTTTCAAGCCGGTGCCAGTCTGATGTTACACTCCCAGAAGTGACTCTAAGCCTGAAGTTCCCGTAGTAATTCAGGATGAGGTCCTTGATCTTCCTGGGTACATGGTGTCGGTCCAAGGTAGTCTCCACGAGCTTGTGGGGTATGGAGCCGAAGGCATTGGCAAGGTCAAGCCAAAGCACAACGAGGTCTCCCTTACCCTCCCGCGCCTCCCTGATCAGCTGGGTAACTACTCCAGTGTGTTCTAGGCATCCTGACACACCAGGGATACCACCTTTCTGGACTGAGGTGTCAATGTAGGCATTCTTAAGGAGGAAGTCTGTCAACCTTCTGGAAAGAATGCTGAAGAAGATCTTCCCCTCAACGCTAAGAAGCGAGATGGTTCTGAACTGATCCAGCTTGGTGGAATTCTCTTCCTTGGGTATCCAGACACCCTCCGCCTGCCTCCACTGGTCCACTACAGTTCCTCTGCGCCAAATCACACGCAGGATCTTCCAGAGGATTCTAAGGAGCTCAGGGCAGCGCTTGTACACCTTATAGGGTACTCTACTGGGTCCTGGAGCTGATCTTGCTCTGGCTGCAGTAACTACCTCCTGGATTTCCTTCCAAGTGGGTTCGCAGGTGTTAAAATCAACAGTGGGATATGGTGTGTCCAATAAGGCCCTGTGGGGCCCTAGCTCTTGCTCTCTTTCAGGGTCGCTCAGGTTGGTATGCAGGAAGTGATCTACTTCTTCCTTAGAGCAAACTAAACGACCACTGCGCTTCTGCCCCAACAGCTGTTTGATAAATCCAAATGGATCAGCTATGAACGCAGTTCGCTTCCTGGCTCTCTCTCTCCTACGCCTCCTGTGCCATTCAGCTCTGCGCAGGGTCGTAAGTTTCTTCCTGATGATTTTTCGGAGCTCAGCTAGTGGTGGTTTCTCCTCCTCAGTTGCTGCCTTATACTGTCTTGCCAGGGACCGAAGCTCCTGCCGCAGTTGGTGGATCTTTTCTGCCCTTCGATTCATGGTGTAGTTGGGTCTGATGGACTTGCCCTCTTCTACACCGAACCTCTCTGTTCCGTAAGTGACAATGATGGTGGTCATGGTCTGAAGCCGTCTGTCAACATCCCCTTTTGCTGTTGATTCGATGATTCTGGCTGCGTCCTCATCGAATTGGTGCCACACTTTGTGCTGGCTTGCTGGAGGCCACTTGATACGATGCTGCTGAACTACTTTGCTGGGAGCTGGAGAGCTTAACACTTGGAGGTTCTGGGCACTGTGGGGTGTCTCCCGGCCGGGCTCCTCCGTCGTCTCACCAGGACTGGGTCCTGTGCGCTGTGTTGCACTATCCTGCACCAAGCATTTCATTCGGCCCTGATGGATTTTTAGGCCGCGCTCGTTCTTGCAGATCTTGCCGCAAATGCATCTTTCGGTTACCGTCGTCGTTAAGCCGTTTGCCGAAGTCGTCAACGTTGGGTCCGTCCTGTTGGGGAACTCATCCTCCCCCCTCTCGGGTTCCCCTGGGGGTATTTCTCAGTAGGTCGTTCTGTAGCTTAGTTGGGTTTCTCCCTCACGGAAGATGCAAGTTGGGATGCTACCCCTTCCTGCCCCGGTCGCCGTCTTTCCGGGCTGTCAACTGTCTCTCCAATCGTCACCAGTCTGTTCCTGGTTGTCTCCCAGCCTGTTCCTGGGTGTCACTGGCTGTGCCAGTTTGAAATGAATGAAAGATACATCTTACGATGCACTGGGACACATCATCAGTGATGTGTGCCTGAGATCACCGGACGTTTCGGGTCTTTCAACATCATACGTCCTCCCTCAGGTGACCCAACCAGGGTTGATCAGACCCCGGCTTGTGTCCCAGTAGCGTTAGCCCACAGATCGCTCCTCCTGATCCAAAGCCATCTGGAGGCTCTCTCTGCCGCCTCCATGGTGGACTTGATGGCTTTCCTTTTTGCAGCCCACGTGATGCCAAGTAGCGTGTATACCTTGCACAGTGAGCGGCCAGCAAAGCCTCTACACCCCACTTCAATGGGCTCGCAGCGTGCTTTCCAGCCTCCTCTTTGGCATTGCTCGACCAGCTCCTGGTACTTTGACCGCTTCCGCTCGTTCGCCTCCTCTATGCGATCCTCCCAAGGAACTGTCAGTTCTATCAGTAGCACCTGCCTTGAAGAAACTGACGAAAGCACAATGTCCGGCCTCAAGGAAGTTGTTGTAACGTGGTCTGGGAACTTGAGCTGCTTGCCCAAGTCAACTCGTAGATCCCAGTCCACCGCTGAGGTGAGAAGGCCAGCTGCTGGTTTGGGCTGTGACTGCGGCTGCACTCCAGCCCTGACAAAGGCGATGTTTCTCTTGCCATGTTGTTGCTTGCTGCTGTTGTTTTTGGCCACAGCTTTGGAGATGTCTTCAGCAACTGCCTTCAGCACCTGGTCGTGCCGCCATCTATAGCGGCCCTCCCCAAGGGCTTACGAGCAGCTGCTTAGGATGTGCTCCAGAGAGCCTTTCCTGGAGCACAGAGCACAAGCTGGAGAGTCAACCAAACCCCAGAGATGGAGATTGGCTGGGCTGGGTAGGACATCATAAACAGCACGAACCATGAACCTGATGCGCTGGGGTTCTGCCTCTCTGATCTCAGACCAGGTCAACTTCCTCTCCAGCGCACCCTCCCACCTTGTCCATGCTCCCTGCTGCTGCATGCCCACCATCCTGCTGGTACGTTCCTCCTCGATCCCGGCCCGCACCTCCTTCAGGACTAGCTGGCGTTTGTCCTTGCCGTGTGCCTTCTCGTAGCGAGGTTGAGGAAAGGCACCGAGCCCTGCACGACCCGTTGCCACCGTGCCCACCAAAGCCCTGTGTCTCAGCCGAGACTCGGCTACCTCCAGACCTTCCTGAGCCCTCCACTTCCTGCCAGTTCGCACCACGATGCCCGCTGATGCGACCTTCGAGTCCTTGGAGTCCCGATAGAGCAAAGCCTCTCTTGTGCGAGAGACCCTGAACTCCTCGTCGAGGCTGCTGAAAGGGAGCTGGAGTTTGTTGGTCTTCCCATACAGTGCTGCACTGCATAGGCTGCGTGGAAAGCCCATCCATCTACGGAGGTAGCTACTGATCTTCCTCTCCAGCGTCTCTACTGTCGACAGGGGCACCTCGTCGACAGTAGTAATGTATGTCATCAGGTTACACTTTTTACTTATTCTGTGAATTCCTTACTTACCATGTAAACTCTATGATTTTTATTATGTTAAGGGCAGTATGACAATCTATTGGGAGAACAGTGAGTTGAGTCTGGGGCAAGTTACCAGTAGCCTACAGCCCTGAAAATACATTATATGCAGTGATCTTTAATAACTTTAATTGCTGTACATAGTAATTTAACTTTAACTGAAAAGGCTTGAATCATTTAATTAATACCAATTATTCTTCAAGACCAACATTTAAGTATTCAAATAAAAGTGATGGTTTGCAAGAGCAGTGTATGGGATTTTGAGTGTTTTTCTACCATTGTGTTCATCCCACACACCTACACTTAAGACTTATTCTGGAAGTGCAAATATTTCCATGTCCTGGTACAGTTAGTCGTAAAATAGAAACACAATTAACATCTTAGACAAGAGCACTTTAAAAATTTAAAAATAAATCGATCACAATGTGTATAATTTCGCAGAACCACAAGATAATATTTTAACTTTAATAACTGCCGATGTACAAATGTTTGCAAGAAACATCAACTTAGAAAGCCTCAATTCCTCTGAGAAATAAAATGTATGAATACATGAGAAAAGAAATACACTGATAGACAAACTGAAATTCGCATAATACAATATCTTCTCAATCAACAAACAGAATAAAAACAAGTTATGTTTCATAATGAATGATTTTAGGTAATTTAAACTCAAAATAGATTTGTATTTCTTTTTAACAAAGTGACATGGCTCAGGACCAACACTGGTGTCACATGAACGATTTGGTTGTTCCTCAAACTACTGAATTATTTATATCAACCTGAACCGTTTTCTTTTTGGAGGGTGAGAATGCAGACCTTGGAGGAAAAAACACTCTGGAGTCATGAGAGACATCTACTTGAGGTTACACAACCAAAGATGGTTAAATTATGAAAATATGCCATCCCAATTGGAGCCACTATAGAGGCAAAATGGTACACAAATCCTACAAATGGTCTCCTAAGTGGGCTCCTAATAATTAGTTCAGTGACCATGAGGCTAAATAATGGGGGCAAAAGAATGGTTCAGAAGTGTTCACGTTCACTCTTCCATTGGAATTAATACTCCAACCTGCTTCCCGTCTCCTACAAAGGCGGCCACCTACGTCACGCAGATACGGGAAGTAAACCGAAAATGGTATGTCTTCCTATTTTGGTCTTGGACACAACTCAGCAGTGCCTCCATTACAAACATCAAACCCAAATCCAGGATAGAGGATCTGGGTGAATGTGGTCTGGACTCTGAGGAGGAGAGTCATGGTTTGAGATATGCTGTAGAAGGATAGAGTACCTGTACTGTGATCCAGGTACACTCCTACTTTGGATGACACAGGACCTAGTATTTTAGTTTCTATATCTCTGTGTTTGAAAAAACAAGCTTCTTTTAAACACCGTAAGGACCAAGATTTGTCATTCAAACCAAATCCACTTTTCTTACAGGATCCTGTCCTGCTGATATCTTTACACGAGAGTGCTATAGAAACATCTCCTCTCAACTCTACCTCCCAGTAACAGCGTCCAGTCAGACCCTCTCTACTCAGAATCTGACACCTTTCAATGAACCTCTGTGGGTGATGAGAGTATGATTGTTGTTTGTCCATCAGTGTTACTTTTCTGTTCCCTTTAGACAGAGACAGGCATTGATGTGCTGTGTTTTGATCCAGTGTGATTGGACATAAATATCTTAAGAACTCAGCTCTGTTCTTGGGATCTGATGGTGTTGACAGTAAAGCGTCGACTCTATTCACCATCTCTGATGTGTTTTTCCCTTCCTTTTCAAGAATGTACTCTAATTTGTCCCTCACCTTTGACAAAGCCACAGTCACATCTTCAAAGTAGCTCAGAGGACGGACATTGTTGCTGACTGTGTGTGTAGAGTCACTGATCTTTGAGAGGGAGGTATAACTTTGTAGAAAATGGATGTGGTCTTCCGCGAGAGAGAGCTGCTCCAGCTCAGCATGTCTCCTTTTCAGTTCAGTGACCTCCTGCTTCACACGCTTCTTCAGTTCTTCAGTCCGACTCACTTCACATTTCTGCTGGTCTCTGATCAGTTCCGTCAACTCAGATTGTTTTCTCTTAATGGAAGTGATTAGCTCAGTAAAGATGGTGTCACTGTCCTTCACTGCTCTATTAGCAGAGCGATTGATAGAGTCCACCTCCAGGAGAAGCACCTGAACAACTTTCTCTGTTTCCTGGATTCTCTGCTGGATGTTCTGCTGATACGTATCAAGCTCTTTCTGTCTCTCTGTCCTTTCTGCTGCAGCAGAGATCATATTGTGACCTTTGTGTTCTTCCAAGCAGCACAGATAACAGATACACTGCTGATCAGTGCGGCAGAAAACCTTTCTCACCTCATCGTGACGAGAGCAGATGTTCTCCTGAAACCTGGTACAGGTTTTGACAAGCTTGTGTTTCTTTAAGGCAGGATATTGATAGTGAGGCTGGAGGTGAATGTCACAGTAAGAGGCCAGACACTGAAGACAAGTCTTCACAGCTTTCATGTTTCTCCCAGTGCAGAAATCACAGGCCACATCTCTAGGTCCTGCATAGCATTGATCAGGGGGAACATCTTGGATTCCTGTCTTCCTCAACCTCTCCACCACCTCAGCCAACATGTTGCTTTTCTTCAGAACAGGTCTTGGGTTAAACGTGTCTCTGCACTGTGGACAGCTGTGTCGTCCCTTCTGGTCCTCTTCATCCCAATAGCCTTTAATACATCCCATACAGTAGCTGTGTCCACACGGAATAGTCACTGGATCATTCAGAAGAGTCAGACAGATAGAACAGCAGAACTCTTCCTGGTCCAGTTGAACTCCTTGCTGAGCCATTTTACAGCAGACTGTCTGACAGGATAAAGAGACAGAGATAAAGGTAGAGCAACAAATAATGGACACCTTGAAATAATTTACAAACTATTTCATATCTAGACAACAATGTTAGTGCTTTTTAACGTTAAGTATATGGAAATATGTAGCAGAATGGAATTTAAGAATCATGTGGCAAATAGTGATGCGCTGAAATGAAAATACTTGGCCAAAACCGAAACCAAGCAATTTGTGTGAAGGGGTTCATTAAATGTCTGTTAATTGAAGTGTTGCCACTTGCCAAGTAGCAGCCTAGGAGGCTACCTTATAGTCAGATAGCCAGAAATGTGGCATCCTTACATTTAACCCACCTGCAGGACAGTAAACCTTAAAGCTGCGTCATTTCTACAAATAAACTAAGATTAGGTCTACCATAGCCCTGAAACATGATTTCATGACATCGTCACATCATATCAAGACAGTCATGGCGGAACTTCAACCTGGTTTTGGCACTTTCTCAATTTACAACCCGTACATGACGGTACATCTACAGAAACGTTCAGATTTCAAATATAAAGTCCTTACCCAACAGCCATGGATGTAACAACTGGAAAGGGGGGGGGGGGGGTCTAAGTACCCGTATCTTCCGTATTGTAATTTGTTCAATAAAAAGCATCCAATCCAATCGGTGGCCATTTTCTCCAAATGCTTTCAACTACGCGACCCTATCGGTTGTGAGGTGTACTGCACTCTGATAAATAAATAGCTATGAAAAAATGGCAGCCGACCGCATTAAAATGCTTTTTATTGAACAAATCGGAAGATACGGGTACTTAGACCCACCCGTTTCAACTTGTTACATCCGTGGCCATCGGGTAAGCACTTTATATTTTAAATCGGAACGTTTATGTAGATGTACGGGTTGTAAATGGAGAAAAAAACAAAACCAGGTTGAAGTTCCGCCATGACGCTTGTGACAGACGAGCGTCATGTGAACCATGACTAGGCCTACCACAGCACCACTGGGCCTATACAATACAATTAACGAGTAAGTTTAAAAAACTTACCGTACTGTTAACAATTGCCTGCAAGTAATATTTTCACCTGTGCCGAGTCAAAAAGTCAAAAAAGAGGTTAACTACAACAGCAAAGGGTAAACGGATTACTGCAGTCTAGCTACAGACCTGCCTGAATGATGTCCTAACAATAGTGGGGCTGACTCATAGTTATATGGACTAAACGAAACCGATACCAAGTTCGATATTCATTTCCTGATCTAGCTGCCGCATGTCACATGGCTGGCTGGCCATGGTGTCCTGCCCACCCCTTATCTTGTAGTATTTGCAGCACAACTGTCACACAAATACGTAGACTATATATATATATATATATATATATATATATATATATATATATATATATATATATATATATATATATATATATATATATATATATATATACATATATATATATATTATTTTTATTGTTAGTTTTAGTTTTCTCACTGCAGCAAAACCAATTCATTCACAAGGAATTCTCGCCTCTGCTTACCTGTGCCACTGTGCCCCTTCTCAGACCATGATACTGACGTCAGTGACCTGATATACTGACCATGATACTGATGTATGACTTTATATATCTCAATTAATTGATCACACAGGACCACAATGGAAACAAGCCCCAAGGGCTTTTGGTGTTATCCTTTTAGCATCATTGTAAAATCGTACCATTGTACTATTTGCAAACTGTTAACAAAGCATTCAATCAATCAAAAAAGAAAAATTATGTCAATATCATTTCAGTATCATGGTCACTGACACTGACTATGATACTGGAAATGATACTGCTCTACTGTGCCCCTTCTGTGGAGCAAAAGTACAATCTTTTCCTCTGAGATGTAGTGGAGTAGAAGTAAAAGTATTTAAAATAGTAAATACTCCAGTAAAGTAAAATAATACCTCAAAATTGTACTGTAGTACAGTACTTGAGTAAATGTACTTAGTTACTTTGCATCACTGTCCACAGCCCTCCTCTAAGACAGACGAGTGGACAGAAATGGTACCATCTTATAAGCAAGTTTTTTAAAAAATGCATCCGTGCAATTGAGAAAAACTGAAACGATACATTGGATGAACTGCCTGAAAGATGCCTCTTGAGCTACTATTGCAGGAGAAAGTTTAAAAGATTCTTCCCCCATTTTGTGCAATACACAGTAAATAGACAAAACATAATATCAAATACATTGTTTCTTTATTATGTTGTCCTCAACTGAGGTATTAAAAACCACTTGGTGACATCAAACTTAACTGGTGAATAATCTTAGTCCTGAATAAGCAAGGGCACTGAAGCCTGATTTATACTAGGATGCGTGTGGTTTCTTGCACTGAAAATAGCTGATTTAAAGCTCACAACATGTCACGCTGCAAAGCGTTGTGAGCTTGTAGAACGGCTATTTTCAGTGTGCGACACTGGCTCGCATTCAAGTATAAATTATGCATCTCCCGGAAACACTTTGTTCACCTCCTAACATTACTTTACTTTCACCCTTGACCATTTTTTATAGTAGGCATTATAACAAGAATGAAAAACAACTTCCGTTTAGCTACAGTACAGAGCATGAAGTTTCTATTGCGCTGTGTTGGAGATGATCTTTGATAAAACAATGGACAAAGACAAAACCAAAGTGTGAGGAGAAAAATACTATTCATACCATCAATTATTTTTTTCCCAAATCTTATGGGTACATACATATATAAGACAAGTATAAACAAACATAAGTCTTAATATAAGCCCCGTCCAAAATGTTGTGCAAACGCTGAATATAAAGTAATTACTCTGTTGGCTGTGAGATATATCAAACAATCACTCACTCATCAGCTCATGAGTGAAGCTGCACACTGTTGTTTGGAGTACAGTACTTGTGTTTCATAAAGTAAAAGACACATTCTATCTCCAACCCATCGGCACAGTAAGGCCAAAAACATTTCTTAAGACATTATGCATAAATGAAAATATACCGGAAAACACAAAATAGCTGTTGCTCCACCATTACCATACAACAGTATCCATCCACTATAGAATACACTATTTTAGAGGCCAAATCCCCAAATCATAGCATGCAAAATAAACAACAAAAATAAAGAAATCCAAAGGTAAGATAATGTATGTTGCAAAGAAAAATGCAAACAAACACTCAATAAAAGTAACAAAAACATCTTATCTGATACCTTTGGCTCAGTCAAATAACCACGAGAGCACCACATTTGAAAAAGTGTGAAACTCTTTAACCACTTAAACCCAAGCCTCCGTATTCTGGGGAAAATCTTTGCAGAAAATAGATCTACAAGCTCACGTGTTGCGTTGCGACACGTTGAGTTTTCAGCGAAGATATTAATGTAGAGTGAAAACAGAGTCACTACTATAGAGCCCTGAGGGACTCCGCTCAACAAAGCATAAGGTTAAGTGGTTAATTAAGCTGTCATCCCTGTGTGACATGGCACTGCTGTGGTTGATAATGGGTGCAAACAGAAGCAAAGAGTCAAAACTAACTTCTTCCATAACTTCTAATGAGACATTTTCCTTCATGGTAACATGGGTGTTGTGCTTTTTACATAAGTAAAAACCAGTACAGGTCAAATTCTATTTGTTGCGTCCACGTAGCCACGATTTTGTCACCAGTTCATGTCAGTGCAAACATTTGTATGCCTCAAGATTTATGACGGTGCGTACTGTACTTCATGTATGTACAAATAAGCGGACTGCACATGCGCTAGAACAGAAACATGGACACACTGAGGAGTGTGAGGCAATCCGTCTCTACCCGCATCTTTCTAACTTGTTAAAAGCCAATGTGATTAAATTCTTGTGAGCCAGACTTTTATTGTATTCCCTTTTCAGGTGGTACAGGTGTGTGTATATGAAAGTATCAGGGGGCTGCTGTGTGTATTTGTTGTGCTCATTGATTCCATAGAAATTATGTCTCCCAACATCTCCCGATACCATCCAATTCCTTGACACCGGGAATGTGGATGTACCCTCTGCTTTTCTTTTTGCACCAAGTGCAAGACTAAAATGTCTGTACTTAAGAGGTCCGCCACGAACCATTACAAGTTGGATTGAAATAGTACGTAGGAAAAAAAATACAAATAAAACATGAAATGTATTAGAAAATGCCATACTACAAGTCCTTTCTATTCAGCTTTGTTTTCCTCTTTTTCAGCAGGGGGTGTTTCCTGAGGTGAGTATGGGGGAGGGCCCTCGCTCTGGGAGGGGGCCTGGGGGTCCTCCGTGGGCGGGGTTGGAGTTTTTGTACAGTTGATTGGTGCGAGCACTATGGGAGGAGGCTGCAAGGGACAAAAATGTTAATTGAGCTGAGATAACTGAAGTCCAAGAGCATGACAACTGAGAACGAAAAAGGACATAAAGACAGGACAAAGTGGAATTTTTCTTTTACAGTTATTCTTCTGCCTGCAAATATGGCTTGGTTGGCCTTCATTAGGTCTAGATTTTATAAATCAACATGTTGCCTGTCAGAGGGTATTACTCTACAGTGCCACAGGAATCCTAAGAGACAATACACAATGGCAAATTAAGCATCACAAAGAAAATCTATAATCTCTAAGAGATGTCTATCATCATAACTACCACCAAATAGTCGACTAATATTCACAAGGACTATACTAGTCAGCCAGTGTTGATGTGTGTACCAAAAAGAAAATGAAACCAATGGCCTATTCTTATAAAAATAAATGTACATTTAAAAAGTACAATTAAAAAGGGACCTTATCTTCATAATGCTTAAATTGTGGTAGAGCAGAAGGTAGAGGCAAAAAGGAAGCCCAGATAGGATACCTGCAGTGACCACAGGGCCAATCTCAATGTCCACCTTATGACTGACCTGAGCACTGAATCCTCACAGACTTGAATTAATGTCACCTGCGTGTTTAGCATAAATGCATGAGTGCAAGAGGATGCAAGGGCTCAAAATCTAATAAATATGAAGAGCGGTACAAGAATTTGCGACTTCACATTACCTTGACGTCAGTTGTTGCCATCAACCATATTGATAAAGTGAGGCTTATGTTCGATACATAATTTAATTGCCTCAAGCAAAGCCTGCAGCAAAATAGGCTTATGTAGAGTGCAAAAAGTCTCTGAGAGAGCCCTCATGCACCTGTCGTTTTACAGGGGGAGTCCTGAGTGTGCATCAAAGCTTGTGAGTGCAGACATTGAGATTGGGCCACAGAATGCTGAGCCCTCAGCGCCCTCAGACTAGAGCGGAACAGTGATGAAGATAGGGGTGTGGGTTTGGGTGAGGGGGGGGGCAAGAAAAACAGAAAGAGATGGTTGGAATGGATGGAATCATCTGAAGGCGTTACTCAACTTGAAATTCTACTTTACAGCGTGTTTTTTTAAAACACTAGAAATTTTTGACGTCGACTTTTTTTTGTTTTTGTTTTTTGGAGTCTTTTTGTTTTCCGCGGTAGTAGGTCACTCATATCAAACTGGTATTCACCACAAATCCACTTCCAGTCCAGAACTGGGGCAACTCCCTGCGCCAGAGCGCCACTGCCAGGCTGGTGAGCAAAGTGCAGGGTACCAGGTACAACAGAGCTGGCTGTCCCTTCTGCATCAGAGCCAGCGCCACGAAGGTGATCAACAGGCCGATGCCATAGGCTAGAAGGAAAGACACAGAGAAGGATGTACAGGGTGAGGGGAAAACCTGGGTCATTTATATGCAATGGCTCTAATCGATATTATCTAACTATTAGATTTCCTCTTCCATATTGATAATTTTGTACAATAATAATTGGGATAATTGCAATTTTCAGTGACCAACAGTTAGTTTGGAATATCTTCTATGGTAGCTTTATCTACTATGCTATGTGAAGGGCTTTCTTTGCGCATTAAACTAAGTAGGCTATCGATTAAGCTGTTATCTCTGCACCACAGGATGGAAAATTACAACAAAAGATATTTTCTTGTACAATAATCAATATTGAAAATTCCATTATCGGCATCCCTACAAATGTAATCATAGAATGAGCTTAAACTCACAGATCGGTAACCTCACATTCTCAACCACTGTTGAGGTTCTCAATGTGGAGATGTGTTGTTAGAATTGTTCATATATGGCCCAGACCGCTGGTGTAGCGGTCCGGGCACCTAGACTACAATGTAGCCTGACAGCGTGTCGTGGGTTCTAGTCCCGCCATAGCTGCGTGTCACCCCCCCGCCCATCTTTCTCTCCCCATTTCCTGTCAGCCTACTGTCCTATCAACAATAGAGGCATAAAAAGCCCCCCCAAAAAGAGAAAATAATTGTTCATATTATACAGTGTAGGAGCTAAAATATGTATTTTGCCTATATATACAGTGTAGGAGCTAAAGTATGTGTTTTGCCCATAAACACTCTACATTAATTGGTTCAATGATAAAACAATCAATATGAACACAAATACGTTAAGAATTTAGGCAACACAAGTGAACAAGAGGTACACACAACTCACAGAGTCATCGATCAGATAATGTTGTCGAGGTACAACAAATAAAGGTGGTTTTGAGCCAGAGGAAGGGAAAGAGTGAGAGATAGACACTGCAGTAGTTCATGGAGTATCACATCAAGTACCTACCAATGGTGCAGGCTACAAAGTAGATCCTGGACGCCTGCATGAGAATGTCAAATCTATGGCAGTAAGCTACCAACAGACCTAGGAGGAAAACAAGACAAGACAAGAGTTACATTTCTTTCTTTCTTTGACTTTCTTGGTAATATTTGGTAATGTCACCCTCAACCTGTCAATAAAGCACATTGAACAGAACTGAACTTAACTCAGGTCTGTCAAATTACAGCAAGTCCGGCACTCATCTGCATCGCTGTGCTGAGATAGGACTAGTGTGAATATTTCAATACACAGTGTGGGTGGTTAAGTGTTGCGTTCACACTGCTACCACATGCATCGCGGTGCTCTTGTCCAATGGCCAACCTCACGTAGCACACTGCCAACTGTGGCACCTTTCTCTGACATTACAGCAGCAGATGGCACATGCAGCATAGAGAGCCTGGTACATGATTAGCTGCTAAGGAGCGATGTTAGTCATTGGTGTCACAGGCGAGACAAAATGGTAACACCTGAGCAGCACTATTGATGGCTGATGGGTGAAGCTACCCAAAAAGTCTTAAGTGCAAGCTGACATAAGGAAATGAGGGGACCATCCCTAATACAAATCAACGTGGTGGTGACTCCACGTGTATCGGAGAAGCTATGTGGTCGTCTACAGCCTCCCCATGACAACAGTGGGGGCTGGCAGGGACCACAGCATGTATGGGGGGATTGGCAATGACTCATTTGGGGAAGAAGAAAACAAAAAAACAGTTGCAGAGTAAATCGTCGCTGTCAGGCAGAAACCTGTCCAATGTCCAAAATCTTTACTTTTCAGGAAATGGAAAAAAATAACCTGTGTTCCAATGGATCCAGTGTAGTTATTATTTAGCCACAAGCTTTTCATTGGTTAAATAATTATTCAGCTCACAGACAGATTTAACAACTTTCAACTTGAATTCCGTATTTTGGGCATATCATTATAGGCGAGTGTTCAAAAAGAACATTCTAAATCGATTTTCGCTAACACTGTCATACGACACAGTGTAAAATACTGTTGGGCTTTAAAAACATAAAAGGATTAAATATGGAGATACAACGTTTCCGCCTGACAGCAACAAAATTCCAAACTAATTACCTGGTACCAAGACATCCCCAAAGCCCAGGAGTGAGAAGGGCCGGTCACACAATGCGAGAGGAGAGAAGTTTAACCGTGGCACTTTAAGCACCATAGGGAGCTGGAGCAAAGAGAAGACAACAATTAAGTGTTACCACATCTTTCATTACGCCTTGTTACGTCTACTCAACAGCTTAACCTCTGCACTGAAGCAACATTTAAGCAAAGAGTAATGATGCGTATAGTGCACCCCACACCCCACCCAGGGGGAGTGCAAGACTTTAAAAACAAGCATACCTTTTCATGTGTGGAGGAGTCAGAGGGACCAGCCGCCACCTCCACCATTATACTTTCCCCACTCTGTAGAGAAAAAGAATAGGGCAGAAATGACCTTTTCCTGTAGTACAGAGACTGTGGGCTGTTATATCATATTACAGTGAAGACAAAAGCTCAATCCTAACATACCTTTGTGAAGAGGGGTGTAATAAATACAAAGAATACGTCGTAGACAAACAGGACCACCAAGAGTAAAGTACAAGCCTGCACAGAGAAGGAGTGGAGGGAGGGAAAAAAAATAATTTTGTTAATTTGCATGATGATAAAATGCTGGTGATAAAAGTCCACAGGCGCAGTAATGAAAAGATAACAACTTTATTCATACAGGAGAGACAAAAGGTGAGAAGGCAATTTATTTAAAAAAAGACAAAAAAACTATCAACTCAGAAATAACACCTGAAACAACACATACCCAACACATTTTTTATTCAGGACAAACACACAAGAAAACGGCATAAAAACAACAGCACTCCATAAAAATAACTAACTGGAGTTGGGTGTCAACATGAAAAAAAATATTATCATCATCACACCCAAACATTATTAGGGCAGGAGAAGATTATGGCATCAACCCACCTTAAACGTGGGCAGTCTGATTGTTTTGAGCATGTAGAGACAGAAGGCGATACCCAGGGCGTCCTGTAACACCCACGCCCACCTGGACGACACATCATATGGAGGAACAAGACAGTTAGTCAGGACAGCCTGGCTTCCTGACTGGAACCAAGCTCCCTGACATCAAGTAACAAGACATGACTCACACGCAGACAGGAGCAATTAACTATTATGTCATCTATCGCACATCTAGCAATCAACACGTGAGGGGCACAGACGCCGTCTATGCGGGGGGGGGGCATTGGGTCACTGCCCCCCATAGTAAAGCTGCCCCGAATCCAAGTGTGATGCACAATAACGAAAGTGTGTTGAAAAGTCCACACATACTTGATTAAATATGTGTTGAACAATAACAATGAGCCCACATAATCACAAAAGGTTTCAAGCTAAGAATTCACTTCTATCATGGCTTTATATCGAGAAAAAAACATAACAAGCTAAATCTAAAGTAGCCCAGTAGTAATGCTGTACAACAATGTATTCAAAACTCATCATGTTCGCACTCTAGAAGGTCGCAGAGGACCCTTTCACAACTCCACAGACCTCCGTGGAACATAAAAAATGTGAACATATTTTAATTTGGTGACATTATAGATAATAATATGCAGCCTCCCTTATCACTGCATAGTCTTGTGGCACGCCAGCATTTCTGTCACTATAGACTAGTGTGAAAGGTGCTTCAAGATCTCCATTAATTAAAAAACTCACCAGGATCACCTCAAATGGATTCTGGATTATATTTCATACATTCTCCTCCGTGACCACTTTCAACCTGGCATTCCTATTTTGGGCTCGTCATTAAGGCAAAAATTCTCCCCTCCAAAAAATATTTTGTTATTTGTAAATATAGCAGCTCTTCAAGCTCACAACGCATCGCTTTGCGACGTGTTGTGAGCTTGTAGGTCGACTATTTTATCTATTTGTGGTATGACGAAGTATATAGGGATTAAGTGGTTAAAAGCTGAAGAAAAAGCCAATTATGAGGCTAGGCAATCAGATTACGTCCTTAGTGCAAGCCAAGCAGACAACATTTGGTGTGTGTGTGTGTGTGTGTGTGTGTGTGTGTGTGTGTGTGTGTGTGTGTGTGTGTGTGTGTGTGTGTGTGTGTGTGTGTGTGTGTGTGTGTGTGTGTGTGTGTGTGTGTGTATCTATGTGTACTCACTGATCCTCGTTGCGGAACACCACCCAGGTAACGCTGACGCCGATACAGAAGGCAGAGAGCAACATCATGCGGATCTGAGGCCGTTTGTGTAAGTATGGCAGATTATTCTCTGGAATCCTGTGGTCACAAGATTGCAGACATTCAGCCCACTAGTGAATAATATTTGTATTATCAAATTTCATTTCCCCCGATGAAATACCACTCTAGTCATGTATCGCTTTAACCCATTAAGACCTGAGGCCTATTTTACAAATGCCTTCTAAATCAGTAGTTCTTACACTTTCAAGATTTTTCAAAAATGTTCAAAAATAGCAGATTTACAAGCTTGCAGTGTGGCGCGAAGTGATGCGCTGTGAGCTTGTATATCTGCTATTTTTTAATAGCCAATGCTAAAATCTAAAATGACCCGGATGCTTTCCCGTTTTTTTTTTTTATTCATTTTTTTTCCCCCACGATTTTGTAACCCCATGTTTTACACCCAGGCATCAAGCTACGGTAGCGTATACAGGGGTGCACATGAGGGGGGGGGCGCACTGGAGCAGCACTCCACTAGTTGTTTAAGCTGCACCCGCACACGCACATATGCACGGACATGCACGTGCGTACCCGCGAGTGCATTCAACTTACCTCGCGTATCGATCAAAAACAACCATTCACACCTTACCAAAGCTTATAAAAGCTGCCAAGTGTCAACAGCGCAAATTCACATAGGAATGAATGACCCTGACTGGCTGCATGCAGTGGTCCATTGTGTGACCTGTTAAGTACCGTTAGGTGTAAGCATAGAGGTCAGATTTTCTGAAGCAGTCCAAAGAGAACGTTTGGATAACAGTGGCTGATGGATTCATGAACTAAATTTAGGAGGTCTACAAGGTATAACACTATAATAAAGTATCCCCATTATGCAAGTTGAGAATACAATTTGATATATATTATGGGTTAATAATAAATAGTCTAACATGTTACGTGTGTAAGCATGTGCGCGTGACACAGCGGCCCACTAGTTTAAAAACCCCGACAACATCTCTGAGCGATACTATAGGGTCTGTAACATCAAATAAATGTAAACCAAATTGTACTTGAATTCAACAGCACTTATTGTAGGTTTCATGCTTATGAAATAATTATAATGCATCTGTAACAGCTTCTACTCAGGTTATGTCTCAACAAAAAAAACGATTACCCGCACACTACCAACTTGCACAGTATGTGAAGACAATTTATTGAATGAAGCAACGTCCCTGTATACGCTACGCTAGCTTGATGCCTTGTGTACAGTAGACCTTCCTCAGGTAGCCTATCATGCCAGGTGTATTGAGAGTGAAGAGATTTGTTAACATAGGTAATGGTCAGACAATTAACGTGTTATGAGTGTCTAGTTAATGTAGAGCATTACCTCATAATCATAATTCATAACAAATGGCATGAATACCACATTTTACAGCTTCACACACATGGCTCAATTGATAATTCTGCCTGTCCTTTGTTCAAATATAGCTAATGAACTATGTCACACATCATCCCCTATCTCTCTACTCAACAACTTCCATGTCTCTCCCCACTGTGTTGTCTAACAAAGACAAATTGCTGAAAAATAGTCTCAAATGAGTATCACCTGCACTTGCAGAAAGGCGTTCTCCTGACAAAAGGCCAGAGGCAGCTGTAGAGGCCCACCGAGGATGCCACGCAGAAGATGCCTATTACCCAGATGGCTACAGATGAGACAAAAAGAAACGGTCAGGATGTTGCTGCATGTTGTCACCATGTCACTATAATCGAAAACATTCGCAGCCTGTGATAAAGGAATAAAGCATGTTTTTATTCCTCACAGATGTTCTTATTCTATGTAATTCCAACTATTCACGTTTTACGCGCTGTTCCTAATCTTTTGTCTTCATATTGTCGGTCTGATTTACTGGCTTATATTTGTCGTCCATACAACACTTAACACTACGCAAAGGTACAATATACCAAAACCTCTTTAATCAGCTTAGTATTAGGAAACCAGGAGATTAGTACCAGTTTCACCTTTGTATGACTAGTTGATGAAACTGGCTACATTACATTAGCTTTTTTTCTCCCGATGCCAAACCAAATGATTACTGGACAAACACAGGTGAACCTGAACCTGCATCCCTTTACATAATATCCATTATATACATAATAATAATAATACATGCAATTTATATAGCCCTTTTCAAGATACCCAAAAGTTGGTTTACAAAACAATGAAAATGAAATATATACTGTGTGTGTGTGTGTGTATATATATATATATATATATATATATATATATATATATATATATATATTCATTTTTTTTCGCAAAGCCCCCACCTCAAAATCAATTTAGGTGACATTACCCTTGAGGTTGAAACATGGTAAATGACTCTAATAATGAGTGCAGAGAGACGTGTAACATGTGTGCTAGTGTGCTAGTGTGTGTGTGTGTGTGTGTGTGTGTGTGTGTGTGTGTGTGTGTGTGTGTGTGTGTGTGTGTGTGTGTGTGTGTGTGTGTGTGTGTGTGTGTGTGTGTGTGTGTACTGTACCCAAGCTGTCGTAGAAGAAATAGAGTAGCACCAACATGCTGCAGCACATGACCACGAACACGCAGATCATGATGGGTGTGACGTCCACCGTCTCCTCTTCCTGTTTCTCTGCGCTGTCATCCCGCTTGTGTTTCATGTACCGCCTTCAGGATGGCGGCGAGTGAGGTGACAGGAAAACAGCACAGAGGTCATGTGAGAAGGGTTTGTTTGGAGAGTCTTTCATGTAGAACAAAGGGTAACTGTGGCTACTTACTGTTACGGTTGTTATGTTACCAAACTTGTTACTCAAAAGAAAAAACAAAATGGACGTCAAGGGAGGCCATTTTTACTTGGTTTTATAACAAACCCTACTAATCGATGGCTGACAGCCTGCCAAAATAGCTGCTAGCAGAGGCCACCTGGCACAGCCTGAATTTACCTGTCAACTTTTATTCTAAGATATTTAATATATAAATACTGATCTTGTCAGACATTAATCTTAGACATCATTGTAACTGAACAAGGATATAACAGTAATGGGTCACTAGTTTGGCCTGAAGTGATGACAATGCGTCCAGCCTGCCACAGTACAAAAATCTAAACAATACAGTCCACTCCAAAGTACTCATGATGCAGGGAAGATACTGTGTACAAGTCGTTCCAAGAACACATTGAGCAACCACATACAGAGGGGTGTCTGTCTCATTTCCCAACTTACTTCTTGCTGTCCCTGCTGCCAGCCCATTGGCCTCCTATGGCAACTGTTCCCACTGCCATTAAAAAGATGATCACCATGTTGTAGTCCAACACAGGCTCACTGGGTGCATACATGGCAACCTCTCTTCCTTTCCCAAATTTCTGCAGGGGTTAGGAAACAGAACAGCTCTGGCTCTTGTTGGGGAAGTCACTCACAGTGCAATGCCATAATCAAGTATACAGACTATACTTTGGTTAGCCTGTAATTGGATTGATTGGCCATTACATTGATTAATACATTACTGTATAATTCAATAGAAGTTGGGACAGCAATGAATGTGTTATTTGCAACATGTGTAAAGCTTAACAACAATTTTCAGGTTACACTAATATACAACATATTGTTTGATGAAAAAAAGAGTTTTAATTAAAAAGAACATATTTATCCAATTATTCTGTCTTGATTTATTGATTCTTCAAAGTGCAAGTTCTGCTAACAGGTATTATGAGAGACAGCATCTCTTCAACTTGTCACCTTGCTTATGTCCAGCATGTCAGAGTAGCTGAGGAGTGCTACAGGGATGTCAATCTCCTCATACTGTGTCTTGTTCCCTGCAGGTGGTGTCTGTAATTAAAAAAAGAAAACAATAGCCATTGATACCAGGGCTGCAGAATGTGGACACAAGAAATGTTGTCAACATTCATATATCACAATAACAATGACAATTCTTTATAGGACATCTGTGCTCAAAACAAGTGTCCAGAAATATTGGGAAAGCAGAACGATAGTCAGAATGTATAAAATATGTGCTATAATGTAAAATGTTTCCTTCTGTGTGTTATTTGATTTAAAGCCCTATGATTCCTTTCTCAGTAGGCTGCTATAGACCATATTCACACGGCGGCCATGTTTCTATGAAGTCAATGAAAGTAGCCACCCCGGGTGGCGGCACTTTCAATGTTAAATTCCAATATGGCCGCCGTGTGAATATGGTCTATACTGCCATACACTTCCTGTTTCCTGTTTGGCAGCTGAATTTGTTTGGGCTCCTGGCACCACAACCTGTTTTTAACAACATTTTTATACACTAGACTTTAAAGTTTTTAATTCAAATTGCTACTCAACAATTGAGTGGCAAGCTAAGACTACAAGCAGACAACAGTGGTGGATGGTTTCTGTGATTCCGGATATTTGGTGGATTCACTCTTCCTCGGCCTACTCATCTGCTGTGCTTGAAGTAGCCTGAACCAGAGACAAAGACACTCTGACTGTGAAGGCCCTAGTATTTCTTCAGGTTCATCTCATCCCCAAACAGCGGGTAACCATGCCACGTAGTGACAGAAGAAACATCACTAATGATGAAGATTTTGTCACAATGGGGACCATGAAAGAGATCATGGAACAGCAGAAGGTGTTCTACACGGAAATGCTCAACAGGCAAGAAACAAACTTCACCAACTTTACACATGTTGATATCCAACTAATTACCATGTATACTATAGTATAATGATACATTCAAATAAGGTCATGGATTACCGAACCTTTTGACATTGAGGGCCATCGATGAGTCTTTAGGACTGTAATAAGTATGTTAGGGATGTGAATGATTAACCATTTCATTGTTAACTGATAACAGTTATATCGATTAATACTATCAATTAAACGTTTAATTTATTGTTTTGTTGTTTTTCTTTGTTTTTTCATTATAAAGACTGACTACTATTTGCTAAACATTGATTTAAGTTAAATATTTACACATATTTATTTACTTTATTCTGTTTGCAGCACTGCAGGGTAGCCTACGATGTGTGAATCTTCTCGGTTATATCGTTATTGCGCTCAATACAAAAAGCAAAGCGACAGTACATTAAATTTGTAGTCAAAAGGGATTATCCGCAGCCAACATTTCTTCAAAACAGTCTGTGGTACATTGCTGACAGAGAGCGGAAATAAAACAACATAAATCATCGAGTGTCTGACCAAACACACAAGACTTTCTGTCATAACTTTGTTCGGCCAGTTAGAACATCTTGAACGTACAAGAACTACGAAAGTTCTGAAAGGCACTGCTTAAGTTCTGAATGAGGTTTTGTTCTTATTGCCTACCTAGGCCAAACAAAGACGTTGTTTGGAGTATGCTGCAGCCTTCAATCAATTTCAGACATATGCCGTTTGGAAATTCATTCATCACTTGTGAAATTGGCGTTAGCTGCCACGGTAAATTTTTTCAGGCATTTGACAGGTTGGTGGGTGTTATTTTCATGCCCTGTACATGTAGTTTGGTGTGATCGCTTGTTGATGCCCCCCTTACCAGCCTGTCCTTGCTGACTATGAGAAGACCTTTGGCACCATTAATCTGGGCCAACCGGACCTTCTCATAGAAGGTGCAGTTTCCCCTCATCACCATAGGGATGCTATTGGTGAAGCCTCCCTCAGGGACCTCGGATGCAGAGCACAGCACTGATGATGTCAGGTCGTAGATCTGGAGACGTGACTATGGAACGCATTAAAAAACAACAGACAAATTCATAATCGTGCCAAATGGTACAAAGGCTAATGAAAGGTAGGCTACAATAGGAAAAATGCCACCGCTAGCTATGATGCTAAGTTTATTTAACAATACAACTAAGTCCCGCAGCTTGCAGACACATTGACCTCATTTTATATTGATAAATAAACTTCAGAGCTATAGGTTTGAGGTTAAACTTTGTCCTTGTGTGTATTATGATACAATGAAATACCATAACACAAAAGGACATACAAACAAACCCACCCCCCCCAAACAAAAAACACATTACAGACCTACATAGACTGTGTACACAATTCACTCATAAGTATACACAAACACATAAATACACCATTCACCAAAGTAGTCCAATCACTGTGTCATTATCTGCAAAATAAATTCTATAATACTTTTGTTGTGATAATTGGCAACATAGTCATGCGTAAACAAACAGTGCGTAAACAAACAGTCCAATAGGTGACTGAGACAGCAGCTCTGGGGTGAACTGGTGTTAAGAACTAATGTAGATGAGTGTGTTATACCAATTCTCACAGTCTGATAAAGTTGCCCATATCAATAGCCTTAAAAGCAATGCTAAAACCAATCAACATGTTGCAGTATTCTTCTACTTCAATTGATATCTCCAGCCTGACCTGCACCTCCACGATCAATGTGTGCGTATTGTTATTAAATAGGAAAATAAGGAAAATGGTCATTATTAAATTCATAAAATGCTTGATCCTCGTCTATCATTTTTCATCTTTGACCACCACATTAAATGTAAACAAGACCATCACTGATGTGAACATTCTTGCCCAAAAGGTTGCTGCTAACTGTTCACTTACCGCCTTATTGAGGTCCTGAGGTAGACCTGCCCATTGTGAGTTGAAGAATATGCAGTAATCCTTTCCTTTACTTTTGCCCTTGTCACTGAAATGGGCCATGCCATACTCTCCCACAACCTGTCAAAAAAAAAGTAAATGTCATAAATGTGTATAATGTGTCATGAATGTGTGTAAGTGTAGACTGTACGTTGTTTTTAAACATTAAAAGATCAACTTTAATCTGAAACACATAGCAACGTTGTAAATGTGTTGTTGAGGAAAATAAATAAGTCCTTAACTATGACTGTAATGACAAACTAGCTGTTGCTGGTGTGTATTTTAAAGCAGTGGTTCTCAAAGTGGGGTCCAGGGACCCTCAGCGCTCCTTGAGCGGGTTCCAGGGGTTCCCCTGATAAATGATGGATAGTTAGGAACCAAATGGACCCTGGAGTGGCTGTAACTCTGAGTGTGTAGAAATGGAGAGTTATTGTGGTCCGTGGTCTGATGCAGGGTTCTCAAAGTGGGGTCCAGGGACCCCCAGGGCCCTATATGCCTCAGCTATTTAAAAAATATTAATTACATTCTTTTGAAAATGTTTGACACCACAAATCTTGTATGGGGTCCTTGGCACAAAATATTTTCAGATGGAGGTCCGCGGCCAAATACATATCAATTTAGGGGTCCTTGGCATGAAAAGGTTTGAGAACTACTGTTTTAAAGGTTACTCTAACAGGCTTTTTGGGCTCATTTCCATTAGCAAGGAGGCCAGTTCTTATTCTGACACTGACACTGCAGCTCTATAGTTGTGTGAGTAACGTTATCGTTCATGAACAGTACAGTAGCAACGATCTACTTTATTGCAATAAACCTGATAAGACAGCACTAAGACAGATAAGACAGCCTAACTCATAGTAGGCTAATGATTACCAAGTTTACTTGGTTGTTTGAAACAGTGGTGGAAGAAGTACTCAGATATTCCACTTATATTAAGTAAAAGTAGCAATACCACAATTTAAAAATACTTTGTTGTTCAAAATGTTACTTGAGTGAAAGTACAAAAGAATTGGCAACAAAATATACTTAAAGTACCAAAATGTTTGAAAATAGCAGATCCACAAGCTCAAAACGCCTGGCATCGGCTATTTTCAAATAACCTGTGGTATAAAATAGGGCTAAAGTGGTTAATGTATGTTTTATAATATAATGTATATCTGCAAAGTAACTAAAGCTGTCAAATAATTGTAGAGGAGTAAAAAGTACAATATTTGCCTCTGAGATGTAGTGGAGTAGAAGTAAAAGTACTGAAAACTGGAAATACTAAAGAAAGTAAAAGAAAACCTCAATTGTACTTAAGTACAGTACTTGAGTAAATGTACTTAGTTACTTTACACCACTGCTTAATAGCAAAATTAAAGCATTTAGCTGAACCATCAGCACAGTAATCGTACTTTTATAGTGAACAGAAACCTGATGATGCCTAAGGATACCGGGGTAACCAGAACGATCGCCCCAAAACACACTCACCCCTATTTTTTATTACTGATGTTACGTTAAGGAATACGGTGGCGACCGTTCCGAGGTGGCCGGATTTGACCCAGGGCGAGCGTGTTTTGGGGCGAGCGTTCGTGTATTCGATACCGGGGCCCTATCGGTGATCTCCGCAAGCTAACACACTCATAGCATGCAAGCTAATCATTCCAAAAAATAAAGAAAAAAACAAAAAAAAACATTGTTTTCATCGACCACGTGTCGAGTGCAGTATGCATGAACACAAACTCGCTTTGTGGAGGCAACCGTGTGCCCTCTCTTACCTTTTGAACCAGAAAAGCTGCCCAAATCAGGGTTAAAGGGACCCTCATGATGCCTTAGCTTGTTGTTGTTTCCCCATCAACCGCACTGCTCACTACACAGTGCGCCCACCCGCCAGTGCTGCCAGGTTTTGAGAGAGAAACAAGCAACCAGGTCTATGAAAACAAGCCCAAAAGAAGCGAGCCCTTCGCCCTTGGCTTTAAACATGATACATGGCTATTTGAAAATAGCAGATCTGCTATTTTCACAAAAAAATGTTGCTTGAAGAACATTTGAAAAATTTGGAATATATTTTTTAAACGTTTTAACAACACAAATCTTGTATTGGGGGTCCCTGGTACAACATATTTTCAGATGGGGGTCCGCAGACAAATACATATTGATTTTGGGGTTCTTGACATAAATGTTTGAGAACCACTAGCTTAAACAACATAAGGAAACAAGCCAAAATAAGCAACTACACTTTTAAACAAGCCCCCAAAAAAACGCAACAATATTATGTACAAGCTACCTCGGAGAAAAACAAGCCCAACGTTGCTTATAATAAGCGGACATGGCAACCCTGCCCACCAGCTGTTCCGCTACAGACCCGCCTACTCTCTGCAGCGCATCTGCTATTGGTTATATTTAACATGAGTGAAAAAACGCCTCGTGATTCGTTTTCAACCAACTTAGATGTTTCAAAATAGGATAGCAGTTGTAAATATCACATCAAAACAAAGACTAGAGTCTAAGTTAAAAGCAACGCTGGCTACCTCTAGAGGCCCTGCTGCTCCTTACACCTTGGAGTGGAACTCTGTCTTCAATACAACTCTAAGTAACTCTTGGCTGAAAAGTGTAAGATACCATTGTGGTCTGATGGTGGCTGGTGGTAGAGGAAAGGTCATGCTGTCACTCAATTGGTTAGGATTCATCCTTCAGCATGGAGTCTCATGGCAATACACCCATTCGATTTTGAGATATCTTGTGTTTTACAAGTTGAAATTATGGCCTAAAGCTGACACCAGAGGAAAAGCCCATGGGGTCACCAAAATCAGCAAGATTCATCAGGAGCTCATCCAGGAGTATCTCTGGTCCATAGTGTTAGAAGTTTGCACCTGGGTGAAGAATAGGCTTACAGCATAAAACTAGATTTTAGGTTGAATGCAAATGCTAGGGGTGGCAATTGCCTTCCCCTGTGACCCCAATTGACACCCCTTGGGCAGGGCTTTGTAAGGATGGCGAAGTCAGTCAGTGAGTCCAACGGTCTGTCCCTCCATCCGACTGTTGACCACTTTGGTCTGAAACAACACATTGAAAACAACTGCATGGACTACCATTGGATTTATAGAGCACCTCCAGGCTCCTAGATTAGCTCTGGTCCATAGCGTTAGAAGAACTCCTTCTAACGCTATGGACCAGAGCTACATGTGCAGTAAATGTACAGGTGCACTGGCATATAGCACAAGCTTTTTATGGAGGCTCAGTTTTGTGTGTTTATAGTCTTGTGTAGCCTACCTCATAATGTATGATGATCTTTCACTGTACTATATTCTACGGTAGCTTATGTTCTTCACTGCTGTATACATGTGTTTCCATGGAATATTCTGCATCTACTGTAGTCTCAGGATATCTTGGAAGTACTGCTTCAGACCGAGTTTAGAGTTACTTTTTGTAGGTAACACCCATGTCAATAAATAGATGCTAAACACTGAATGAGATATGTCATGAGGAATGTTATTCTCATAGAAAGCATAGGCTACATGTAATCTTTTCAGTTTCGGAATGTGCCAAAGTACATCCAAAGAAAAACGTGTCTTTAAAGATATTGGACAAAAGGGACAAAAACTACAGTTGTTGTGATTACTTGTTTCAAATATTTTTCGTGAAAAAATTAGTCTGCTGCATTAAAGCTTGAAAGCGAAATGACACAATTTGTGGTATTGCAGATGTTACAAACTGGCATTTCAGCTAAATAATGACCCAATTTGTGGTTTATCAGTATTGAAATGAAGAGGATCTTAAGGCATGGTTTAAACCTTCACATTTACCTGTATTTCACATACACTACATTTACTGTGTTGGACATTGAACATCACGTGGTGAAGAGGAACCCTCTTCACCATGAACCTCCCCACTTTGTCTTCTCTGTTGTGACTGAGTATCCACTTCGCTGAGAATGACTTCCTCCATGTCATCAGATATAATCACATCAACCCTGGGAGGTAGCAGATTTTCCAGCTGGTGCATTAGATGTTCTGGAAGCCAGTCCTTCTCAGGGAATTCCACCAGGAACTGAATGAATAGCTGTCCCTTTTCATAAGGATCCTTGTAAATTGGCATGCCTTCATTCTGGATACATTTCAGGTCATTGTGCTTCACAACGTCACCTGGCTGTGAGCTGATGAGCAGTGTTCTGTTGTCTAATGTGTGAATAGTCTTCTTAAAACCACAAAGAGCATCAACCAGTTTGATATCCATTTTCATTACCAGATTATCCCCCCGTCTCTGGAAAACAGGATGCTCCTTCTGATCCAGCACAACGATGATGTCACCAGGCTCCAGGCCTGGTTCCTGGTCACCTTCACCATGGAGTATAATTTTCTGACCATGTCTCATTCCTTTGTCAATGTGAACTTCAAGAATCTTTTTTTGGCGTTCCACCTTGTTCCCATTGCAGGTCTTGCAACAGTCCTTGGAGTTAAAATGCTTGCCCTGTCCCTGACAGTCAGCACACACTCTACGTAGGGTCTGAATCAGGCCTGGTATGATCTGTTGTTCTTGGTTCTGGAAACCTGCTCCTTTACAACTTGAGCAATTCTCCAGTGCACCTTTTTTACCACCATAACCTTCGCACTTTTCACAAATGACATTTTTCTGGAGCCCAACGTGTCTGGTGGTTCCGTTGTACATCTCTTCCAGGGTGACGCCAAACTGGTGAAATATATTCTTACCTCGTCTCTGCATTCTCTGCATTCTTCCACCAAAGAACATGTTGAAAATGTCCATGGGGGATCCCCCTCCACCCATGCCACGTTCCTTGATAGCTTGTTCTCCTCCTTTATCATACAAGGCCCTCTTCTTTGGATTTGATAGCACATCATAGGCTTGGGATATGAGCTTGAACCTCTCTCCTTCATTGGGATTCTTGTCTGGGTGATATTTCAATGCAAGTTTTCTATAAGCTTGTTTGATTTCTTCAGGTGAGGCTTTGCTACTAACACCCAAGATGTCATAATAGCTGGTTTCACGGACCATGATGACAACTTTGCAGCTGCAACTGAACTGCTATTCCGTAGATTCTGGTGCTTCTGTGGAAGATAGCGCCGTCTAGAAGAGGGTCTGTCTGTGTGTTTGTCTGTGGTTGGTTCAGAGCGAATCTCGCAAACGGCTTGAACGTGATTAGCATCAATATCTTGTGCACACTGTCAGTAGGCACACACAAATGTTTTATATTTGCAAAATATTTACTTAAATTTTGACCAGGCTGAAACATTGCCCAAATCTGGAGCCATACGTCATAAACTTGTCGCAAATATATACCGTATAGTCCGCGTAGATGACTGACGCCACTGACGTCACTGGCTGGCTAGTGAAGAAATGAAGTCCAAGATCCACATTGGAACCACGCTGTTCCCATGTGGATCCACATATTAGAATTGTTTTTGGCACCCTAGTTTTTTGAGCGGTGTAGCCGCTCCTATAAGTGGGGTTGGGACACCTCATTAGTACACCCTTCGCTGTACTGTGATTGGCTCATAATAGCACACCCCTCTACATTAGTACACCCCTAGCTGTACTGTGATTGGCTGACTCTATTTTAAGTGAGCTTCCATCATTGTGATGACCACACTGCTCACTTCACACTGGGTGTGATTTTTAGCGGCGCTAGCCGCTCTATACCTTTAGGTATAGAGCGGATCCTGCTCTATACCTGACTTTGTCCGTGTTCACCGTCAACGTTCTGATTGGTCAGACCCGTCAACGTTCTGATTGGTCAGACCCGTCAACAAAGTGATTGGTCAAGCTTCACGTGACACATGGCTATAAACACATTATAAACACATATCGATGACAAAATGTAAAGGCGCCGCTACCTTCACACAGGGTGTGATTTTTATTTTTATTACGCTTCTGCTAGAAGAGTTAAAAACAGTACAATGTAGTGAGTAGATAGATATACATAAATTACATTCTGTCATTGTTAACACAATAAGTCCTCCTTTAAGTGATGTGATGTCATGTGTCATGTTTTGGCTATGCCTATAGCATATGTAGTTGTATTGTGCTACTGCTAACCTTCGGTTTCCCCTGGATAATGCACGTTATAACTATGTCTTTGTTCGCACTAAAACTACATTGGTGACCCTGAAATGATTGGATGATTCCAGCCGGATTGGCCGACATGTTGAGTAACACAGTTGAGTTTTTGGAGCAACACACTGCCATCTGCAAAGGTTTACCCAAGCCAAGCTTTTACAAACTTTAATGGTTTTGCTAAAGAAGCAGACAACTGTTCTGGACAGTGCTTTCTGAACACGGGTGTCCAGATGAGCATGCTCCCGGCATCACCCCTTGATGTCCTAGGGGAAAGGAAGTCCTGGGCTTGAGGCTATCATCCCTCATTTGGGGCTGTTTGAATTTCTGCCCATGCCTTTCAGTATTAAGAGTGTGGGTATCTAGTGTGGCTATCTTGATGACATCCTAATTAATATAATAGTAATTAATACCTCAAACGACTACCTTCGGACTCTTATTTGGAAATCAGCATGGTCTCATTGTTGAGTGACCCAGCAAAATGCCAGTTCAGGCTGCCATCCATCAACTTCCTTGGGTACCGGCGCATCACCTGCCAAGCCATCAAAAGTAATTGCTGTTGCAGACTTTCTGAGGCCTCTTATGACAAGGGCTCTCAATTCGTTTTTGGCTATGGTGAACTTCTATTACCGATTTGTCTCCTGTGCAACCCCTCATGTTTTCCCTGTATGAGGCCATTAATGGCAACTTGGCGAGGCCCCCAAGCAGGCGGTAGTTTGGTCTGATGACATGGCCATGTCTTTAACAGACACCAAGTGAAGCACAATTGCTCCAGGAAAGTCTTTTTGAAAGCCACCCTGCACAATCAGCTTCCATGGATGCTGCTAATACTCATCCAGCTAAACCAATAGATCTCTGAAGGTCCCTGGCAGCTCAGAGGGCCCTATCAAATCTTACCTCCTTTTCAGCCCTATAGGCCTACTCCCCAGGTAATTAATGTGTTCGTAGCCTACAAGAGGGAGAGAAGAGAACAATATTTGTTTCCCCTTTTACATCGGCCACACCTTTGCCTCCACATGTTGAGTAGTTAAAGCAGAGGACACCTGGCAGCAGCTTGGTCTGGCGGGGTGTGAACAGAAATCAGTCATATCAGACAGATTAGACAGGCTGCTGTGGAAGTCATGCCTAAATCCTTCATCCAAAAACGGGAAAGCAAGCAAGACTCCCAAATAGTGTGGTTTAGGCCATTACAACTTCAGTATTCGGTCAGATTATCTTCTGAACATTTTAGTAAAGCATTAAATTAAGTTTAATAGCCTTTTTTAAACGCAATTTGATATTACTTATTCAAATACACACTCTCTTAAACAATTAATTTTCATCTTGCCTGGCAGAGGAAATGAAATGATTGTCATCTTGCCTGGCAGAGGAAATGAAATGATTGTAACAATTTACATTATAGAGAGCAAGAAAAAAAAAACACAATTAGATATGGTATTAAATACAATACAGTTAAAAGTACATTGTTTCCCACTTACCTAGTTATCAAGCTTGAAGGAGGCACAAAAAAAGAATGTTAGTCTGAATTTATCTTTGGCCTTGGGAACATTGAACAATCGAACAATTACCTAATTTTCTCTCCAACTTCATGTTCTCTTCACCATTTCACTTCCTCCTCTCTTCTACCATTCATCTTCCCTTCTTCTCCAATTCAGCTTCTACCTGTAAAATGACACACAAAATGAAATGATTATAAGAATAAGCATTACAAACAGCAAGCACACAACACAATCAAATATGCTCCTAAAAACAATACAGTTAAGTGGACATTGTTTCATACCGTACCTAGTTCGTACTTACATAGACAATCAAACATGTGTAGTACTGTGATGAAAGGAAATATCATAATTACCAGTTGCTGGGAAGCATTATCAAAATGTTAGTTCAATACTTGTTGTCCTGTAACACAATGGCAACAAAAATGTTCGTCTGAAATTATCGTTGGCCTTGGGAAAATGTCAGTCCACCAGCTTTGATCTTACCTCCTCTGATCGAGTGAAATGAACTCAATGCCTTCAGATCAAACAAATACCTCATCTTCTCTCCATCTTCACTTCCTCCTCTCTTCTACTGTATCTTCCCTTCTTCTCCATTTCAGCTTCTACCTGTAAAATGACACAGAAAATGAAAAGATTATAAGAATACCCATTACAAACAGCAAGCACAAAATACAATCATATACTGTATGCTACTAAAAACAACACAGTTAAGTGGACATTTCTTTCATATCTTACCAAGATCATACCTACATAAAAATAAAGCATGTGCAGTACTGTTATGAAAGGAAATATGTTCATAATTACCTGTTAACAACCTAGGAGGCATTATAAAAATCTTCTCTCCATCACTGTCATGTTGTCACTTCAGCTTTTCACTTCCTTCTTTCTTCTACAAGTCATCTTCATCTTGCCTTCTCCATTTCAGCTTTTACCTGTAAAATTACACACAAAATGAAATTATTATAACAGTATACATGACAAAAAGCAAGAACATAAATAAATAAGAATTGCTAGTTAAAACAATACAGTTTCTCACTCACCAAGTTAACAAGCTAGAATGAGGCATTATACGACATGTTTCTCTGATTGTGAAATAATCTAAATGCCTTCAAATCAATCTTTCTCTCATTTTTATCATCTACTCAGGGGTCTTCAACAGGGGTCCAACAGTTACTACAGGGGGGCCACCAAATCTTTGTGGGATAGGATTCTTTTTTACACAACCGCTAGCATCCCTATTCTGAGGAGCCAGAAATAGCAGATCAACAATTTTACTTAACTGTATGAAAATACACATTAACATGAATCCAACACAACACTACACAATGATTGTGTTGTCAAACTAGTCTATGGAATCTATGAAAAAGTTTTATCTGCAACACAATTTTATATACAATATGTAGTGGGGGTCCCTGCTTCATCTCTCCCTCAGTTAAGGGGTCCTTGGCTAAAACGTTGAAGACCCCTGATCTGCAGATGAAACCAGCAACAAATATAATACAAATACAATCTATAAATGATAGAATCCCACTAGTACAATACAGATAAAAGTGAAACATTAATTAGGTACAGATTAAAGACATACATACAAAAATAACACTTACAACCTCCGAAATGTTAAATTATGCATTACTAAAGATGAAATATGACCCCATCAAAAAACAGATCAGTCTTTTAACATTATACAAGATAGGCTACTTTTTCTATGTAGTAACGTCATTTGCCCTGTCTGCCAGAGACATTCAGTCAGACCATACAATCAGTGTCATGTTCAATCTTGTAATTGATTTGCACATGTACTCATGATTAGGTGGAGAAGGCTTGATTCACTTCTCTCCACTATGATGTCATTCCATCATATGCTCCTCCTCCTCCTCCTCCTCCTCCTACTAGTTCAGCTGCAGCTGGTAGTGTCTACATCCCATAGTCTGGAAGGATGGCTGTCGTCATGTCGTGAGTGATTGGGCGTTTGGATGCCGGAAACTGGCAGACGATCATCTTGATCAATTGTCAGTATACTTGACCATATAAATTGTGTTAACGAATATATAATAAAGAATATAACACGTATGACTTGGTGATAGACACGCAGCAACTACAATGACAAAGAAAGATAGCCAATTAATAAAATGTTCTCTGTGAGAAACTTTCTCTGTAGTCAAAGTTGGTTACCTGACAACCAACTAGCCAATGAAACCTGACCCGTCCCGCCGGGGTATGGGATCTCGACGTTCCCTGGCTGCTCCCTCACCCAGTGGATATTTTCCCTCTTCTACTCGGTTAAAGGAATTAATGCTGCGTTCTTAACCATCATACTGTAAGTAGTTACTAGTTATCCTTTTCATTTGGTTAAAGTGTTATGAAAAAACAGTGACAGCGTTTCTGTGTAATTTATAAGCCTTTCGGGACTATCAGTTTTTTTTGTACGTTAGCTAGCATAGCTCTAGTGGGCATTAATGTAGGTGATTTTTTCCCCCTTAAACAACGTACAGTTCTCTCATTGAGGGGCTGTAATCTGTCAATGAGATGCTACTGATACACGTCTATATGTCTGTGTTTGTTTATTCGAGAGAAATGCTGCTGAGAAAATGCTTTAGATCCCACCCGGGGCTTTAAATCAGTGGTTTTCAACCTTTTTTTGGTTCCATTTGTACACTCTCAGAGCAGACACATAAGGGTCAATTTGGTTACTAACTATTAATTTGTCTGGGGACCCCCTGGAACCCCCTCAAGGACCACTGGTGGTCCCCGGACCACTGGTTGAAAACCACTGCTTTAAATAATGGGAGATCGTTGATGTGATGAGATGTTTCCCAGTGGTGGAAAATGTACTCACATTTCTTACTTAGGTAAAAGTATCAATACTGCAATGTAGATACTCTGTTACAAGTAAAAGTCCCGGAATTCAAAATGTACTTGTGTGAAAGTATTGGCATCAAAATGTGCTTAAAGTACCAAAAGTAGAAAGTGCTCATTAGGCAGAATGTTTCAAGTTTTCAAATGTATAAAACATCTTTTGAAAATAGCTGATCTACAAGCTTACTGCGACGCATTGTGAGCTGAGCTTAGATTGACTACTTTTAAATGGCCGAAGTGTATATAGGGTGTATATAAGTGGTTAATGTATGTTTTGTAATAATAATCTAAATCTGCAAAGTAACTAATAACTAAGGTTCTCAAATAGATGTAGTGTGGCGAAAAAGTACAATATTAGCCTCTGAGATGTAGTGGAGTAGAAGTAAAAGTACAGAAAATGACTACTCCAGTAAAGTTAAAAAACAAAAAACAAAACTTAAATACAGTACTTGAGTAAATGTACTTAGTTACTTTACACCACTGCCCAGTAGTTGCATACCTATTTTTTAAATCAAAACTATTTGTTTTTGATGGGTCAGTGACTTTTCATCAGTTTAAACGTTTGCACTGTAGAGAGAGATCTCAATCTGAGTCTCTTTAATTAGAGATAGCTGGCCAAGGGGGGAGGGGAGGGGGAGAAGGTGACGTCAGTAGGACTGGTATGCAGAGGTCTGGAAGCAGCCAGAATAAAGTCTTCTTCCAAAACACTGTGCTCTCTCTGGCTAAATAACAAGGAGGTCTTACCACGGAGTTTGAGATGGATTGCGCCGCCTACCCAATTAGCCTGATTGGTCATTGTGTCATCTTTAGCAAATCTATGAATTTCAGTGATTGATTCTCAACCCTTTTACTTTCAAGGACCCCCAGTTTGATATGATTAGGCCATGGACAGATGGACACCATTTGATGCTCTCTTTCTTTTTTCTTTATGTCTCTGGCACCCCAAACAAACTACACTGTAAAATCATCAGTGTTAATTAAACTCGCAGGGTGTACACATGGAACCAAAGGGACCCTTACAGGTCTGAAACTCTCAGAGTTACAGATCTGTAAGGGTCCATGTGGGCCCCTGGTGGTCGAGGGAACCTGATGTTGAGAAACAGTGATGTATTTAATCCATGTTGATGTATTTGATCCATTGGATTTGTCTCAGTGACTCTCTTTCTTCATTTCAGTGAAAAGCTAAGACTCCACTCATCATCGGCATCCAAGTCAGTCAGTAAACCATGGCTGGCTTCAGGCAAGAGGATGTTGAAGTGTTCTATGAAATGGGAGAGGAACTTGGGAGGTAAGTTCCCTCAACTGTAATTCTGTACAATCACAAAAACTTGGCAGACTCTTCGTTATGGATGCACGATTAATCGGTCATCATATCGGTATCGGCAGTATCAAACCGATATCAAAATAATAGGGATGCACCGAATATTCGGCCACCGAAACATATCGGCCGATAATGGTTAAAAAATGCATTTTCGGCTTTCGGCCGAAAGGGTTTTTAGGCCGAAAAAATATCACCGAAAGACACCGAAACATATCGGCCGAAAGAAACCGAAACATATCGGCCGATATCACCGAAAGACACCGAAACAATGCTATTTTCAAAAAATCTTGGAATAAAACCTGGAATAATCTTATTATATAATTATATAAATGTTTACATTTTACAATCTTTCAGCAGTCAGTCTGGAATTAATGTATGCATTCAAAAGTGCTTAATAAATGTTTTATGGACCCATAATAGTGATTATTATTTAAGTTTTGCCATAATCATCTATTTTGCCATAATCAGGTAGCTAATCAACATTGGTAAACAAATAAATAAATTATATATATTTATCATATTCGGCCTTTCGGTATTCGGTTTTCGGCCAACTGTTTTCTATTTTCGGCATTCGGTTTCGGCCAAGAATTTCCCATTCGGTGCATCCCTATAATAAATCGGTTATAGCCAATATTTAATTTGATAATATTTATGTTTGCACGTGAAGCTGAAAAGGCCTTTTGTGATGATTAAGGCTGGAGAATCTTTCCATGGGGTCAACAAGTTTGAACAAATTTGAATAAAATACTACATTTTCTGTACATTGTTTGTGCATCACTAGGCCTAATCAATCAGGCAATAAGATTGCATTTTTTTTAAATTCTGTATCTCCACCCAGCATCATAGTTTCTGTATAACAGGTTAACCGTACTGGAAAATTATTATTGCAATATCGGTATTGGTTGATTTAACCATGCAAATAATCGGTACTTGGATATCTGCCAAAATTTCAACATCGTGTATCCCTACTCTTTTTAGTCTCACCATTCTTACGGCATGGGGCACTGACAAGTGTCGTCTTTGCCATTCAGTTTGATATATTTAAGAATAGTGATTCGAAAATAGTGTGCCTCACTGGGAAGTCGGGCTGGCCCACTATGCTTAATCTGTGGCCTGGTTTGTCAGTGTGTAATATACCAGTCAAATCCCTGTACAGCTGCTGTGTTTAGAAAAAATCCGACATTTTTTTCATGAATACATCCATCACTAAATAGTTTTCGTTTGAATTGTCGACTTATTGCAGCTAAAGAGAGCTCTGAATGAGTCATCTTGTTGAAGTAGATATCTGACTTCCTACCTTTATATGGAAGTTTTGTTTTCTGCAGTGATGCAGCAAAAGCATGACATCACTGCCCCTCAATGCCCCCCCCCCTTCCCTCCAGCAGGGTGTTCTCTCTGTAAAGCAGAGAGGAGAGCACTCTCTGTATATTTGCTCAGGAGGAGAGGTATGCAGGAACTGAACTGCAGAACATTCAGTTCTCTACATCAGTGGTTCTCAACCTGTGGGTCCGGGGCCGTGAGGATGTTGCAAGTTGGCCCCCAAATAAGTGGAAAGTCTCAAAAGCGAAGGTTTTTGAGACTTTCAAGTGGGCCCTGATCCAGAAAGGTTAGGGAACCACTGCTCTACATGGATGAGCATAGCTGATAATGCCACATGGAATGCACCGTCCTTATCTGCTTAGTACCAGACTATTTTTTTCACCCTCAAAACGTGTCAATAGTGTTTAGTGGCCTCTGCTTTGTAAATCATCACTGTCGGGCAGCAACCTTTTGTATCTCCATATTTCAACTTATTATGTTTTTTTGTGTAAATGAATACCCTTTGTGCTACAGTGCCACACAAAAGTAACAAAAATAGCCGATCTAAAAGGTCACAACGCATCATGATGAGACGGGTTGTTAGCTTGTAGATCGGCTATTTTCGCTATTTTGGAAACATTTTGAAAGTAAAAGTGTTTGTGTCTGTGGATGTTATAAATATTTAACAAGTGAAAAGTATATTAACAATAGCTTGTGACCAAATAATAACTACATTGGATCCTTAATTTGGAACACATGTTCTTTTTTTCATTTCCTTAAAAGTAACACTTTTGGACAATGTTTCCACCCGACAGCAACAAGATCAAACATGTGACTTTATTTGTTTGCAACATGCTTATTAATTTCAGGGGGAAAAAAGCATTGATATTGTGGTGTTAGTCAGACATTGCACTACGACTAGTGCAGACATTCTCAGTGTTACACAATAGGCATCATCGGCCAAGAATGTTCCTCTAACTGTTAGTTGTTCTGGAATCTCAGTATTTACTGTCGAGCCTTCTGGAAGTGAATAAAACATCTGTAATGATCTCAATCGTGACTCATCTCTTCTCGCTGGTGCACGAAGGTTAGTTGCATCACCCCCGGCGGTGTCAGTAACCTCCCCCTCTTTGACATGTTTACCTCGCAGCGGTCAGTTCGCCATCGTCCGCAAGTGCAAGGAGAAGAGCTCGGGCTGTGAGTACGCCGCCAAGTTCATCAAGAAGCGGCGTCTGTCGTCCAGCCGGCGGGGGGTGAGCCGCGAAGAGATCGAACGCGAGGTCAACATCCTACGCGAGATCCAGCACAGCAACATCATCACGCTGCACGACATCTTCGAGAACAAGACCGATGTGATCCTCATCCTGGAGCTGGTATCCGGAGGTGAACTCTTTGACTTCCTGGCCGAGAAGGAGTCTCTGACTGAGGAGGAGGCCACACAGTTTCTCAAGCAGATCCTGGATGGAGTCCACTACCTCCACTCTAAACGCATCGCCCACTTTGACCTCAAGGTCAGTGCACTCCAGGGAGGAACAGAGGGGGTGGTGGTATTGTTTATGTTTTTTTTTTTTGTTGCTGTACTGCTTGTTTTAGATCCCTGGACAACTGTAGTCATGGTGGCGAGTAACCTTATTGACATGATAGCGGAAGTAGTCAGTTACTGTTGTAAGCCATTGTTTGTCTGTTCCTTGAGGACATTTTGTAACTGTTGTTACTATAACATATACAGTATTCATTGTGGGCGGCAGTAGCTCAGGAGGTAGAGCGTCCGAATCTGAAGGTTCCCGGTTCGATCCCCGGCTCCCCCTGAGTTAGTGTCGAAGTGTCCTTGAGCTGATACCCCTAACTTCTCCCTTGCATGATTTTCTACATTGTAAAGCGCTTTGGATAAAGGCGCTATTTAAATGCACCATTTCCCAATTGTCTTTCAGCCTGAGAACATTATGCTGTTGGACAAGAATGTTCCTAATCCCAGGATTAAGCTGATTGATTTTGGGATCGCTCACCAAATCAAGGCAGGGAATGAGTTCAAGAACATCTTTGGCACACCAGAGTTTGTGGGTGAGGTCCTTTCCCTCCTACACAGTATTATGAAGGCATAAAGGAGAAATATGTCCTGTAAAGAAAATCCTTAAATAGCTTATTATGATATGCCCTCGGGCAAAATTACATTTTCCCCTAGCTTGTCATCGTAAATGGAGGGCTGTGTTTTTAGAATTCCACATCTGGCTTGAATTAAAGAGCTTTTTGCTGTGTACTTTACAGCACCAGAAATAGTCAACTATGAGCCGCTTGGACTGGAAGCGGACATGTGGTAAGATCTCAAAATGATTTATTGCTAACAAAACTGTACACTAACCGGCACGACAAAGCCCGCTAATGTTTGATCCTTCCTTTGTCTCTGCAGGAGCATTGGGGTGATCACATACATTCTGTGAGTACTGTTTGGAATGTATTCCAGCTGTTGTATTTTGTATACACCTAAATGTCTTTGATTGCATATAACTAAAATCCAACTATCTATATCAGGTTAAGTGGTGCATCGCCTTTTCTTGGGGAGACAAAGCAGGAGACTTTGACCAACATCTCAGCCGTTAACTATGACTTTGATGAGGAGTACTTCAGTAACACCAGCGAGCTGGCTAAGGACTTCATACGCCGCCTCTTGGTGAAGGATCCCAAGTAAGGATGTTTAGAAATCTCTAAACAGAGACGGAAAGATTTCTATGTAATAGGTTATAGAAAGCTCTGTCATGTGCCTGATGCACATTTTTTTGTGTGCAGGAAGAGAATGACCATTGAGGACAGCCTGGAGCATCCCTGGATCAAGGTGTGTTATTTACATCATTTATTATGAAGAGTTATTACCTGTTGATCAAATGTTGCACACAATCCAGATGAGATGCAATGCTGGTTAAGTTAACAGCAGTAAATCATTTAAAAGAACCTTTCATTCATACACTTTTTATAGCCATAACCATAACCTTTATCCTTTTATAATCTTGACATAATCTTTGCCTAGAGGAAAACTGACCACTCTTCCCTCGACAGGTGATCAAGAGAAGGAACGTGCGACAGGAGGACAGCAGCCGCAAGCCAGAGCGCCGACGCCTGAAGACCACTCGCCTGAAGGAGTACACCATCAAGTCCCACTCCAGCATGCCGCCCAACAATACCTACGTCAACTTTGAACGCTTCTCCCAAGTGCTGGAGGAGATCGCTGCGGCTGAGGAGGGCCTGCGGGACCTCGAACGCAACCAGCGCTCCTGCCGCGAGGACGTGGCAGCGCTGCTGTCTATATACGAGGAGAAGGAGGGCTGGTACAAGGAGGAGAACCAGAGCATCTCCAGCGACCTGAGCCACATCCGCCAGGAGTTCCAGCGCACGCAGGCCCAGCGCCGGCAGAGCCAGGAGGAGGCCCGGTCCACCATGCTGGCGGCCAACGCCCTCAAGCGCAAGTTCGGCCGCCTGGAGAACCGATACGAGGCACTGGCGGAGCAGGTGGCGTCAGAGGTGCGCTGGGTGGAAGAGCTGGTCAGGTCGATATCTGCCGAGGTCGGTATCGACAGCATGCCGTAAGCCGAGCTGTCGTCTCGTATAAAATAATGACTTCTTCACGCTCAAGTTCCTCCTGCCCTGGTCTTCTATATGCTGCTCTGCACAACAGAGTTCATGTGGGCCAGTTGTCATCATAAGCTATGCTGCTGTCTCATAAAAAATCTCACTGGGGAGAAGTACTTCGTCCCTGCTGTATTTCATGTGTGAAAGAACACTATAGTGATTGATCACTTTATAGAAATTCATGAAAATTCCCATTCCAGTATTTTCTAAATTAATTTATGTTTAAAGGTATTGTAAACTTAACATTTTTTTTTTCCAATTGTGTACTTTTATTGAAATATATCGGTAAATGTCCAAATGTTGGCTTGCTGGCATATCTGCATACTATTTGACTGACTGATTTGATATGATATACTTTATTGTCGCCGTGGCGAAATTTGTCCTCTGCATTTGACCCATCCTAAGAAGCAGTGAGCAGCCAGAGTGTCGAGCTCAGGGACCAACTCTAGTTATAATATTACGTGGATCCTGAGATTCACATAATTTCCTAGTCTCGTTTCAGCCCGCGATAGATGGGTAATTGCATATCCAGCAAAATGTACCACGTTTCCAATACTTTTTTTCCACTTTTTTTATTTTTTCCCTTTTTTTGAGGGGGGCTCTCTGTTATGTTTAGTAGTCATGCTTGTATTGTTAATTTATATTGCCAGTTTATGCAGTGTATTTGTTATATAGTGACAATACCCACAAACATTTCTTGGCATTCCTTAAAAAGCATTGAAGTTAATGTTACAATGCTTGAAAAACCATGGGTTTCATTTTTTTCCTGCCTCAGACTGTTGGTCAGTTACGTGGCGCAGCTCCGCTTCACAAAATCACAACTTTACGGGGTACCGTTTGCACAGAATTCAGGGGGAATCTTCCATATGGAGGATGTCCTTTGCCATGCAGCTCAGCTTTAAATGCAGGTCACAATAAAATGCTCTTATATTTTTTAGATGTAATGCCAATCTTAGGAGATGCTATGAACGCTTAAGCATGATTTATACTTCGTCGTAAACGGTAGGCAAGCGACACAGCCGTACGACGTAGTATAAATTAAGCATTACCTACACTGTAAGGAAAATATTTTAACATTTTAAGCCCTTCTTGCAGTGCCTGTGAACTGATAAACCATATTGCCTCTGTAAGCACTCACCTGTTGTGACATGTTAAATGACATCTCTTTCATGCTCACATCGCTAAATGTCTTAAATGCTATAACTTGCACAGTAGCCTTGCATGCAAAATTATCTGCATGAAAACTAGCGGGTTATTTTCATAAGGTGGGTTAGTTTTCATTGTGATTCAAGTCAATTCTAACATTCCGTGGATTTACATCTAGGCGTCACATTCCCCATTTTTAGGATAGTATCTATTTCAGTAGAAAATTTACCCATTTGCACTTAAAAGAATTAGCAGTGATCTCAATATTTTATTTAACCTAAGATGTAAAAAAACAAAAACAACTGTAACTTGAACATTAAGATGACCTCTGGGTTTGTTTTAAATAAAACAACTTGTCACTGTAACCAATCTCGGTTTTGAACTGGTGTTGATTGGACGTAAGCGTATCTATCTATGTGTTTCAGTCCGTCTGTCTCTGTCAATCAATCTGTGGTGTGGGAATGAGAAATGAGTCATTTTGTGGTAGGGTTCTCGTAGATGACGGGTGTAAATGTGAATGACTCGTACTGTGCAGCGAGTAGAGTAATCATAGATACACCAATATAGTGTCTGCACAAACACTCTTACACACAAACTTATCTCTTCCTTGTAAAAGGGTTTGTTCTGAGTAATATGAGTTACCCATCAGCCAAACAGCTTTCGTAGACACTGATGGTCGACTTGGAGTGCTAAAAAGATATTTATGAAATAGGCCCTCTGGTGGCATTTCATAGAAATACATGGTACATTTGTGCTGCATTGAAAATGTTTCCACAGACCTCGATAAATGGATGTATAAGCATGCTATTGCATTCAGCAACAAACCTAAATAATCATAGTTGAAAGGTTAAAGAAGCAGACTTGTCACCGGAAGTTTCTGACTACCACTGACTCACTGAGCTGCCCTTGAGCGAGGCAGTGAAGCAGCACAGTGGTCAAAAGTACAATTTTGTCTACGAAAATGTTAAGGAGCTCTTGCTCATGCATTTGCGCAGATAGAAGATGTTTGAGCATCTGTTTATTTGGCTGCAGTGCTGCTTGAAAATAAAATAAAAACATTTATTTATTTATTTTCAAGCAAATCAAGAGACTCTGCTGTGGGGGTGCCTGATGGCTCAGCCAATTAGTGCACAGACCATATGCTCTTTGTGAGTAAGAGCACTCTGTCCCTGCCCTTGGTCTCTCTACTCTGACAAATCCGAAAGAAATTAGGCTATAAAAATGCCCATAAAAAGTAAATGAATTGGAGCTCTGTGAAAAAAAAAAATCTTGTCAAGTCTGTCTCAGTATTGACCAGAAAGTAAAGTGCAAAAAGCAGGGAATCAATAGAATGACATGTTATAAAGACAAGTAGCCATAGTACTCGTATTTCAGATCGGTGGCTTATATGAATGACTGCTATGGCATTTAATATAAAGTCAGTTTATACATGCATGTCTGTACATCCCACAAGGAATATCAAATGAAAAATAGCATCTTAACTCAATAAGGTTCTCCTCTAATAGCCAAGCTCACCATACCGTAAAATTGGAATTGAGGAACTGAAGGCTGTTCCATAAGATAGATAAACAAAACACAATTTCCATTATTTTATTTGTAGCCTATATGACTCAAGACTCATGGCAGTAATAAATAATTTCACAATCTTATAACAATCTCATAATGAATTTCAATAATTCATGGTAATCACTTATTGTTTTCTGCCAATAAGTGTGTTTGTATGAAATCCTGCTCTCTAAATGATAGAGAGCCTTCCGTTTTATAAACTAACTTTGTACAGCATTCTTCAAAACTTTGTATGGCAATGCACTGCTATTCCCTTTATTTGCAAGCTTTGTTTTTTTTTATGATTTAAAGAAAATAATCCTTGATGCGTTTCCAATAAATGGCCAGCTTTGGCCAAAGTGCTTCAATCACTACAATGCAATATTGATGAATAAGAAACTAAACAAAAAAATAAAAAACTATTCAATACCGCAGAAAAAACACACACTGGCCAAATTTTGACCTTTCATTGTAACAAACCTCTGGAAAAGATGAGGTCAGAGGAACAAGATCCTTGGCAGTAGTCTCAAAGAAACGCAACTTCGGTCCTTGCTATAATGATTTCATTCTCAGTGTAGCCAAGTCCATGCTGTGTTTGAATCGTCCCCCGAAAAATGGTTAATTTGTAACCTTCCTTGCTCCAACTGAAAAACGAGGTCACATTATTCGGACAACTTGAGCATTTGCATGCTGATTTTTAAGTAGAGGATAGGATTGAGACTGTAGGATCCTTCTGTACTGATTTGTGTCTGGATTGGCACAATTTGAACCTTGAATGTGGAATGCTTGATTACTCTTGCCTTTTAGCTTACGTGACCAGCAAATAGAGTTCAGCGTCTCTCCAAAGGACACCATTTTGACAGGCACACTTTCCGGACAGGTCAGGGACCGGCCAAACCTGTGACATTTTGGTTACAGAGGGGTCGTAACCAAGGTCTCTGTGTGACACCCATGGACAATTGCCTGTTAATCCTTCAGAGTATTAATGTAGGCACAGAGCTTGAGAGCAGGGCCCAGCTTGAGGTTCATGGTACTGACCAAGTGGTCTTCTGTGAGTAGCAGCAAAGCCTGCCCATCTATTTCGTGCAAGCGGAACGCCTGGGCAATGTCCTGACCCCCTGGGAAGTGGCGGAGAAAGAGCACAGTTAATTTTCACAATTTGAACATCAGGGCACATTTTGGGGGTTTTGTCCACTGTTTACACACACAAAACAGCTATGCATATTCATGTTATGTTTCATCTGGTGATACATTCCATGTGTTTAGAGGAGGTTATGGATATTACTATGTCGGGTGTGTAGAGTTAGGGTAGCAAATGTTTTCCTGTAGGGAACGTTTTGACTATAGTAATCTCAGTTGAGTAACTTCTCAACATGTATTGCGCAATTTCATCAAAACTAGACCATACCCGTAGGGGAATATGAGCACCCAACGTGTGCAGTTTGGCTTATGCGCCGAGAACAGACAGTATCAGGGATCGAAAGTGAGTTTGTACTGTGTAGTGGAGTGGTTCGCAAACGTTTTTATGTCAAGGACCCCAAATTGACACTTGTTAGCCCGCGGACCCCCATTTGAAAAGATATGCCAGGGACCCCCATAAGAGTGTTTTTTTTTATGGCTCTAGCAGTGATTCTCAACCATTTTAATTTCAAGGACCCCCAGTTTGACATGCATTAGGGCTATGGACCCCCATTTAATGGCATTTCTATGTCTTGGACCCCAAGTTATATAGTAAAGTCCACGGTACATGCTCCTGTCGCGAACACGAACACACACACACACACACACACACACACACACACACACACACACACACACACACACACACACACACACACACCACGGTAGGCTACATGCTCCCGTCGTCCCGTCGCAAAAAACACACACGCACACACACACACACACACACACACACACACACACACACACACACACACACACACACACACACACACACACACACACACACCAGCGCGTTTGTTTAGATCCAAGTGATTATCAATGATAGCGGCTACACCAGGCGCGCGGATCTCTCTCTATCTCCCCCTCTCTCTCTCTCTTTCCCCTCTCCTCTCTCTCTCTCTCTCTCTGTGTCTCTCTCCCCCTCCCTCCCACGCTCTCGCTCTCTCTCTCTCCCTCTCTCGAGCCGTGTATGCGTTGACACGCATATAGGCCGCGGACCCCCCCACCCCCCCCACCACAGACAGACACACACACACACACACACACACACACACACACACACACACACACACACACACACACACACACACACACACACACAGAGAGAGAGACATCTGTAAGAATGTTTTCTGTGTAAACGTGCGTAAATGATGTCACCGTGTTTCTGTTGTGCAGTTGATGTGCTGCGGTGAACGGAACGCACTCGCGGTCTCGCAGTGAATGGAATCATGTGTCTCTGTGTTGCGGTGTTGCCATGTTCGCTTATTGTAAGCGCTTTATTGGCAATATTGGTGGTGTTGTGTTTTGGCGTTGGTTGTGAAAGCGCAGGGGGGTGTGGGGACGCGTTGTGAGCTTGTAGATCGGCTGTTTTCCAATAGGCAAGGTATATGTGTGAAGGCGCTTCGTTTGGCCTTCTTTTGATAGACCTCGTTGCTTGTAGGGTTCGTTTGGTTTGGCCTTGTTTACTGCTTGTTTCTCTCGCGAAACCTGGCAACGACGCATGCGCAGTTTGATCAAGAGTCCCCCCAACCAAAACCAACCAAGACTCCACCACCGTGAGGTTACTAGAATTATAGTAGGATAAGTTCACACAACATATAGTTCCAGTAATATTCATAATAATATTACAACTCTGTCAGTTTGAGAGTGTTTTTCAACTACATAATATCCCTTCACTCAGCACCCTATGCGAATACGAATTCCCATTGAACATTTCCAGTGAACCCCTTACAATTAATGTACGAGCTATGCTGCTGTACTATAAAAAGAAATCTTTGCAATCTTCCATTCTTTTCAATATTGAGATAATCTTTTAGCACCACCGAGGCCTCTTCATCTTCCTACCCTCGAACACATACTGTACAGTTTACATTTGCTTATAGGGAGGGCAAGTGCACACCTACAGTATGCCACCTGCTGGTTATGTTACATTTTTGAATCCCAATTCATTTCCCCATATGGACGCTTTTTGATTATGCATGAAAAATAGTAAAGCACTTAAACCCCAATTGACCCCGAGGGGTCTGTACATGCCCCCCCCCCCTTTTTTTTTTTTACCTCTACACCAAATCTCTTCAATCTCCAAGCTCACAACACATCGCATTGCAACGAGAAAATCATCTACATTTCATTGAATGTTCGGCATTGTTCGCCTAATTTCACTGAATATTCACCTATTATGACATGCCCAGAATAGGAACTTTAGAGTTCAAGTGGTTAAAGCTAGAAATGTTGTAAAACAGTAAAACATTTATACATAATACATTTTAAGTACACAGATATGAATACAATGTTAACAGCAGAATATTTAGATTGTTTAGACTGCACAGAACTGAACTACACCCAGCTATGTTTGATTGAGTTGCCATTCAAAAAAGCAAAACAAGATGGTGCAGTGTTGTGCTTTGTAAGTCAATCCAAATTATTTAACAAGCAAGCTGATGGATACAGCCATTTTAAAATTCCTGCTGCTTTGTGGGTTATAGTGAAATCATCTATGTGACAGCATTTATAGTCTGTTTTGGGCGGGGGGGATTCGTAAAGGTTGTATATATTTGTTTACTGTCATTTAATCATTTGAAACTCTGACATAATGTCCAATATAAGGTTAATATATACATTAATATGGGAGCAACATAATAATTTGTGTTGTATCAACTTGTAATGTCCATCAGATCCAGTTCACTGTGAACCCAAGACAGGGGGCGATCGGATGACTTTTCCTCCCTGTACCATGCAGGTAATTAAAGCTCATTACACTTTGTCACCTTTGGCAAGTGACAGCAGCGACAAATGACAAATGTTGCTATCATACTAGTACCTGGCAGGGAATTGATGTAGGAGAACACCTGTTCCACACTCCACTGGGACGGACTGCTGACGTCTCCGTCCTCTGTGTCAGAAGCACTGAGTGTCTCTATCATCTCCTGATCCTGATCCTGATCCTGATGCTGCTGCTGCGTCTCGCTCCTCTCCTCGCTCCTCTCCTTCTCTCGCTCCCTCTCTGCCTGCCTCCGAAGCCTGGTGATCATGGGAGCGGGGGGCTCATGTTCATCCTCCACCTCTTCCTCTCCTTCCTCCTGCCCATCCCTCAGTGAGCGTCTATGTGGATCCTCAGGGCCATATGAACCATGGGCCTATCAAACACAAATACATTTTTATTATCGGGCAACTGTTTGTTATAGGGGTGTGGGTTTATTTTATAGTCAATTTGGGATAGGAGGTCTAGTGACAGAATCACATCTGTGGTATAGACTAAGGCAGAGGTGCTCAAACCTTTCCAGCAATGACTGATCCTTGCTTGTCGTGACTGGACCGAAAGTAGAATTTATTCACAATAATGAATTGACAATTTTAAAGAAAAGGATGAATCATTCATCCTTCGTAGACATTCGTAAAAAAGTCAAAGTGATCTTTTTTCCCCCAGTTCAGGTAAAACAAGCAACATTTTGACCAAAACACGTGTTTTTTTTTCAGGCAAGTTAATGCATTGTAAAATGGATGGGTAAAGGGAGTAGGTTAGTCAGGTTAACTAGCCTGGCGTAGCCGACTATATCACTGCGTGGATATGAGTCTGGTGCTTCCATGAGGACGTTTTTTTCCCAAGGGGCGAGATCAAAACAATGGCCCTCGACGCAATTGGTTAGACCTACAACCAACTACCAATTACAGTCTCCCATATTCGAATACTGGGCCCTGATTGGTTACACAGGTCTTCTGGAGCAGGAAGTGAATTCTCTATGGAGCGGTGCCAGACCCAAATCCCAGAGTGCAATTTTTTTTTGCACTCGCAGATTCGTCTGGTCCCAGGCTACAGGTTAACACCTACTGACCCACATCACTTCTGTACTTTGTTATGTGTCAGGTGAGTGGGACTATCAGACTATCAGACCTGTCTCAGGAAGTGTTCTCTGGAAGCTCCGTTGACTCTTCCTGGAGGTCGGCCTCTTCTGCCCATGGGCCTGTGGCCCCAGCGAGCTGCCCTGTCCGCCCTCAACATGCTGATACGCCTGGTACAGCTCACGTTAAACCTAAACAGAGACAGGTAGAAAGAGGAGAGAGAATCTAAACCATTTATTTGCAATTAATGCACGGATGCTGAGGTTTAAGTGGTTAGTGCACGGATGTGTGCACATCAGAATATTGTATTTTTGTCCCTATAAGCCAAAATCATTGTGTGAACTACCAATGTAACGCCATCCCGTATGACGACAATCCTTCTTAAATCCCAAAAGCTGCTTGGTGTTCCCTTTCTGATATTCCTTTGTATTACCTAATGAGAACATTTAGGTGGGCATTGGCCACTGGGATATTTGCTGATAGTCTACATATGGGCTCAAATCTCTGTAGACTTTGATTTCTGCACAGAGGAAACCTGGCAGTGATTATACACTTAAGACTATGTCTTATGACACAAATGGAGCGTGATGGGATCCAGATGTCAGATGACGTGTCCCAACCACTATAAGCAATGGAGCCATTACAGTTTATTGTCTGCAATGGCGAAGAGAAATAAACATGAGAGTGTGTGCTCTTTCACTGCTGCAATTCAGTTTCTAATTACTGTAGATGAATTTAACCACTAAAGCCCTATATAGATTCACTTCATCATATGATGAATAGTGAAAATAGCTGATCTACAGGCTCACAACGCAATGTGATCTGCTATTTTACCTATTTTGAAGGTTTTGGGAATTTGTCAATTGACATAGGGAAGCCAGGTTGAAAGTGGTTAAGCAGGTTGGGGTAATCAGCACTACCCATCAGAAACCAAATATTGGTACAGTTTGACTATTGGTCTACTCTTCCGGTTAATTTGGCAGTGAAACAATTAGCATTTGATGATCGTGTTCTGTTCAAAAATACACTGATTGTGGGGGAGAAAAGTAATGGTGGGTGAACTACTACAAGGAGTCGGCAAGAAATAACCTCACTGTAGAAGTGTAGTTACATTAATACATTTCCATGTGTTTGTTTGTGCACAGTAAAATCATCTGTACATGAAACTCTCAGAGTTAAATTGAGACTGAACTCCCAGTGTTAAATTAACACGATGATTTCACAACGTGTTTTCCTTACTCGTCACAGATGTTGCGTGAATAACATGTGCTTACCTTCATTTCTGCTTACCTTCTCACACAAGTCATGGAGCAGAAGCGTTTGGAACGCAAGAATGTGTGAACATAGCCTCTCTTCCCACAGAATTCACACTGCAGCACGTCTGTCACAGTCTGCCTCGGCTCTGTCATATAAGGGTATAAACTGTTACATACACGTACACACACACGCACGCACGCACGCACGCACGCACGCACGCACGCACGCACGCACGCACGCACGCACGCACGCACGCACGCACGCACGCACGTACACTCGCACTCGCACACACACACACACACACACACACACACACACACACACACACACACACACACACACCACACCACACCACACCACACCACACCACACCACACCACACCACACCACACCACACCACACCACACCACACACACACAACCACACACACACAATACTCACCATCTACTACAGAAAGGGTATCATTTTCCATCTCTGAGTCTGATGAATCTGACTGCTCAGCATCCAAGGGGCTGTCGTCAGGCCCTGCATCTCCATTGGTCCGTCTCTCCTGGGAATCAGGAAGCATGGCCTGTTGGTCTGCCTGAAGAGAGGAAGGCCCCACCTAAATCACAGGGTTCTGTTGTATGTATGTATAGTTGGATTTATTTTTATTTTCATTTCATTTTTATGTTGTTGTTTTTTTGCCAGAAGTCGGAAGTAAAGTGTAGACAGGGTGCTTACACTTTTCCCAAAGTTTTTAAACAAAAAGGTTACCAAAGTGCTTTTCCCCCTTATTTTTTTCTTGAGGGTACATGTCACTACTACTTGGATTGCTCATAAACATGGTACCTAAATGGTAAAGGTTAATGCTAAATTGCTGTTTCACAATCTGCACAGTGATGGGGTGAGGTGGTCTCGCGCTCAAACAATAAAAGTAGCATGTACCCCTCATTGAGCCCCCCCCCTCTACCTTTGGCGAGAATTGATAAGCCAGTGGAGCTTAACCCCATATCCGTCTGTGGCCCGAGGCCCCTTGATGGCCCCTACTGCCACTAGCCCCCCCCCCCCCCCCCCCCCCCCATCCAGCGGACATACCGGGAACGGCTCCAGCCCCTCTCGGATGATGAAGCCCTCTATGAGGTGCGTGAGGATGTGGGGTCTAAGTACGCTGTCAGGACTCGCTGGGAGGCTGGCTGTGGCTGAGGGGGACTGGCTGAGGCCTCTTACCACGGTAGGCAGGAGGGGTGGAGGAGGAGGAGGAGGAGGAGGAGGAGGGGGGGTAGTGCTGCTGTTGTTGTTGTTGTTGCTGCTGCTGCTGCTGACGTGGGGGGGCTCCTCCAATTCTGGGGACGGGATCACCGGGCGAGCGGACAGGGCACAGGACACAGCCATCACAGCTGCAGAGTTAGGAGACAGAGGGAGGGCTAGCCAGTGATGTGTAGGGGCAGCAGGGTACAGGCAGAGTTATGTGCATGCTGTATGTGTGTAGACATTTATATGTTTAGCAGCGAAGAACAATGATGTTTAGAGTAAACATTCGATTATCAGTGTGTAGACTCACACATCAGTCTCTAAACACTTTGCTCAATAGAATGTGTGGGCCCTATCTTGCGTGCCGAATTACCCCTTATGCCTAACCTTTTTTTGGCATTTCTTACTATTTTGAAAGAAAAAAAAAGAATTGTGAACAATCTGCATCGACACGGTGTGATCTCGGCTATTTGAACTATTTTTAAATGTTTTTCGAAATAGTAAAAAAGGCCTAAAAAGTTAAGGTATAAGGGGTAAGGCGTGCGCCGCAAGATAGGGCCCTGAGGATCTCCTAGCTTTCGTTGCTAAAACTAGGTGGAAACAAGTAAGCTGTGTTTACACTAAAATACCAGTATATTGCCGGTTAAAATGTTTTAAATACATTTCCGGCATAGGCAGGGAAGAGCAGGGGGAGAGTCATTCACGCATCGGCCTCGTTATCGTCATGTGACTGTTCACACAACAGTGGGTATAGTACTTAATAGTCACACGAGACGAGAGGTGACTATAAGCACGCAAGAATAGGCATTTGGGGATGATCAAATATGTATTTGGGACAAACAGAATATCCACAATATCCATCTGCAGGCTGGCAAACCGGCTAATGTAACTTTAATCAAATGTGCTCTCTCGCTCTCTCTCTCTCTCTCTCTCGCCTTCTCTCTTTCTCTCCCCTCGCTCTCTATGTACCACAGTCAGTGTACTGTACTTACAGGATAACTCACATCTTAGTTAGATAGCTACTCCGTCTACATGCAACATATGTCAAAAATGAACCATGGTTCTCTCTCTCACTCTCTCTCTCACTATTTAACCCATGCTCGCTCACCCAGTAAACAGAGACACGCTTGCTCTCTCACTATATCCGATGCCCTCTCAATCATTAGTCTTCTCGACCTAACCTCAACTGGCACACACACAGCTTTCTCACTCTCCATCAGAATGCATACAAGAGCTTTTTTTCCAGCGAATTACTAATACACCATCATTGTTTTATGAAGTATTTTGTTGATACAACAACAGTTTGTTCATAGAAGTCTTATAAGCACCGTCTTGACACACTGTCATCATGACGCTACCGGTGTAGAACGCTCTGTGTTCACACTTACATGCCATGATAACAATGCAGGAATTTTAACTAGATAAGGGTGACGTGAAATTGCCGGCCCTTCATAATGGGGCGGTGACATGATTGGTTTCCATTCCAAATCAGTAGGCGTAGGTTTATTAGCAGCTGTTCTCGCTGCTGTTCTAGCAAATACCTTACTCTGGTAGGCGGATATCTCTGATCGTCTGGCAACGTGAGACTAATCAGTGTGTGGTTTAGAACTCTGCTAGTGAAATGGAATAAATTGAACATGTACTGTACCTGTGCCATTCTCTTTAGGAGACATGGAGGGTGGTGTGGGTGTCCTGTCTCTGTGTGGATTCGGAAGATTCTCCTCTTTTTTCTGATTTGGGCTCAATCCATTTGCTTTGAACATTTGTGTAGGCTGAAATACAAAATAGCACAAAACATAGTTCAGTCAGCACAAGGTATGTTCACATTGAGGTGCTTCAATACAGGGAAAAAAGACCTTGACCTTGAGAACCAAAGCTAAAAACAAGACACCAGAAAGTCAGATTTCATGCCATCCCTCCCTTCAACTACCATGTTCACTCACCACTGCAGCTTCGGCGCGTTTGACTGGATGCACCTTTAGGTCTACGGCCACTGTCTGAGGAGGTGGGAGGTGCTGGTAGGGCATTTGGACCAGTGCCTCCGCCACGGGCAGCTCTTCTTCTGTCACCAGCACATGGCCCGCCAGGGCCTGGATGGAACGCAGGGACAGCCTCTGGAGCGAGGACGGAGGGTTCTGGGGGAACCTGGGGAGAACTAGAGGAGGAGGGGGGGGTGGTCGCTGGCTCTGCACCTGGAAGGTCGTGCTCCTTCGCTGGGGAGCAGCCACCAGGGGAGGTGGTTGCGGCTGGATGGTGGAAGTGGCAAAAGTTGAGGTCTGCGCTGATGACGTGTGCACGCTGATGGTGACACAGGAAGAAGAAGGGGCTGGGAGGTCGCCGTGCTGTGATTGCATGGCATTTGTCGCTGCACTGGTCAGCCGTTGGACTGACAGTGGAAGGGGGGTAGGGTTAGTGTCTGGTGTTACTCTGAGGGCAATGGGCTGGAGGTGTCTGTGGCTGGGAGAGACTCCTGTGGTTTGCTGGATGATTAACTGGTGGTGTGCTCCACGCTGGGCTGATGAACAGGGCGGCTGCTGCTTGACGAGAGTATGGGACTGGACCGGGGAGTAGGTTGCTGGAATAGTAAACCAAAGAACTGTGTGAGGTAAAATATTTCTGTTGCATGTACATGTATCTATCTGTCTGTTGAGACAAATGAGGGAGAACAATGCATCACGTGTCAGATCCTCTCTATTAAGTTCAGAAGATTGGCGTTCATCAGGATTAACAGTATTGGATATAAATAGAATGTGTCTTTTAGTACATGCCTCTACAATTATGTTTGTGGTAATATGTGGAGGTAAATTTTGTTTTTCTTTATTGAGTAACACTCTCCAGTCACTTACCTGGTGCAACAAGGTGAGATCCTGAGGTGAGACGAGCTCCATCTGCCGGTCTGACCTCGGTTCCGATGTCTGATGAGGCCTCTGCCTTAAGAGGGCAGATGGACATCTTGGGTAGAGTAGCAGGCTGTGCCAGGGCTTGGGACTGGGTTGAGGGCTTTAGAAGGACACCCTGGGCTGTGGCAAGAGCCCCAGGGAGATGAGCCCGCACAGACAGGCTCTGCACCTGAGAACATACAATCAGGAGGGTGGACAGGAGAGAATGTCCTTGTGACCAAAAGGTGACAGGTTTGCTACCCACCAACCCACCCAGCAAGTATATGATGATGTGTCACTGAGCAAAACTCTGGGTAAATGTGAGGCATTTTTTAATGAAACTGACATGGAGTGGTATTCTACATTATACCATGCATGGCCACAAAGAATATTCGAGGGTGTGACTTGTTTTCAGAATGTTCTCATTTCTTTTCTAAATTTGAATATGCATGAAAATGGAATTAATGTAAATCAAAATAAGTGTACCAGCTATGGCTAACTAGTTGGCCAACCTTATGCCAACCTCTGATCTGGCAGGGGAAAGACCTTAAAGGTTTCATGACATTACGTTTTACACAATAAAAGTATTTATCATGGTCCTTCAAACGTGTATTAAAAGTTTTAACTGAAAAATCCACTCCAGTGATGGCAGGATTTTTTCTCTCTGATTTCTAAAGCCTTTTCAACTGCAATGAAAAAATAAATATTTGCCTGCGGGTGTCGAGGGATTTTGACTGTTTTTTTATTCTAACACCTTCTAAAGCCTCACCTAAGTTTTATGAAAAAGTTCAAATCTTTATTCAAATTTTCTTTTTAAAATTAATGTTGCTATATAGCAACAACTAAAATGACATAGAGGCGTTCCCGGCTTGAAAGGTATAACAACGTACAAGTGGTTTATAAGTAGTTTAACAGGTGGGTCTATAAGCACTTCACCCATTGTCTACTTTATCTTTATAAAATTGGTCCTCACTTATGCTCATTATAAGATGGTACCATTTCTGTCTATTCACTGTCATTAGCGGGCTGTGGACAGTTCAGAAACCTGCCTACCAGTGACATCATCGATGGGGATTCCAAGAGAATAAAAACTACAGCCTTTCTCTCCAAGCAAATCCAAGCTATGCAGTTATTAAAATACAATGCACTCTGTGGAGGTAATTGGCCTCCACTGTGGTGCATAATTCTTCGATAACTGCATGGCTCGTTGTTAATTATCCCTTACTGTATGTAATGACTATCCTCATCCCGTGTCTGTAGATCCTTATACCTGAGAGGAAGGCGTCAGAGAGGAGCAGGAAGTGACAGCAGGGAGGTCTGAGTGAACTGCAGCCACTGGGGCAGCAGGAGTCAAAATCAGCTGAATGAAGGGATCAGAAGGAGCACAGGGAGTATAGGGCAGTTAGTTGAAAGTTAGGAAAGTAGCATGTTAGCTGAAAAAAGTGATGGGAAAGATATGCAGGTTCAGCAGTCTTTTAAAGGTGACATGTTTTCAAAAGGCTTTTTTTTAACTCACCTGTACAATTCAATTATTATTTTTCTTGCAGTTATATACAGTATGTTATATCACATTGCCTCTCCATTATGCAAATGGGAAAAAAAACTGTAAACCAGTCTTCAGCAGAAGTGCAAATGTAGGGTCTAACGATGCAAGGTAGGTATTTTAAGACCACGGTACCATCTGAGTGCGGAGGTACATCTGAGCTTG
>NC_139942.1:23830039-23902539 GCF_963454915.1 Gymnoscopelus microlampas
AAACGGGACATTCTGCATATGAGTACTTTCTACTTTTGTACATTTTGATGCCAATACTTTTGTACTTTTACGGACTTACTTAATACAGAGTATTTCTACATCGCAGTATTGATACTTTTCCACCACTGAAAAAAACAATGAAACTGATTTGATTTCAGGGAAAGAATACCTGGCCTCAATAGCACATCTCACTGCTCACGTGTCTTAATACAGTCTTCCAATAATAACAGAGCTCGCCTGCTAGACTGCTCAGTTAAATTGACGTTTCAATGCTTTGTGCTATAAAAAAATATTGGAATCCCCCCCCCCCCAGATTCTTTTGGAAATAGCAGATCTACAAGCTCACAACTCCAGAGTGATGCTTGTGAGCTTATAGATCTGCTATTTTCAAACAGCCAATGTAGCCACGAATAAAATATTATATTATAAAATAATATAGCCTAATAATAAAAATAGCTCGCATGTAAAGGTTTAAAAAAGAAAAAGAAAATCAATGGAGAAGGCAATTTCTGTATAGACGACAATATGTGTCGTTTACGAGCCTTAGCAGCTCGGAATATTGATTATGTTTTTTTCCCTGCATTATAGGCGGCTATATTTCCATTTATTAAAACGTGATATAGGCTATATAATATCCCTCTTTGCCCCGATCGCCCATAAAATTAATCACATAGATTAATTTCATTGTTCACAATTTAGATCATAGGCATAAAACGGCAACCAATACATTCAATATCCAAAACGGTGGGTATTTCTTTCAGTCTGGCTCGCTGTGCGCACTTCAACCCTATATATACATTGGCTATTTGAAAATAGCCGATCTACAAGCTGACAGAGCATCACGGAGTGACATGTTGTGAGCTTGTAGATCTGCTATTTTCAAATAAAATCACATCGCCGTAGACATGCATGCACAATCATTCACCTCTTGTCGGCGTTATTATACCTGCCTGGAATTGATAGACAACATGACCCGTCAACTGTCTGATCGTATACCCCCGGCAACACTGTCTGTCACAGTCAGTAGTAATGCGTCAGTAGCCTAGTAGTATACTGTCTAAAATGGAGATAAAAAAACAGACGGTATCCAGAGTATGGAATAAAAAAAACATCTTCACAGCAGCACCGCTTGGAGTGTGGGAGGACCTTCCACACACAGCAGGCGTAGAGGGATTTGATTATAAATCCATTCATTCGTCCATCGTCTTAAGGCTGAACAGACACATTTAAAAGGCATGGCTTAAGTTGCTCATCATCTCTTTTTGTTGGATCTTTTGCAGAGGAGACATTTGATTTATTGACCCCCCCCTCCCCCCATTGCTTTTGTGTGATATGGTATGATAAGCTAATTACAGGTTAATAACAGCAAATATAACTAGGAATAATAGGCCCACATAATAAGCATGATAATAAGAGGGACAGAGTATTTTATGAGGTGTGTGGGTGAACTTTAGGTAACAACTAGAATAAGTGCTCCTCGGAGCACAGGTCTCCGCCAGGTCAGGTAGGTTATTGTGGGCCAGCAATGTTCGGAATTCGCCAATCAGGATGGAACATGAAAAAAATCAGACGGATCTGTCTTGATCACTTGATGTGTACCGATTTGCGTGATATTTGGACCAAATTTTTAGGAGTAATCAGATTTTTTTTGTGCAAAAATTGGCCTCCTGGTGGCGCTATAATAAGGAAATGTTAAAAGGCTGGAATTTGTTCCTCAACATAGTGCGTTGAGGAATAACTTAGTGCAAATGTGCGTGCAAAGTTTCACCCCATTCAGTTCATGATTTGCAGCATTTTGTTCAAAACGGGCCACTCCTGCAAACTTTAGTTGGCAATCTTGATGGAAAATGAAATTCAAACAGATCCCTCTTGATCACATGACTATAGAGATCATGTGTACCGATTTGCGTGAAATTTTGATTAAATCTGAAGGAGTGATATCCAAAAATGTGTTTTACATAAGTCAGCCTCTGGTGGCGCCATCAGAAGGCAGATGTGAAAAATGCAGGTCCAGGTTTTTCCTTGGACTCTAAGTGCGCATATCAAGTTTTTTTTATAGGTAAACACACAAATTGGCATGTTATAGCACCACCATGAGGCTGATTTGAACATTTTCAAATGGCATTTCTTCCTTAGCCTAGTGGGAATGTGTGTGCAAAATTTCCCGGAAATCGCAGCTGCGTTCATGATTTGAGGCATTTTGTTCAAAATAGACCAATCCTGCAAACTTTGGAAGGCAAGCTTAGCCAATCAGGATGGAATATGAAAAATCGGACAGATCCGTCTTGATCACATGACTATCGAGATACTGTGTACCGATTTGCATGATGTATCGATGAAATCTGTCCAGTAATATAAAAAAATGTGTTTTGCAAAAATCGGCCTCCTGGTGGCGCTATAACAAGCCGATCTGAAACATTTGGGGCAGATGTTCAACAGACCTTGTATTGAACTGTACTTCCCTGTGCTTGTCTTTGCAAGCTGTTAATAAAGTATTCAATCAGTTAATCAATCAAACTCTGGCATCCAGTTTCGCTGCCAGAGATTAGCTGCTCGCAGACCGACAGATGGACGGACACACGGACAGACGGACAGGATGCAAAACATAGACGGATTTCCACGCGACGTCATCACAGAGCAGAATGCGCAATCTGCGCATGCTCGGGGGAAACGAATTGTTGCGCCGTTCACTCTGTTGTTATGTTCGGGAGTTAGATAGCCATAATTCTGCTATTATAGGCATAATAGGCATAATGCTGCTATTATATACAAACAGATCCAACTTCCGACAAATCATTTTTATTGAGTAAACAAGGTATTACAAACTGCATAATTTAATCTACTTTCATTAAACCCGGTGAAGATCATTTCTTTTATGAATGGACATTTGACCAGAGCTGCTGCGGGTAATGGCGCCCTCTATAGGCTTCCCCCTCCTCTGCGCGGTCATATCCTCTCATGTTTACTAACAGGAAACCTGTCTATAGTCTCTGCCACGCATTCGGCCTGGCGGAGACAATGATAGCTAATAATAGGCCTATTAACTTTAATATTGCTAGTACTCAATAGCTACCACATACGTGCAAGGCAGGCATTCAAGCCTCAATTATTCTTACTGGAAAAAAAATCTAATAAACAAGTAAAAGGAATAAAAAACATGTTGAAATAATAATGTCCAGAAGTGTCATGAACTCACACAAAGGTAACGCTTAACAACGCTCAACAGCACCATCCAGGGTCAGGTCCGCGAAGGACACGGCTCTCAGTTTCTGCATACTGTACACACTACAGTTTCTGTCAAACATGACAAATCCCACCTCCTCCTATCTCTGACTTGGTACGATCGGAATGCTGGCAATGGAAATAATCAACTTCCAAAATATGCAGATTCGATTACACGTTTAAGATATTATGATATATTCAAAGTGTTTAAAAAAACACACACAAATTGACACGATTTCACGAAATAATCCATATATCCTAAAATGATTTGAGGCTCAAATAATAATACATATTTTGTTTAAGTTATGCGGGATTGATGTCTCGTGAGTCGTGCCATTTTATACAGTCGATGGTCGTGCCCAAAAAAAGATCAACAATCCATGACGGCCACGGATATACAAATTTGACGCACGACACCGCCGTACGGCGATGTATTTTATGCGCACACTCCCCCCTCCTCTTTCTAACATTCCGACAATGGTCTCGCCCGTCGCCTAGCCTGGGCAGCATTCCATTTTCGGGTATATGATCCGGTCGGAAAAAAAGAAAAAGTGGCCGGATAGGCAGAACCGGAAAGACGTCTCACCCCAAAATAGGTCCGTGCTAATAAAATCCTTGATACGGAATTGTTTAGCTTATTTTTTAAATGTAAATGTGCGTGCACTATCCGGAGACTATTTAGCGTCGGTATTATCCCACGGGGAAATTCTATTCCATTTAAACCGCAAAACCGGATAGGCAGAACCGGAAAGAGGATTCTTTTTTCTTTTTTTTTTCAGTAGGCGTGGTCTAGACCGGATCATATGTTGTCTTCTGGAACGCAGACCAGGCTTTCCTCCGAGGTGGAAAGACTGGTGATGCGAGGTTACCCGTCGCCAGGCCTTTGCAGCAGCAGTAGTAGTAGCAGGGAGTTGCTTGGCGGAACCTCTCAAGTTTTCCCCACTACTTTTCCCCAATGTTTATTTTACTTCGCCGCTGCTAGGTCCCCTGTTTCGGGACGTTCTTGTCTCCGAGTCGGGTTGCTGTTATATCGCGGGGGATAGACACGAAACAAAGTGATTTAGCCAGGGCGTGGTGGTGGTACCTTAGTACACAGAAAACTAGTTCGCTCCCAGAACAAGCAGAAGGAAGGGGATTCATCCTCCCTCCTCCTCCATCATCATCCTCCAGTCCTCGGTGGCCGACCGATGATGCCGACGCTGCGGGACAGCACCATGTCCCACCCCGGGGAGAACCCCCACCACCAGGTCCGGGTCAAGGCTTACTACAAAGGGTGAGCAACAAAGCTACAACTTCCAACATTGTTATCCGTGCCCCTCCCGTCCTGCGGTGGTGTTTACGAGATGTTTTGTTGAGTTCTAATACATTGTAATAACCAGCAGGCTAACGTTAGCTAGCTATAGCGGCTAACCAGCCTTGCTAATGTGTTGGCTAGTAGCAGTAAAGCTAGTTGAACTTGTCCAGGCAGACAGGCGAGTCGGAAGTTAAAGGCTCGTTTATTTGAACACAAATGACGTCATTTTCATCTGAGAAAAAGAGTCTTGTGCATAAAAATACGTCATTTTCTGTCCGAGTGGCGTCAAAGTGTGTGTGAGCTCTAAAAGATAATGACACACATGTTGTTAAAGTTCCCTACTATGGTTGTCATTGTCAGCTTGCTGTGGTTAACTGGGTTGTGGAAGGAATGGTGATTAAACTTATGATCTCTAGTGAAGTCTCTGATCAGAGGCTTGTCACATTCCTGCAAAGCTTTCTGAGGTGGAACTTGGAAAGCTAACAGCTAACATGCTGGTGTTTCGGGGCTCTAACGTTACTGTTAATGCTATCTTGTATGTAACGTCAGCTTGCTAATGAATCGAGTTGTTTGGAACTAGTTATTGATTGACACAAGTTTCAAGTTTGGTCCCTTTCCTCTGTGTGACATAGTTCCTTCGTCAGACTGTCATTGCTCACGTCCGCATTCATATGATAATGATCAGTGGTCAATGTTGATGTGTTGTGATGCAGTTTCGGTGTAGTATTGGTAAGTTTCTTGCTTCTTAGTGATGGAAATGATTTGTCACCGCGTTCCGTCCAATTGACACTCCCTCTGGCTGCTGTCTCTGGCTGTCTCTGGGACTCCAGTTCATTGAAGACCGGTAAAACGTGTAGCACAAGTCAACCTTTGCCAGACCTGTTGTATTTCTCAGTCTTGTTATACACACACCCCGAACACTGCAGTGTCCCTGCATCATGGGTTTCCTGTTCACTGAGCAAAACATCCCAAGTATTTGCGAGATTGCTACAAAGGAATGTCAACTATGTAAAACATAAACAAAAAAAAACTATTGAAATGGAAAGGGTGTCTTCAGTTGGTCAAGTTTAAGTTGGTCGTTGGTATTATTATTTGCCATTTTTCAAAACATTTAGCAGTGAAATCTGGGCTGTAAGGAGCCAGGACAGGGGTTCTATAGAGGCTTAATTTGGGGCTTCTCTCTATTCATATTGTTCTGGTTAAATTGTGAAATTGTGCTTGTCAGATTTTGGAATTCCACCGCCTCTGTGGCTAGAGGAAGAAAGTGATAATTAACCGCCTTTAACTGATTTCAAATCATTCTAAACGGTATGGGCCAGTTTTCCAGGTGCATGTGTCTTGAATTTGATATGTTATTGGTACAACTATCTAGTAACATAAAACCTCCACATTATTATGTGGAGTTTTTTTTTAAAGTTTTTTGTGAATGCCAAATTGGCTAGTTTTGGGGACAGTGCCTTACTGGTTCATTCATTCAAGTCTATTGTCAGTGAGTGCCAACAGCAGTAGGCTCAGTCTTGTACTGTACCAACCCGTGTCACCCTCAGCCTGTCACTGGCATTGTTTTCATTTAGAGTTGATGAACACTGGTACTCAATAGGGACGGATGGTCCCTCACTGGCTGCGTCATTAGATCCCACAATATGGTGATACTGAAGTCAGTGGCACTAGCTGTTCCAATATGAAGGATGGGTAAAATGTCTGTGCAATTAAAACTTTCCCCTTCTTCAGGAGCCCATACATTTTATTTGGGTGGATAGATGTACACTAAAACTGCCAAGTTTTGAACTTGTTTTCATTCTTCCTTAATCCTTAGTTTTTAACGTTATTGGTTCTTAACTGATTTCACGCTGAGAGTGGACCCTAATTTTGCGTAGACCATCAGATCAAGACGGTGATATGAAAGTAAACTATGCCTTAACGATGTAATGTTCCAGTAGAAACAAATTGAATCAAAAAGTTGACTAAAAGGATGCTTCAATCAGTGTTTTTGTGGCGTGGCTCTGTAGGAGGCCGTCTATGAGATGGTTGGTCTGTCTCTCTGTCTAAAGCTAATCACACATGGATACGTCATATACGCTGGCCACATGATGTCTAGGGTCCGACATTAACAGGTGCCTGATTGCCCGGACCAAGTAACACACAATTGCGGGCAAGTGAAACCTGTCTAGACCTACCTGGTCAGCAAGTACCACCTGAGTATGATGTTTTGTTTTGATTTCAATTATTCTTGATTTCTCTCATCAGTTGTGGACACTGTCTGCCTTTTCAGAACCTTTTTTGCGTGAGGAGGCCTGCCACCGAAAGTGTGCCAGTTAACATGTCACCTGATCGTATTGGTGTGAGTGCAGGATGATCAATAGGCTACTCTCTACCTGCTGCATGTTCATCATTATTGCGTGTGTAGTGTACATGTGTACTTCGAAGCAACATGCCGAGTCACATGCAAAACTGATCTACAAACTGTCATACATGTATTACTGATGTAATTGCATTGTTAGCTTGTAGATCTCAGATGATGTCATTTGCAGGCAACGCAGAGTTTCATTCTTAAAGGGACAGTACTGCACCAGTGCTACCAGTGGAAAGTGTGGACTGGAGCCCTGCTGAGCATGTCTGATCTGAAATGACTATTGATTGATTTGATAGGTTCAGTTTCTTCTTGCCATATTGCTTTTACCTGTCCACGCTTCAAATACGTAAATATTTGGAACTTGGAACCAATATTCATCTACAATTAAGTATGACTAATATAAATAAACATTTTTTAAGAAGCTCATGTTCTGTAGTGTTTTACACACAATCAACAGGCAATGGATTTGTATATTGTGAGAGAAATCTACGTGCTGCACTGCCCACAACAGTACACCTAGGCAGGCAAGTAGACGTTTGCATCATTTGAATCATTACTAGTGTCACAGATGCAAATAAATATTGTGTTACATGAAACAGATGCAGTCACTATATAGTGTGTGTCCTCAAGAAGCAACCTAAATGTCTCTATTGAGACCAATCGAATGCCATGCCTATAGAAACAACCCCTCATTAATATGCTAATTTGCCACGCCATTCAGAATTCCCCCCCAAAAAATGACAACAAATCAAAATAAAACCTTCACACACCCGTATCACTATGGCAAGAGGCAATATTAGACTTATTAGATGGAATTATGCCTTATCAGGGCTAAAAAATATATATATAAATGAATTGCAATGTAAATAATAACCTAGTTTTGCCATAATGTCACAATGTAGGTAGTGATATAATAAAGGTTGTGTTCTGTGCAAACATTATTGAATGGCGTGCGAGAACGCTGTCATACTCATAATGTTGTTACATTGGCCACTGCGCCTAGAAGAAAAACTCAACTTGGTATACTTCATGAAGCCGATCTACAAACCCACAACGCGTCACGGATTCGAGAGATGGCTGTATTTGCCATGGGACACCGCTGTTCAGCGAAGCATAATTTAGGCAAAAAAAGACACAAAACTGTAATTTTCCAGAGGGAATAGCCTAGGGAGTGCATCGTGAACACACACACACACACGCACGTGTGCGCAGCTGCTGGACTCCTCTTTCATGTGTTAGTTAGTTCTGTTCTGGCTGTCACATGGGTCTGTTGTCCAATCAGAGCCTGACTGCAGCCATGCATATTTGTGCATGCCAGGTGTTTATGCATGTATTTGAAGAGGATTTGATTGGCGAGTCTTTTAGTGATGTTACTCCTAGTGTATGAATGTAAATCAGTCATCAGGGAGTGCTGTTCTTTTGAAGGTCTAAATCCATATTAATGCTTAGAGAAATGCAGAGTGGCAAAAAACACCAGGATTTTCATGGATAAGCTCCATGCCATCCCAGCATGAATAACACCCATTTAAAAAAAACTCAGATTATGCATCTTTAACACTGGACCCTGAAGATCCACAAGCAGCCATGCTGATCTCAAGATCCACATGATCAGATTGATTTCTCAACCAAAATATTCAGAACTTCTGAGTTATCATGGAAAAACAGAAGAACATTGCATTATTTTAAGTACACTGGTGATGGGCACAGCCAGGCTGAATTTTTAAAGTGGTCGGCTTTCACTCATGCAGCTCCCTGATCAGCTGTTTTGGCCCTGCAGTTTTAAATTCAGGGCAATGAGGTGCTCCTTTATGCCACCCATAAAAGCAGAGTCACTCAACCACTTTTCAGAGAGAGTCAGTTCAGTTGGCACAGACTGTGTCAAATTGTGAGAGGTTCGACTTCAGCAGTGTGCCCTATTGCAATTTGGTATCATTGCAGAACAGAAGTACATTTAAACACCAGCTCACAGCAGGCCACATTGAATTGATCAGCATCATTTATATGCAGGCTTGATCAAAAGTCGTTGGGGCCGTATCTGGCCCACAGGCCTTGAGTTTCACATGTGATCTACAGTATGGAGATAGTGGCTAAGTGCTGGCAGCAACAAGCACAAACCAGGATCTCTTCTCTTATAAGTCGACTGAAGTTGGGATATCAGTTCAGTTGGGTGAAAGGTGTGAAACAGTTGCTGAATGCAGCTCTCTACATTACACACTGCACAGGTATGGTGCTAAAATTAGAGGTTGACGTTTGCTTAACAACAAACACATGAACATGCCTGGATGCTATAAACTTTGGGGCTTATAGCATTGATACTGTACTCGCATGAATTCAAATAATTTGCATGGCTATTTGCCCCTTTGGGCACAAGCCTTGCACTCCGAAGTCAACCAGTCATCCAACTTTATAATCATCATCATCATCATCAATTGATAATATAGTCTATTCTTTCTGACTATTCATTGTCCCATGAGTTTGTTGGAGAATGAGCATGAGCTTGAAAGGGCTCCTTGCAAAGCTAAACAGCCAACTAGAGAGCTCTACCCCAGTTCCTCTCTCATTTCTTGTTTGTGTTTCACATATCACGTCACTTAAGCTTTTATACCTACTAGCTACTACAGTAAATGGTTAGGTAAATATCAAAGTAATTTGTCAGTACCTTTTTGAAGAACATGGTTTACACACAGCCCGGGCAGTAACCCACAAGAAGAGTTCCTGGTCAGATCCTTGTCACATGTTAAGATAGTGTATGAATGAGTCAGATATCCAGACCCCCCCCCCCATAATTATTTCTTTGTTGCACCTGGATAGTGGATACCTATAAAGTAGCGCTTTGGGTTTTTCTGCCAAATCCAAAACAACTCAGACTAGGAAGGCATGTTGTTTGGCAGGAAACTGGGATTACACTGGCTCGCCTGAGTAGTTCAGCCCTTTACCTTCTTTGTAAGGACCAGCACATCATTTTTCAATGGAGCCGCTGTCTGCATCAGTACTCTAAGGCTGTGCTTTGTAAGAGAAGCGACCCTGGTCTTGTGCTTGTTACTCCCAGCACTCACTTATCCACTATGTCCATACTCTAGATCACGTGTCAAACTCAAGGCCTGCGGGCCAGATACAGCCCCCATAACCTTTGAATCAAGCCCGCATATAAATTAAATTGATCGATTCAATGTTACCTGTGAGTTGGTGCTTAAATTTACTTCCGTAACGAAACCAAATTGCAATAGGGTGCTACAGCTGCTACAGCCCAACACTTTTACACATTCTGTGCCAACTGATTCTCTCTGAAAAGTGTTTGAATGACGTTGCTCTTATGGTGGCAAATTAAGGAGCACCTCATTGCCCTGAATTTAAAACTGCAGGGCAGGAAGCAGGCAGCTGATCAGGGAGATGCGGGAGTGAAATCAGCCTCCTTTCAAACAGCGCGCTTAACGGCAGGGCACCAAGCTGTATCTTTTAAACTGTAAACAGCACTTTACAAGTACTAGATTGAAGCTGATGACAAGTTATTGGAACTGTGGCGCGCCAGATGTGTCAAGGCAACTTTGCTGACTTTCCAATCTGCCAGTCAAGTCAGCAGCACAATCACCACCACTTTCCAGAGAGATGTATATGCTCAAAAACTGATCACATGAGCTGAATCCAGCAGGAGATTTGGTGATTTTCACGCACATTTGCACTCACAAAGTAACACAAATGTGCCCACACACACCTCGACTTACAGATCATGTCAAACTGATCAGACAATGAGTTTTAGGACTATTGTTATTGTTACATTCCCGACATGCACATTATCTACTGTGTGCATTAGGCCTATACTGGGTGATGTATTGCTTGCACCCCATACCATCTCTCACTATGCCCTATATGAGCATTCTTTGTGTGTAGTACGTGTGTAGTAGCTATGACTATGAGCAGCTCTGTCCTCCACCTCAGCAGGAGTGCATGTCGCTGCTGCTTTGGTGTGCTGAGAGGAGCCAGGCTCCCTCCCCACTCGCATGGTGGGGGGTGGGGGGGGATACGTTGCCCGGAGGCGGGAGCATCCTCCAGTCTTGGAGCCGTTGTTCCGTTCACCCTGACCCGCTGTCTTACTGGGAGGGATGGTGTCGGGGTGCGACACAGGGCGGTTGAGGCGAAGGTCTTTGTGAGTTGCAGTTAACCCATTAAAACTGGTAAAGCATCTGTGTTTGTGTCTGTTATACTTTGGCTATTCAAAATAGCAGATACACAAGCTCATAGCGGGCCACTTATTGCCGCGCTACGAGCTTGCAGATCTGCTATTTTTGAAAAATCGTGAAAATGTGTGCACATTTTTGAATATATATATATAAATATATAAATATAATTTTAAAGCAAACATGTTTCTGGGAGTCAATGGAACAAAATCATTTGAGACGGGGGCCGGCCGCCCAAATACATTACATATAATTTTGGCGGTCCTTGTCATGAAAAAGTTTGAGCACCACTGACCTAGAAACATGTTTTTCAGAAAACTGATTTAGAAGACATTTGTAGAATCGGCCTCAGGTCTTAATGCGTTAAGCAGGAGAGCGTGCACATCGTGTGTTTTATGTACGTATGACTGAGTTTATATGTCTTTGTATGTGTGCATGAACGTGTGTTTGTGTGTGTGTGTGTGTGTGTTGGAAGTGTATGTGTGTGCATGTGTATGGGGCATACCCCATGCTTTGCAGCGGTGACAGAGAGATGAATGGTCCTAGGTGTGTGCAGTAGCCCACGGAGGCACCCTGACCTCCCTTCTCCCGTGCTTGAGCGCTCACCGGTGACAAATGGCCTCTCACTGGGCAGATGGGGCTACCGTACCCTGCTCATGGTGGTTGAGATGCTTTGGGGCCCATCACTAGCCCCCATGCCTCTTTAATTTAGCTATAACAAGCCTTTCCAGTAGGAGAGTGAAGCGAAGAATGCCAGGTCTGCGTGGAATGCTACGTCCCTCCTTCTTGCTCACTTTGCAATAAGCTGCTCTTAGCGAACTGCACAATCCTTCTGCCTGAGTCACCCGGACAAATCCCACGGCCTGGTTTCCCGTATCCATTTTAGTTTTCTGATGATTTATTTTTACAGTGTGGCACTCAAGGGGTCATCCGTCCAAAGCAGTGGTTCCCAACCTTTTCTGGATCAGGGCCCACTTGGAAATCTTTGAAGCGTTAGCAGCCCACCCATCTGACCAGCCATTCGGCTGCCGCGTTATGTGGTCAGATGTGTGGGCCACGTGCATTTACAGAGCATGTTTATTGTATTCCGCCTTGGAGCAATGGAACGAACATAGTATACTTAAAGTTCCTATATCGGTATCACAAAGAAAACATTTTTTTCTTCCAAGACTTCTAAAGAAAAAATACCATGACATTGTTTTTACATTATTTGTTTATATTGTTGTTTTATTTTGTTATTGAAATCTTGCCAATTATATTTGGGGGCCCACCGGTGAGCCACGGCCCATAGGTTGGGAATCGCTGTATGTACGTACTGTATGTATGTATGTCCCCAACAACAACATTTCCCAGATATGGAGGTGACTGACGTCATATTGATGATGTCCGTCAATCTTGCCCATCCTTTGAAGTTTGAAGTTCCAACTTCCATGCATTTGCAGTTGCCATTTCATTTACTAAGCTAACTGAAGGTGTCCAGTAAACATGCACAACAACAACCTAGAGTGTGTATAGTTGAACGGTATGGCTCATCGCCTTAAATTTGACCGATCGGGTACTGCGTTTCAGCCCGTTTATTTTGCTGTTTTCAGCACCAAATGTGCAGACGGTGATACACAAACAGACAGCCTCATTACAATGGTTTCATACTTATTTCAGGTATCTTGATTAATAATGTCAGTAACTAATTTATAATATCATGCAGAACTAGAAAACTCCAGGTGCCTGGCCTTTAATAGACTGATGTTGAAAAAGAAATGCATGCGTCACAATCACTCCTTCGCCCTGCTGCAAACAGTGATGTGCTTATATTTACCTTTCCTTCCTTCATTGCATAATAACATTGAGTTATGCAATGAGATCAAAACTGTGATTGGCCAGGAGGATGCCGGATCCTTCATGCCGGCCAATGTACTGAATCACCTCAAAGGAATCGATGCTAATGGATAAACTGATATAGCTCATGATTACAATAATGTTGTTTGTGGGTTACATAGTCTGCTGGCTTTAACGTCACAATCATTCCAGTATGTTCCTTTAAGCACTAGGCAGGGAGTTCCGCAAGTTTTGCAGTATTCAGATAAGATCAGAAGTAAGGTCTGCGTTTGACAAGTTGCTACCTGGTCTCTCATACATAAGTGCAGATTTAGACCCTCTGTACGGTATATTATTAAGAAATTGCTGTTAACCACTTTCAACCTGGTGTCCCTATTTTCTGCATGTCATTATAGGCATACATTTTCAAACGCTATTTGGATTTCAATACAATTATCAGCCAATTACTGTATACTCATTAGGATATTATAACATTAATTGTTTTTCTCACTGCAGGGAGTCTTGACTCATAATAGTCATGTCACTCCATCTATTCCTAAAGCTTACAGTATCACCATGGTCCAGCTTGTCCTTTTCACCTGGGACATAATTGCTGTCCACCTGAACTCTTTCATGGTTGTGTGTCCCTGGTTCTCCTGAGGATGACATAACTGATTCCCTTTAATTACAGAGCAGTGAATTTTCACTCCTAACCCGTTTTCTGCGGTTTAAAAAAACATTTGTCCATTCAGTCCAGCTTCCAAGTGGCTTAAAGGCACTTACACACGATGGACATATTTTTAATAAAGCAATAAAGCGATGAAATCTTTATTCAGAACTAATTTTACTGTGAATTAATGCTTCAACCTGAATGTGCCATCAACTATGCGAATAGCTTAGAGGCAAAATACTCTGTGGTGAGAACAGTACCAGTACCAAACTCAGTAAATGATGCTAAATAATGCTGAGATTTTCTGTTGCAGCTTCTTTACTTTTATGCTGCACTGTTTGACTCCTCTCTTCCTCTCTCTACACTCTAAAATGTTGTTCCAACACTGATTTTCATAGTCTCATCATATCATGAGTCTGGACAGACAATGACGGATGTAAATTGCAACTGGTTGGCAGAGGCATATAACCGCAATGCAGTATATCTAGTTACACATGACACAGAGGGAGCATGAGTATGTTAACTGTAGGGATGTCCGATTTTATCGGCCTCCCGATATTATCGGCCGATATTAGCATAAAAATTGATATCGGGAAAATATCGGTATCGGTTTTTGAAAAAAAAAAATTTTTTTTTTTTTTTTTTTTTTTTTTTTTGCTTTATAAATAAGTTACAGGAGTTCTTACTGTATATGGTGTGTGTGATATGAAATTTGAGCTTACCCTAATCACAATAATCCCCGCATATATCGGTATCGGTTGATATCGGTATCGGTAATTAAGAGTTGGACAATATCGGTATATCGGTTATCGGTAAAAAAGCCAATATCGGACAACCCTAGTTAACTGCTTAATTGTTTGTATCATGTCAGTGTTTCCCCTTGGATGAAGTTGTAACTGTGACGCGGAGGTAGCCTGATTATCAAACTGAATAATCAGTCTGACATTGGCTCCAGTGTAGGCGATTACAAGGGGGAGGGGATTGGAACTTCCTTAAACCAATTAGAATTGGTTTAGAATTTCCCTAAACCAATCACAAGGGATCCCCACCCCCACCTCCGACTCTCATTAGACAATACATTTTTGTACTGAATAAATCCTAGGTTCACATTACAACACCAGACCAAGAGAGGCAGTCCCCTCCACAGAGAGTGGGCGCACTGGGCGGGGTCTATGGTCTGGAACCAGGCTAGCGCGGAGGACCTCTCGTGCGCACTGCATCTCTTTGAGATTGACAGTGTCGCGGAGTCGCAGACAGTGGCTATTTACAACCACGAACAGCAGCTAAAGTCCTTGTTTTCTTCTTGTCTGTCTGTCTTATCAGTACCCCCCTGGTCCAAACGACACCACTGACCGCTTTCTTTTTCGGATACACAAGGATTGACGCTGAAACGTGTCTGTGTATGCCCGTGCCTTATTAATTAAAAAGTACCAGAAGGACTTCAGAGTGCTGGCTATTCTTTGTTAAATACATTGTGAGCCATGCACCAGATGAATGGTCTGAGAGTGCTCGTTTTTGTTTCTACCGCTTTCTTTTTCTCCCAAATGAAGTCAAGTCAGTGTGGGTCTTTCGGGCGGTCCCATGGATGGTTATTGACTGCCATACCTACTATTGAGCTCGATCCAACACCAAAAACAGCAGATCAACTTACTCACCGTCGTTGCATGCATCCTACTATTGAACAGCAAAATCCGCTTTGAAATCATCTTAGAAAAGCTATACAAACATAGCATGTAAAACAAAACACATTCCAGCCAACGGTCAAGCATAAACCTGTGACCCATAGAAAGGTGTTGCCCTAGGGGAGCTGTTTCACAGGAGACCCATAGACTCAGGAGACCTGCATGAATATAGGCTCGCCAAATTCATACACTATACTTGTGTATCAAAATAATAATTTTCATAAGAATTAAGCTGTGACGGGCCAATTCAAGAAGTGGCGGGCCTCCACAGTGAAATGCATATAGGGGAAACACTGCATGTTGTCCACCTGCATGAAAGTATATGTTTTTGTTATTCAGGTCATACAAGAGTAAAATGATTGCTTTTTGGCTCTTCAACATTGGAGCAAATGTGAGACGTCTAGTGTTACATTTAAAAATTATATTATATAGTTATTCCTTCTTAATTAAAAAAATAAATAATGAAATGTAACTCCAGAACTTAAGCCAACTCAAAGAACACGCTTCTTCTCTAGTCTTCCCCCACAGTGAGGAAAAATAGGTGATGAAAAGAATTGCAGAAATCAACATTGAAATCAACATCTATATAGCCAGTGTCTGGTTCTCATGAAACTCACAGACTAGTTAGTAAGAACAATCCAGACGTAAATCATACTACAATTGCAGTGTTCAGTCAGATAGCTAGATGGATAGATAGATACATTGTGTAGATAGAGATATAGATAAACTCTAGATATAGATATCATGCTGCCTTACTATTGGCATACTTTGACCCCACTCTGTTACCCACCTGGATTTTCTGCTAGCGCTGTCAGTAACCATTAGCTAAGCTCTGTATCGGTGTCAGAGAGAGTGTTTGTTTGACAGAGCAGCAGGTAAACTTTAACTACAGTGTAGTAGCCACAAGGAGTGTCAACAACAGCCACAGCTCGGGTCCAGTTACACTGACGTACTCGCACAGCAAGTATCCTGTTGGCATTAATACACTCTCTGTGCTCTCTGCGGACAGCGTGAGGCAACTCTGTGTGAGTGTGTTTGTGTCTGTGTATGTAAAAATGTCTCTGTATTCAACCTTCTATGTACAGTATGTGTGTTTGTGCACACGTGTGTGGGTTCCGTGGTCTCCATATATACATGAATTAAACATGTGTGTGTGTATCAGTGTGCGTTTGTGTCGCTCTATCAGCGTTGCCAGATTTTGCGGGAGAAATAAGCAACCAGGTATATGAAAACAAGCCCAAAAGAAGCGACTAATAGGCCACATGAGCACTCTAAACCTATATGGCATCGGCTATTTGAAAATAGCCTATCTACAATGGGTTATGAGCTTGTAGATCTGCTATTTAAAGAAGAAAAAAAAACGTGCAAAAAAGTGACAAAATGTGGAATATTTCTGAAACATTTTAACAACACAAATCTGGTATGGGGGGTTCCTGTCCCTGGCACAAAATACCAACTACCAATATTTACAAGCAACTTCGGAGAAAAACAAGCCCAAAGTCACTTATAATAAGCAGACCTGGTAAGACTGCTCTCTATCTCCCACTGCGCTTATCAGGCCAGGCGGCGGTTTTGCAGGAAGCAGACCTGCCGTCTCAGCCTGAGAACAGAGATCCGACTGTGGGAGCCAGAGTGACAGAAAGCACACCCTTTACTCCTACTCTCCACTCCCCCACCATCAGCACTGATTAACACCAACGGATGCAGGGAGAGAGAGAGCGAAAACAAATGAACAAGGGAGGACAAGAATGAGAGAGCAAGAATCTGTGAGTGTGGATCGAGAGAATTAAAAAAAAAGAAACCTCACCGGGTGAGAGAGAGAGAAAGAGAGAGAGGGAGGTGAAGTGAGTAAGATTATTAAAAAAAAGGGAAGGAGTAATGAAAAAGCAACAGAGAGAGAGAGGGAGGAGAGAATTCAAGGTAGAGAAGGAGTAGGTTTGTTCTTGACCAGAAACACTTTTCTCCTTCCCGGAATTTGGAATCCCTTCCAGGGCAGAATGCTGCATTACTATGATGGCAAACTGTGATATCAGAAACGCATTATCGGACCAACACTGGCCGCAGAGTAATGACTTATTCTTTTTATAGGCTCCTATAAATCACCTGTGTGTGTGTGTGTGTGTGTGTGTGTGTGTGTTCTCTCCTGGCAAGGACTGGACCTCCACTGACCTTACACTCCCAGTGTTTGATATGGCCTTGTGCAGGAGATGTCTGTGTGTGTATGTTTGTGTGAGAGAGAGACTCCAGGTGCTGTTCTGTTGAGTTCCTCTATATACTAATAAAGTCCTACAGTCAATTGGGGTGAGGGACGCTCTTGCCAGCAGCAGTAAAAAGAGAGAGGGTTATGCCCTCTCTCTCTGTCAACCTTTCTCTTTCACTCTCCAGTCCGCTTTGTGTCTATCTATGTCTAACCCAGACATAAATCCATGTACTACTGGACTGTATACTGTATAGTTCTTCTGTGCACAAGTTCAAGGTTCTTATTATCACATGCACTTACAATACAGCCGTGGCAACATTGCAAACAGTGCAATTCTTGTACTTGGAGCCTACTCTGCTGTGTGACTATGACTAGGGATGGGTACGAGAACCGGTGCTAATTTGGTACAGATTCTTGATTGGTCAGAACCGATATGCCAAAAACTCCTGTACAAATCAATGCTGCTGTCGGTATTAGACAAGTCACTCCATTCTAAAAAGTGTTTAACAAACACAGACTTTACTGGAGTGGGCCGCTGAGGCCGAGGTATGTTTGAAAATGCATTTGAACCAGTTTCTATTTGCTGTCTGAGAAAACGTCTGCATCCGCAATCGATTAAGTGGATAGTCTCCTCTCGCTCGGTTCCTCCGGTCCCTGTTGGTTCACAGTACACACACGGCAGCCACCACAGTATAACATTAGAAGGCAGACACGGACCCAATTTCACACAGCGTTTTATCCACCGCTTTTCGTTGTTAGATAACACTAAATCTGTAAAGCCAGATTTTTATTCATGATGGTGTCGAAAATAGCAGCTCAAGATCAGCTCATCGCATCACACGATTTAACATCACGGACGAATGTGATATACAAACTTTACCCTGCATATTTTGCACTGCACTGTTTTGTCATCTAGTTTTGTCAAAATCTTCCCATCACACTCACAATTTGGCAGCAGCTTCAGGAAAATGAAACTCCAGGCGCACAGATGCACACACTGTTTTCCTCCCCTGTTGTAAAGCAGTAGCTACTGTAGGTTTTTATTTTGAACATTTTGAAATGGCTATTTTTGAAAACAGGAAGGTTTTTGAATGTCTTTGAATATTGACAGTAAAAAGTACATACATTAAATACATTTCAAATGAAATCCACTCAAATTTGTTATAGCATTTTTTATTTCTATTTTAAAATTTGATTATAGCACTAATCAAAAATGTAATCGAAAAGCGATTTATCGTCCCTAGTTGTTTGTACTGTATGTATCACAATTCTCAAAAGTCACTGCAGCAGTGGAGATAAAGTGAACAGTGCAGTTGCTGTATAATGTGGATGCACATGTGCCAGTATATGTCACTGTCTTCCTCACCTCACTCACTCGTCTTTCTCTCTTCTCCACTTGCCCTTTGTTTGTACCGCCCACACCCCTGAGACGCCTAGGCTCAGACCTCTTGTTGCCATAAGACCTGTAAAACTGTGTGTGTGTGTGCGCCATGTCTGCCCCCTCCCTCGGCTCACACTTGTTAACACACAGTTGCGGAGCCAGAGGGCAGGGAGCAGAGAGGACATCAATCCTGCTGCTGGCCAGGGGTCGCCCTCAGAGGAGAGATGATGAGGGATAGATGATCGAGTCCAGTGGGGATGATATTCTCACTCACCTACTGCTAGACATTGTGGATAGATAACCCGGCACGCACTGGTGTGTGTTAGAGAGAGTGATTGCCCGTCTGTGTCTCTGTTTGTGTCTCTGTTGGTGTGTGTGCATGCGTTTGTGTGTGGGTGCTGTGTGGTGATGGATGAGGGTGGTTGCGTGCGGCCGAGCGTTTGTTGATTAAGCGTAAGGCATGCTGCTCCCCTCTGTTCCACTGCTCTCAAGTAACCAAGTGGTCTACAGTGTCTTTCTTTCTTTCTCTTTTTCTTTCTGCTTTTCTTTCTCTTTCTTTCTTTCTTTCTCTCTCACTCCTTCTGCCTCTCGCTCTGTCGCTCTCCTGTGTGTGTGTGTGTGTGTGTGTGTCTCTCTCTCACACACACCCACCACCATCGTGCTGCGTAGATGAATAGACCGATACAATGTGTCAGACGAGAGTCTGTGAGTCACAGCGTTGTTTGAACAGGCTCCTGGCTCCCATTCACCTTGCTCTCTCTCGGGTCTCTCCATTGAACGTCGGGCACTCTGGAGCCTCTTAGTAGTTGGAAAGAAGGCAAATTTACTGCAGTTTAGCTTGACGTTCAAGGTTAGAAGGTCAGTGGTAGGATACTGTTTTCTTGTATTCACTTCTGCTAAAACCATATTCCCCGATCCCTTATTTAACTCAATGAATGAATGCATTATTCATAACGCCATAAAATGATTTTGTTTTTCATGAATGTGCCATTGTGGACATCACATCTTCTCTTCAAGTTTAATGAAGGCACTGCTCCATTTCCACGATAAAATTGTTTTCATGAGCAACGTTTCAAAACATAACATGTATTTTTTTAATCTGCCACACAGTTAATTAACATTCAGAACTGTCTGTTTTTCTGTGCAGGGACATCATGATCACCCACTTTGAGCCGTCCATCTCATATGAGGGCCTGTACGGGGAGGTGAGGGACATGTGCTCCATGGACAACGACCAGCTCTTCACTATGAAGTGGATCGATGAGGAAGGTATGCCTCCCCTCCTCCCTCCCACTGTCCAACTATCTGTCTAAAAGCTTTCTACACACTGGACACAGCATCCATAGGGGGCACCGTGTGCTACAAATATTAGTCTTGTGTAGCTAGACTATCAGAGATCGTTGCCTACTGATACGTCTAGTAACATCTGAATCGGGTTGCCTGTATTTTTGCCTTCCAAAACTAGTGGCAGGGGCCTAATTTCTTACAAAAAACATATACATAATATACAAACATATCATAAACGTAACATCCAATCAACCCCACATTGGAATCACATGTTGAAGGGCCTCTATAGAGGCACATCCAAAATCACTTTCACTTCTGCCCATAGGGGGTGCCACAAATATGCAAAGTTGCACCGTATGCCATAGAAACGCTTCTCCCCCTACTGCTTCCTCGGGTCCTGACAGCTGCAATCCATGACTTAGACAGCCCACACTAGGCTGTCTAAGTCATGGATTGCATGTGGAGTTCTCCACTATTTCCCCTAAACAAAAATATTTCTATTAGCTGTTTTGGTTGTATGATGCTAAAATGACCATCTACACTGTATTTTTGCTGTGCAGCAAACCGTTACTCGTAGAAACATAAACGTTCATAGACGCACACAAATACACATTACGCCTTCTTGACTCTGAGGCTATAGCTTTTCACGTCAGTCTTAGAAAGGGTTCCCCCCCGCACCACCACCATTATACCCTGAATCCCCTCCCAAGTCCTTGTTGTCAGCCAGTTAGTCAGGCAGCAGTAATAATGTCATAGCAAAGATGGAGCTGTCAGGTCTGTGGGCTCAGGAGAAGGTCAGCCTGCCTAAAGTCATTAGCCTCAGACGAGCCGCCACACGTACTGCACTGGGCTGTCGTCATCAGCAGCCTGATGCTCATAATGAACTCCTCCATTGTGTGGGGGCTGTCTCTGCTACCTCCCCAAATACCAGTACGCATATACAGTACCGGTACAAGCTTTCTGTACACACACAGTGTCTCTCACGCACACACGCGCACGCACGCACACGCACACACTGAAACCACATCCAAAACTCTTGGCACTGCAGCAAACTTTGCCTCACACTCTTATCACCATATTGGGTTCTAACCGCCCTGCATGTGTCATAGCTTCTGTTTTCCACTCATAATAATGTCACCTGTGTGCCATTATGATTAGCTATGTACGCTACCAAGAATGGAATCAGTGACCTACTGCTCTGTCACTCTCCATGTGTGAAATAACTAAGCCTGACTTCCCTGTTAATGATTAGAAAATAATTAGACATGAGCTGGACTGTCTTCACGTTTTATTGCAGGCTCATTCTTAATGACCACGTTCGAAGCTACAGCATTTAACCTCCAACCATACATAAAGCACAGTTACAAATGTGGAAATGTTATGGTGTTTTACAAAAATATATTACAACAAGTTTTACAAGTTATACACGTTTTTAAGTTTTTAGCTTAAAAACAGATAATTATCTGCATGTTCTGAGCATTATTCTGCTGCAATGATAAATGACCTGTTCTGGCTGTTGAGGGAATCTTACATGAAGGCACATTATTTATTTCTTTGATCTCATTATTAAACATAAGAAAACTGATTCACAATGCTGCTGTGTACACCATTGCAGGTGTAACTAAGAGATTTTTTTTTTAGAAATCTATATAATATACACAAGTAAACAAATTCTGTCATGTTTGTGCATGAATACAGACAGTTTGTGCATGATTACAGACACTTGAGTACGTTCTTTTTCATTCGTGTCCCCGTGGTTCCTTCCTGTCAGGTGACCCCTGCACCGTATCGTCTCAGTTGGAGCTGGAGGAGGCCCTGCGTCTCTACGATCTCAACAAAGACTCAGAACTCATCATCCACGGTGAGCCCAACTTGCCCATCTTTTGGTTTCCTATGTTTTTATGGATTTATTTATACACATCTAGTGTCTAAACACTAACCACTGGTTGGCCCGGTACATTATTGACTCTAAACAAAATATATTTTTATCTGCTTTTATATATCAAGATAACTTTTATCGCCATTGAAAGTTGTGATTATGGACTGATGTATTGGCACAATGCATGGAGCAAAGGTGTTCTGCCACGATTCATCATCGTCACAGACTATAAAATGCATCAATTTTATAGCCATGCATCGATGCATTGTTTTTATTTTATTTATTACAAACATTTACATTGAGCATGTTTACTTTCTACTACTTTCTCTACTACTAATCTCTAGATTACTGGCATTGATGTTGAGCACAGCCTGCTGTTGAGTGCATGTGGAAAAGTCATGGCAGCAGCATGATTTTATTAAAACTCAAAAGTATTATAAATGTTTATACCGAAACGAACATCAGCATTAAGCACCTTGTTCCTAACAGCATCACTGTCATGGCAATGATAACAATAAAGTTGTTGTGTAAGATTGGTTTATTTTCTAAGCCAGCGATTCCCAACCTGTGGCCCAGGGATATTTCATGTTGGTCCCCCAAAGAATTAGCAAAGATTTGAATGATGATATAACATTAATATAAAAAAACAATCATGTAAAACAATATCCTGTTTTTTTCTTCTTTAAAACCTTGAACAATTAGTTTTCATTGTGATACCGATAAATAGGAACTTGAAGTCTACTACTTGATCCAAGCCAGAACACAAATCGATTGATTGATCATTAAAATAAACATGCTCTGAAAATGCAAGCCGCCCACCATATCTGACCACTTAACATGGCAGCTGAATGGCCTGGACTGCTGGCGTAGCGGTCCAGGCACCTAGGATCAGTGTAGCCTGACAGCATGTCAGGGGTTCGAATCCCGATCCCGACGGCCTTTGCTGCATGTCACTCCCCATCTCTCTCTCCCCATTTCCTGTCAGCCTACTGTCCTGTCAATAAATGCATAAAAGCCCAAAAATAAATCTAAAAAAACTAAAACTTTCGAGATATTCAAGTGGGCCCTGATCTAGAAAAGTTTGGGAACCACTGATCTAAGCTGTAGAACTGATCTTTGCATGCTGAAGAATGGATGGTAGCAGACTAGTTGGGAGAAAAGGAGAGAGGGAGTCAACAAACAGTTGAAAATTCACGCAGCAAGGCTACAGTTTTAACATTTATAAATGTTTATTAAACAATATTCACGGGAAACAAAACACAAGTAAATGTTCATTGTGGTTTTATTAAAATTATAAAGTAATTGTTTATAACAAAAATAATCATTAATTCATCCTTAATAATGTGAATGTTAATAATTAACCATTTAACGATGATCTGAATCAATATCTTAGCTTAGCATCGATCAAAATTGTGTTTGATGACTGAGATAATTGCGTACTATGGATGATGACACACGTAGCATGGCTTATCTAGTAGAAAGTATAGGCAGCAAACCAGCGAGTGTAGGAAATAATTTCCATAGTCCATAATCTACTCACCAAAGACTACATTTACTTGCATTTGGCTGCACTGGGTTTCTGTAGCAGTTTCATGACTAATGCTGTCCTCTTGGCAGGTGTTAGTCAATTCTAAATAATACATTTAAATCTTTTCCGTTTTCTGTTACAGTGACATCACGTCACTGCAGCTAAAAGAATGACTCAGATTGCCATTATTATTCTGCCGTCGGACCCTAGTTTTAGTATTGTGCGATACCATGTACCAACAAATCTGTAATAAGGTTCTCTCTCTCACGAACACCAAATGCATGCCCCAACAAAAGCAAAAAATGTGCGGTTTAAATGCCAATCTATGAGTGTACAGCATATTATTGAATGTCCCCACGGGTGAGCAGCCAAAAAGAAGCATTAAAACATATGCTTAACGACGTGTTGACCTGTGAAAAAACATTACTTCCGCTGTCGATGTCTCGCCGTCAGCCCTCAAGCAACTTGTGCTTCTCTCTCTCTCTCTCTCTCTCTCTCCTGCTGAGCTTAACCTATTTATCCCTCTGATGTCCAACTGCATTAATCCAGAGGTCTGGACTGACTAAGAGATGTGGTGAGGGCCGTTTACATGGTGGGGGCCCTGGGGGGGGGGGGGGGGCTGTTAGAGAAGTGGGGGATGGGTATAGAGCGTTTGATTGACAGGCCATGTGCCTGCGTGCATGTCCTGAGAACGTTAACCCGAGCTAGCGTAGACAAGGCATGAAGTTTAATCAAACCCAGGAAAGATGGGAGAGAGGTGATGGGGGTCAAGAGTGAGCCGTATGCCAGCGAGACTTCGAGACTTCGGTGGATGAATGTGAAGTGGTGGGGGGGGGGGGGGGTCAGGGTGGGGGTCTTTGCCGAAGGAGGTCGCCAGGTCTGATCGCTAATGAGAGGGCATCGGCTGTAGCCCACGCCTCGCCTCGCCTCTGACTCACACATCGCCTCAGACTAAAGCGTTGTGAGCTTGTAGGTCTGCTTTTTTCGCCATAAATTAGGCTTCACACACACATACGTACGCCCACACACAGGCATACATTAGCTGTTCATTATAAGGCTGTATTTCTGCCTCTTATGGCATCTTTCACTTTATTTTCTCTCTCTTATCTCTTCTGAGTGTTCTGTGTCTTTAACACACAAGCACGGCATCATGAAAACATCATGAGCAGAACTTGTCAGGTTCTGCTAGCGGCAATAGGTATTTATAATTGCTGATGTGACGGCTGGAAGCGGGACGCATCCACTGTAGGATGCTGTCAGAAAAACCCGTTGGCTTTATATGGATTAAACTTCTCTCAGTCTGACTGATATGAGTCATTTGGATTCCTAGTATGTCGTTCTCTTGGCTTTTAACTTTAACACTGCTGCTCTGCACCATGTGGCTGGTAAAGTCAAGCCCTACACTACAGTAATAATGGATATTTTATTTCAAGATTAAATTATTTGTATATATTCAAGATTAACGTATTTGAATTGCTAAAACTAGCAATAGAATACATGTTCAAGAGCATCTTCTATTAAACCCTATTGGTCTCATGTGCGTATTTCATAAAAGCAATGGTTAAAGCCTCATCAATCTGCAATTTATTCAACTGGTTGGCTGTATGTAGAACAGCAGGAGCATAGATTTAGGACGGTATTACCAAATCATCATAATTTTACATATTTTGCGAAGTGTTTAGGAAACGGTGCGCTAGTGTGGGGTGCTCCTTTCATGTTGTTTCATGAATCATAGATTGGGCCTTGGCCTAACAGAAATCTTCAGTCTTGCTTTGATCCCGGGTCTTCAGCAGAACCCAACCGTAACGCAGCGTCTTTTTAATTGTTCCTTCTCTTAGTTTTCCCGTGTGTACCAGAGAAACCAGGCATGCCTTGTCAAGGGGAGGACAGTAAGTTGTACACCTATCCATCTACTGCATTTCTTTAGTTCTGGTTTATATGGAGTCTGGCGTTGTTACATTTCATCATACGTACATCACCATGTATACTGTGTGATGCAAGACACAAACACACACACACCCACGCACCAGTGTTGATTTTGACAGCAAATTTAGGTGTAGTTTTAATCAGTCTTTTTTTTATTTCTTTTTTTTATCCCGCGATTTTGTAACCCTTTTTTCACCCGGTGCCAATTTGCTAAGTGATCCTGGGCACTACACTCCCCCCACCAGCCTAGGGAGGCCAGGGCCGAGCTCATGCCTCCTTCAGTGCATGAGAGCCAACTGACCTTCTTTTCACCTGACAGGGGGGAGTTTCCCTGGTTGGACGTAGCGCGTGGAAGGAACACGTTATTCCAACCAGTTCCCTTCCCCTCCATCAGGCGCACCGGCTGACCAGGGGGAGGCAGTATAGTGACCAGGATTACTACATGTTTTTGTGAGGGTATTAACTACCCTAGGACCTTAATCAGTCTTTTGAATAAAATTCCGTTTAGTTTTAGTCATATTTTAGTCACCTGAAATGTTTTAGTTTTTGTCTAGTTTTAGTCGACTAAATATCATAGGATTATAGTCTACAGCTGATTTAGTCGACTAAAATTTATTTTGGCCTTGATGGCGTCGTAATGGATGATTTTTACACTTGGTTGCATGCTGGAAATAGCATGCAACCGAATAGCATAACATAAAACGAATAATCTTTTAGTTCTACTGGATCTCTTCTCCACTAGTCCCTCCCTAACATTTTAGTCTAGTTTTTATTTGTTGACGAAATTGTCAATATATTTAGTCTTAGTCATCGTAGCTTTTTATTTGGATTTTGTCTGTGAAAAAAGGTAGTCGACGAACATTTTTCGTCATAGTTTTAGTCGACAAAATCAACACTGACGCACACACAAACATACATATACACACATGCTTAGTGAAAGGCAGTGCCTTAACGTGCCTCCTCCGTGCATAGAGTCAATATACCGACGTGGAGCACGCCGTTGGAGGAAGCTGTACTACGCCAGTGGCCACGCTTTCCAGGCCAAGCGCTTCAACAGGGTGAGATGCAACTTTACGCTATCCTTCTCTTGCAGCCTTTTTGAAACTGCCGGGTAGGGCTGGGCGTTATGACTTCAAAGCAATACCACAAGTGTTTCAAACGTTTGCCTCGATTACTAGTAATGGAACCATTGTAAAAAGATATTGTGAAAATATTTCACTATTTTCACTAGTTTTTCATGCCACCATTATACAACAAAGTATCAAATTGTGGTTAAGTGGTTAATGAGACTAATCAATTTAGATAAAAAAACATCTATACATTTTTTTGTGTACATTTGTTGATATATAAAATATATATAAAAAAACATTGCTTCTCGATTATCTGGTTATAAGTCTGTTATTTGTTCTAAATATCAGTTTCAATATATTTTCGGTTAATTGCTCAGCCCTACTATCGGGTCCCTCTAGCTGCCACTTGCTCCCCAACTGTGCTTTCATCATCATCCCTATTCTGGGCTTAAACATTCGGGAAAGAATTGCCAAACTACAAGCTTGCAAGTTGCAACCCATCACATTGCGCCGCTTTGTGTGCTTGTAGATCAGCTATTTTCGCAGAGGAGATTTGGTTATAGAGGGAAAAAAGTAAGGGGCCTAGTTAAAGACCCCTGGGGGACTCCGATCTAAACTGGAACTAAGTCTATAGCGTTTAAGTGGCTAACGAGGTTTGCCCTGCTTTGCAAGGCATAGTGTTATTAGCTGCACAACAGTACAGTGGGCAAATGTTTGTCAGAAATAAGAACACAGTGTATTGTTGCTGTGGAGCAGTTTTGTTTTTCGTAATAAATACTACTTTGTCATACTACAGTCATGCACCAAAGTAGCAAAAATAGTAGATCAACAAGCTCACAATGCGTTGCATCGTGACACGTTGTGAGCTTGTACATCGGCTATTATTGCTATTTTTGAAAAGTGTGTTTGCGAGTTTTATAAATATTTAACAAATGAAAATTAGTAACAAGAGCTTGTGACTAAATAACAACTACAGTGGATCCATTGGCACACAGGTTTTACAGTTTTGGACAGTTTTCCGCCCGGTAGCGAACTATTTTCGTTCATAATTATAAAAGAGTTATATTTAACTACTATGGTAATGGGGGGGATTAAGTACTTCATTTCTGTATAGGGTATTCAAAAGAAATGTAGCATCAAATGCTTAACAAACAACTACTGACACACTGCGTGGGCAATCTGGGCGTACAGGACTTGCTTTATTGCAGTAGTTGGACATTGTGTGAGGTGTAGGAGGACAACTCTAGAGATGCCAGACCTAGAACTCACAGGTTTATATTTAGCTAGTAGGTGACATTAACAGAATGTATGATAATAGCTCAGTATGCTTGCTGATGAGGGGTGACTGCCTGAGCGGTGCCGGGGGTCCAACGTACCAGAGGTAGTCGTGTTGGATGGTAACTAGGTAACAATTGTACGTTCACTGAGCTTGTACTATTTCCAGTGAATGTTCACAGTGCTCATAAATTCACAGTATTTAAAACTCTGGTTCTCAAACATTTTCACGGCGAGCACCCCCAAACTAATCATGTATTTGACCGCGGATCCCCACTTAAAAAATGTATCACAACGTGTTGTATTGTAGATCGGCTAAAAATCGAATTGGTGTTTAACCCATTAAGACGCATCTGTGTCATTTTAGATTTCTTTGGCTATTCAAAAATAGCTATTTTTTTTTACGGACCTTACTTTGAGAACCAGAGCTTTAGAAAGCAACATCTCCGTGTAGGTGCGCCAGTGTGTCGTTGTGACTTAAACGATTTCGTGTTGATTTTGACCTGTGTCGCCTCTTGTCCTGAGCAGCGGGCCCACTGTGCCATCTGTACAGACAGGATCTGGGGTCTGGGCCGACAGGGATACAAATGCATCAACTGCAAACTGTTGGTCCACAAGAAGTGCCACAAACTGGTCACAGTGGAGTGTGGCAGACAAATGATACAGGTGAGTGATGATATCGTTTGATGCAATCGTAGGCCTGTCACAATTATTACATAATCACCTAATTGCAATTATTTTGCATAATTGTCATAATCCTTTCCATGTTGCAGAATATAGTAGTAGATCTACAAGATCACAATGCGTCGCAATGTGACGCATTGTGAGCTTGTAGATCGTCTATTCCCACTATTTTTTAAACATTTTACTACTCTTGTTCAAGTTCGTCAAATTACCGAATGTTGTTGTCATGATCATGTTGTCAAAATATCCCCCTCCCTCTGGTCAATTTGAGTTGTTTGTGATTAATAATTCTAATAGTTATTGCATTTGCAATATCTAGCTAAATGAGCAGAGGTATCATATCACGCTGCCCTGGTTGATAACCTTTTTCACTGTAGTTGATTGCAGCAATGGTACCCTCACTGTGTACAATATTGACAGAGAATTCAGAATAATTTTGGTGATGGAGCCCAACGTCTGATTTATACTTGTTGCATGCGCTGTAAATAGCAGATCTACAAGCTCACAACCCGTCACTACGAAATCTGCTATTTACGGCATACAAGGCCACCGTGCAACGAAGTATAAATCAGTCTTAACAGACAGCGTCTACGTGTGCCAGTATGCATTGTGTGTGAAACTATTTATATGGTTTGGGAATTGGGCAGGTTACTTCTTTTGCATTGGTCTGCAGTACACAGCCACATAGAGTTGAAACTCTGCCTATAGTTTTTACGCCACCCAGTCACATCAGAGAAAACAGAATAATCACAGGATGACAGTAGAAAACTAGGCTGTTATATTAGGTCACTACAACAATACTGGGAACATTAATTGACATGACACTTTAATGACTATTAAACCCTTTCAACCTGCGATTATAGATGAAATATTATAATATTATTATTATTAAATAGATATATAAGCTCACAACATATTGTGGTGTGGTCGTGTGTGTAGATCTGCTATTTTTGCTATTTGTCTTACAACTAAATAATAGGGCTTAATTGGTTACATGTAAATATGTTTGAAAGTTGAAGTGTTCCATGTAGGTTTTTACAAAGGATTTCCAGTAATGGTATATGAATGGTTTAATTGTCTGCAATGCTGTGTGGTATCTTAGTATCCCTGTGTTTTCTTGTCCAGGAACCTATAATGCCTGGCCCAGGATCCAGTCAATTAGACCACCCTGAACAGCCAGGTAAAGCATACACACACCAATCCTTCTTTTATTTCTTACCTACTATTGTGGGTGAAAACTGTCTTCGAATGTTTTAGATGTCGGTTTACTGTGAATACGTTGTTGTTGTTGTTTTTACCTTTTGGAATGTCACCCCTGACTAATACACTATATTACAAAAGTTAAACTAACACTAAGACAGATCTACACTAAACTAAAACTAAGCCTTTTTCCAAAAAATAAAATAAACTAGAAAACCTGCTTTAAAAAAACGAATTAATTAAAGCTAAACTGAAATTGAAAACAAAGTAAAAATGAAATTAATAACATTAATGAGAAATGCTAAATTATAATAACCTTGGTACACACACACACACACCATTCTCGCATTTGTTCTCTCTCCCTTTATCAGTCTGTCTGTATCTCACTCCCACACCCAAACCTGTTCACACAAATCAGATGTGTTTTTTCTAAAACTACTTTAGCTCCCTGGCCACAGCTTGTGATCGACTGATCTTTATAGAACAAATGGGCTGACCTCAACTAAATACTTGTCGGCATCCATCTAGTGTTAGCCATCGAGACCACAAGTTGATTGGCTGCACTTAAGTCTCCATCGCCAGACAGACTAGTTAAGTCCAGTCAGGTGGCTGAGTGGAATGAGAGGGCTTTAGTGACCGTGTTGCTATTGTTTGTGAGGCGGTTTACATTTTCAACACTAGTAAATGTATGCAGGCCTTTCAGAGATACTGCTAACCACTAACTGGCTAGCCAGCAGTCTCTTTTTATGCCTGAAATCACTGATTAGTTACATCAACACAGAAACACTAACTTGTACAGTGTATACAAACACAGATTTGGCTTTTCTACATCTACAGGTTGTGTATACCTCACTGTATGCTTTTATTTGATATAGGTTTCCACTGTTGCCTCTTTTCGCATCTACAAAGAGAAAATCGTATTCCCTCATTACAATCGCAATACAGTATATCGCAGCTGTTCAAAAAAAGGTCACAGCACAGGAGATGCTGACAGTAGCACATCACAAATTAAAACATGGGGCTTGTCTCTCACTTGCCCTACCTACTGTCTCACATTTCTGCTCCCTGCCTCCCCCTCTCCTCTGTCTATCACCTCCTCCTCTCTCCATCTCCTCCTTACGTCTCTCTCTCTCTCTTTCTCACAGGTCCCCAGAATAAAGACTCGAGAGAGAGCTTAACTTACGATGGGGAAGAGAAGGAGGTGAGGGGCTGTGTGTGTGTGTGCGCATATGTGCAGGTGTTAGAGCCCAACTGATATTGGATTTTTTTTTGGAGCCTGTATGTGTGTGTGTGTGTGTGTGTGTGTGTGTGTGTATATATATATATATATATATATATATATATATATATATATACACACACACACACACATACACACACACATACATACATACATACATACATACATACATACATACATACATACATACATACATACATACATACATACATACACTGTATGAATAATGGATTAAAGTTCATATCCATATCATTATAAATTGCATTTTTTTATTTATTTATAAACAATTACCCCTCATGTAAGTTTTCAATTAGGCACATACACATTTCGGACAACATGTAGGCAGATACTGATACATCTTTCATAGGCCAATATCCGGCAATAATATCGGCCGACCAAATTATATTGATGTACCTACTGTGCATTTGTCTCGTGGATGTGTGTTCCACCTTTGTAACGCTACAGTGCACGCACTATTGCTGTGCACGTGTATGCAGGAGGGCGACGTGACAGAGAGGACACTGGGGATAGTGTTCCTTTTGTGTGCCTGTGTTATCATCAGTGAGCTAGGAGCGTGCATGTGATATAGAGAGCATGCAGACGTCGGCACCCTTGCAGCAGTGTGGATATTGATTTCCTTTGCTGGAGCAAATAAAGTAACCTTTTATCACAGCTTTTAACACCAGGGGCTGATTAACAGCCTGTGCAATGGGTGGTGTTGAGGATAGAGAAGGCGGGGGGGGTGAGGGGTTTGAAGACAGATAAAGAACAGATGGAGTTGGACACAGAGATGGACTGAGATAAGGACTGGTCCAAAGGATCTTATCTCCATGGTCCATGAATGCTCCGAGGATAGATGTGTGGGGGGGGAGGGGGGGGGGGCGTGCATGGATAGATGGGAAAACTGTCTAGTATATGCAGGCAGGCAGGAGAGAATGGAAAACTGTCTAGTATATGCAGGCAGGCAGGAGAGAATGGGGAAGACGGACAGAGAAGCAGATCTGTAATCAGAGCCTGCATGATGAACATTTATGGAGATCCTGTGTGTGTGACTTATTCCATAAACCCGATTCATACTGTGTACAGGCGTTGTCGCGTGCCGAAAATAGTCAACCTATAAGCAAGAACAACGCAACGAATGTGCTTGTAGGTTTGCTATTTTCGGCTATAGCGTGGTGCTGCTGGGGGCACATTTGAAACGGCAAGTTCACAGCTTCCAAAAGATGAAGGAGCACCCTACACACACACACACACACACACACACACACACACACACACACACACACACACACACACACACACACACACACTAGCAAAGCACCAGTTTATTGCACCAGCGTTTTGGCCCATCAACCTCTCAAGGCGGAACTCGTCTTCAGACGGGTCGATAGCCAGATAAATTGACATAATAAATTGGCACTGAGGTCATTGTGCATGTGTATGTGTATGTGATGGACATTGCTCTTGATCTTACATTGTGGTATTTTCCCATAATGCCTTGCTAATCTTTCAAGCTTTTCCATTTCATTCCTTCCCTGCCATCCATCCATCCACCCACCACCAGGCACGGAGCAGTAGAGACACGGGAAAGTCAGCGTCCAGTCTGGGCCTAGTGGACTTTGACCTGCTGAGAGTGATCGGCAGGGGCAGCTATGCCAAGGTGCTGCTGGTACGGCTGAAGAAGACGGAGCGCATCTACGCCATGAAGGTCGTTAAGAAGGAACTGGTGAACGACGACGAGGTAATCTAGCCTGTTGTCATTGTACGGAAGTGAAGTGGTTCTCAAACTTTTTCCAAAATGTATTTGGCTGCAGACCCCCATCTCAAAAAATATTTTGTGCCAGGGACCTCCAGATGCAAAGATTTGAGTTAAAAATGTTCGCCAAAAAAAAAACATTTTCAATTTTTTTTCCAAAATAGCAGATCTGCAAGAACTGCTATATTTGCTATTTTTGAATTTGAATCCTGAAAAGTAACAGATTTGGACATATGAGGTTTCCACCCAACAGAGACTATTTGTAACGGGGGAAAACCTGGAGAGCCTGGATGGATAAGTGGTTAGTGCGGTTTTGATTCCGACTTGCAGACCTGCATTGTATCACCCTCATCTCCCTGTTCTTTAAAAATAAAGCCCTTCAAATGAACCCAGTCTAGCCATATTAACTAAACTTTATGACTGATGTTTTCAAACCGAACAAACTTTGGAGACTTTGGACTCTGTAATGTCATATATTCATTTAACTTTTATACCGGTCCATTATGAGCGTGGTGTCATTATGTCTACAAGAGTATGAGCATGTTTTCATTATGTCTATAACAGATCTTAATCTTTTAGATATGTCCCATTTGTTGAAATGTCCCATTTGTTGAGGGTGAAGGTTAGTTCATAGTGAAGTTATCTGCCTTCCGTATAATTAGCGCAATTAGAGCAGTCAATTGGAATCGTTAACCCACAATGACTCGTGATTGAACAGCCATCTCGCGTGCGTCATCTGAAACACTTTCAGCCAAATTGACAGACCTCTTCAGACCCATCACTCCTCCTGAGAAGGCCCAGATAACCAACATGTCATCAAAAATTGATCTCCACATACACATGTAGCGACACAGCCTGTGGCAACGCGAGTAGTTAGCCTTGATTAGATGCACTTAGCGTGATTGACGAATTGACAAGGGCGCTCGATCGATGCTCCAAGTGTTCTGGCCGTCCCAGGCCTGTGAGCGTGGGCAGCATCTGTGTCCAGACATGTTATCATCCTCCTGTCAATAGAAAGCCCGCCTCTACTTTTCCATCTACCCGCTCAGCCATTTTCACTAGCCACCACCCACCACTAACCATTACACCGGAGGTCCGGAGCAAGTCTCCGGTCTCATAAGATGGTCGATCGAGCAACCTGCTTATTCAGCATTCTCAAGTTCAAGGATACTATGTCAGAATGACTGTAGATTGATGTTTGTGTGTGTGTGTGTGTGTGTGTGTGTGTGTGTGTGTGTGTGTGTGTGTGTGTGTGTGTGTGTGTGTGTGTGTGTGTGTGTGTGTGTGTGTGTGTGTGTGTGTGTGTGTGTGTGTGTGTGTGTGTGTGTGTGTGTGTGTGTGTGTGTGTGTGTTGCTGTGTATCTGCTGGTTTCAGGACATTGATTGGGTCCAAACAGAAAAGCATGTGTTTGAGCAGGCGTCCAATCATCCCTTCCTGGTGGGCCTCCATTCCTGTTTCCAGACAGAGAGCAGGTGAGAGCATACCTTATACAGAGCGTCTTGTCTATGCATGGAGGATGGGCGTTTGAAAAAGGAAAACACATTTTCAGTGTCTGTGGATATATCGCTTAGTTGACAATAGGGCTGTCATCTGAGCTCAGAAAGTACATTACACTTTCGGTCTTAAAAATGTGCATACCAAACGATGCACATTAAGGCATGTAATGTCAGAACTGGTCAATACCGTTATATCCACAAGAGGGCACTCCCTAAATGTCAAGAGCAGGCTGACAAAAGGTAACGTGTTGTGAACTAATATTTGTTTCTTGTCGGACAACATTCAAGTAGAACCATAATCATAATAATACCATAATGTTACCCAGGTAAAATAATGGGTCACTAGTTTATAGTTGTTCACCTGTCTAAAGTCAGTTAAACTCAGCAATAGTTTATAATTGTCCACCAAAATCCCTCATGCTGGTGTCTTTTTTAATGTGTGCATTCACAGTGGACGGGTAATACAAATCACATTGTTTAAATCGTGAGGAACACGTGCAGTCAAATTGGATTGTGTTTTGGCTTGTTTAGATGGACAAGAGGCTGCCATGTCTGCGTATGCAATGAACGTAGGCTACAAAGACCATAAGTGGTAGCACACACTGCTTTGGTTGAATTGACATAATAAAAATGTAAGCGGCAGCTAACTAATCGGATATATATTTTTGATTGATTGATTGCGCAATTTCCCAACAAAATCAATGATTATTTGATGTAAACCATTTTGACAGCTCTAGTTGACAATCATGTTACTACTTCTACTTCAGAATTATGGTCTGAAATAGATTTTCAAAGAATGGAATTCCTGATGGAAAATGTGATGAAGACCATTGCTTTAATTTTTACCAGTTAGTGTAATTGATTTTTCTTTAATAAATAATTTAAAGATTCATAAAACCTGCCCTGCAGCAATACATACGTACTTTATAAAAAAAATGTAATAAAGGAAAAGCTTTATTTCCAGTGTGGTTCCCTGGGGGGGGGGGGTGTGGGTGTCAGGAAAAAACAGTATTGTCTGTGAATACCAATACATAAACGTCCAAACAATTTCTGTACATAAAACACACAAACTCAATTTCAATCAGTCGTTGCTTGTTGTCAATCACAGTACAAAGAAACACCATCTAGAATCCATCACTAATTAGTTTTATTAGACTTAAAAGCCTATATCTATAATTGCGCTGCCCTTTTATGAAATACAGCCACCTCACTACTGGCATTGTTCGCATAATGATTTACTGAATTGAAGGTACTCTTTTAATTATCTTATTATTTTATAGCTAATTGGTTCAGAAGGTATCAGAAAGCTTATTTGCCCACCATCAGTCAAACCTGTTACTGCAAAATGTAAAAGCAGGAACAGTATACGTCCAATAATTACCAAATAGTACACAGTATATTTTTTTCATCTACAATTAATCCTTATTGCATTCTGTTCATCCCACAGACTCTTCTTTGTAATCGAGTATGTGAACGGCGGAGATCTGATGTTCCACATGCAGAGACAACGGAAGCTTCCAGAAGAACACGCCAGGTAGACAAATGAAGTGTAGGGTTGCAATTGTCTCACGTAGCCGGACAACTATTCCACAATCTCAGAATGCTATATAGAGTCTTGGCCTATATAGCATAGACACATCCGGAAAGCCGAGAACAGCAGCTGTCATCTGTTTGTCATTTACATTCACAAAGAAATATTTTTCCATTCTCAAAAATATATTTTAAATTATCTTTACAACATTTTATTTTCGAATTTCCATTTCTGCTAAGCAGCAAGATATGTTTCTATTATTTTGCGCAACTGTAAAGACGAAACGGAAGCGGGGAGGAGGCGTCAGATCCGCTTTATCCCCCGATCATTTTCAGAGCTTCCGTCCTCCAGACTGACTAGTGTTGCAACTAACGATGATTTTCTAAGCGATTATTCTATCTATTACTTGCTCTATTAATTGAATAATTGAGAAGTAATTTTTTTTCTTCTCGTTTCCTCTTACTAAATTGATTAGTCTGATTAACCATCTTATACTCTGACGGTATCACACAAACATAGCAGATCTACAACATCACAATGCCTCGGCACCGCTTGTGAGCTTGTAGATCGGCTATTTTCATTATGTTTGAAAATGTTAGCAATTTTCACCTATAAATAATGGCATGCACAATATAGGGATGCCAGGTTGATAGTTGCAGCCCTGTTGGACTTCATGGTTCTTTTATGATACTCGATTAATCGATTATTATCATCATTATTATTATTATTAAATAATTAATTAAATCAGTTAGATTGTTTAACTGTTGCACCACTATTATGCGATGTCTCCTTCACACTTTAAACATGGACTGAAATGTCACGCTCATAACAGGAACGTTGTCGCCCGAGGCCGGTTTTCATAGTCTTGTTATTCTTCCCCCAACGTATCAGATTCTACTCGGCAGAAATCAGCCTGGCACTCAACTACCTCCATGAGCGGGGGATCATCTACCGAGATCTGAAACTGGACAACGTGTTGCTAGAGTCCGAGGGACACATCAAACTTACAGACTATGGCATGTGCAAGGTTTGTGTTTAGCTGTCTGTGTGCATGAATACCAACATTTTAATCATTGCATCCCCCCGCCCCCTCCCCCCCCCCACTGTCTATTACAAGAGTGTTAACCACTTGTGGTTGTGTACTGCGTTGTATGCCGAATACTGAGAATAGTGTGATGTGTAGATCTGCTTTATTTAGTTACTTATTTTAAAGATGTTCAGCCTATAACATGTTCAAAGTAGGGATGCCAGGGTTAATGTGTTTAAAATCTTTGTGTGTGTTACAGGAGGGTTTGAGGCCCGGCGATACAACCAGCACTTTCTGCGGTACCCCCAATTACATAGCCCCCGAAATACTCCGAGGCGAGGACTATGGTGAGGATTCCAACAGACATCATGGACATTGCGTATGCGATACAGCAATAATGCACAAGCGAACTTCTTTTACTGATAATTAGAATGACAGTAGAATGGCAGCGTTAAAGATGTAATTCCACTGAAACTAAAATACACCTCTAGTAAGTGAAAATAGAAAGAGGAAAAGTCAAACCATTAAAAACTAGCTTCCTAGGTTACTGAAAGATAACAAGCTACTAAAGATGGCTTAGAACAACGTTCTAAGCTAGTTTAGAACAGGGTTTGTCTGTATGTACATGTATGTATAGTAATAACTTGCATATGAAGAGCATTAATGTTGGGTCATACATACTAGAATATCTTGGTTACTAAAACATTGTTCTTATGAATCACTTTTGCTGTTATTGTTGAAGTATGTATAATAATAGCCTTTTCTATTTGGCCAAATGAAGCATAGACATCACCACAAGCAGCCAGTCTGTATAGTGTGGCACCGTCACCAAACACTGCGTTGTGATTTGTCCAGCTTCATTCACAAACTTGCACGCATAGAAACTTGTTATCGATAGCTAAAAGATAGGATAGGGCAGCACATTGTGTTACTAGACTCTACATCTTGTAGTACAGTCTTGAGTGCCAGCTGACATTAGTCGACATTAGTCGCTCTATCTATTCTGCCTATATGTACGGTAAATACGTATGGTAACTGGTGCGTGCTCTTTTCAGGCTTCAGTGTGGACTGGTGGGCCCTGGGTGTGCTGATGTTTGAGATGATGGCGGGCCGGTCGCCCTTCGACATCGTAGGGAGCTCCGACAACCCCGACCAGAACACAGAAGACTACCTCTTCCAAGGTAACCCCCACTGAAAAAACACATATAATTTACTTACTTACTTTGTGTCCCTATTCTAGTCCCTAACAGGCAAACATTTAGCAAAAATAGTATATCTACCAGCCCACACAACGTGTTGCATTGCAACGCGTTGTGAGCTTGTAAGTCGGCTATTTTTAGTGAAGAGATTTGGTGTAGAGGGCGAAAAGAGAGGGGACCAAGTATAGACACCCAGGGGACCCCGGTCAATGTATATAGGTGGTTAAAGGGTTGAATCTGGTAGGGGAAAAGAGCTAGCAGTTGGATCCAACGCCTTCCTAATTGCCTAGTCTAGTCAGAATGAATACGGTGTCTGACTGTTCCCCTTTTTATAGCAGCTGTGCAAGCAGGTATCTCGGGTTCCGTGCTGGCTTTCTAATGGATTCAAACTATAATGTTACCAATTTTTTTCCACGCACTTTATAAAAAGCCGCTAATGACGTGTGGGTAAAACGGTTACAGTATGCCGTTTCAACATGGTCATAGCCCCCCGACAATAACCTCTGTTGCGGTGTCTGTGGCATCCACTGTCATCCAAGCCACAGGGGATCTGTCAATCTAACCCCTGTCCCCTTTATCGTGTGTGTGTGTGTGTGTGTGTGTATGTGTGTGTGTGTGTCACCCCTTGTGCAGTAATATTGGAAAAACAGATCCGAATCCCCCGCTCGTTGTCAGTCAAGGCTGCCAGCGTCCTCAAGGGATTCCTCAACAAGGTAAGCAGGGTTCAGACAGCCAAAGGAGAGACACCATTATTGTTACTTTGGGTTTGCCGTCGTCTGCGAGCGTCTCTCGCTCTCCTGTTTCCCCACCATCTCTCCCGTCTGTCTGTCTCTGCGGGCCTCTCACCACTCATCACCTACTTCCCACTCCTTTATCGCTCACTGTCCCTCTTTCTCACCCTGTTATATTCCCCTCTGTCTCTCTCTGTTTTATTCTGCTACTCTCTCTCACACCATCACCAATCCCCAGTCTTTACATCTGTGTCTCACCCTTACTTCACCCTCTCTTTCTTTTTCTCTCTCCCACAGGAGCCTAAGGAGCGTCTGGGCTGCCACCCTCAGACGGGCTTCGCTGACATCATGGGCCATCCGTTCTTCCGGAACGTCGACTGGGACCTTGTGAGTCATCATCACCCTCTTATTGTTTTCTCTTTGTCTCTCTCTTATTGTTTTTATTTGAACCGGGTTGCTGCAGCAGAGACGTGAGTCATGATTTGCATTCACCGCAAGGTCTGATGAAGAAAACAAATGCGTTTGTCGAATAGGTCAAACTAGATCCATATATTGATCTACGGAGAGAGAGGTGAAGAAGACTGGTTACTAGACAGCGGAAGTTCAAATCTAAGTACACAGGAACCCGCCCCACCTCCAAATAACCTAAACAGACATCCCCTCCTCCGGGCAATAGGCGGTCTGTCAGGGCTGAGCATTATTAGGCAAATGTCCTTGAGGCAAGCAGAGACTGCAACGGGAAAGAAATGGATAGGTGGAAGAAAGACAGATAGGAAGTCGTGTGTAGACAGGAAAGCACTTGACAGACGGGCATGCAGGCAGAGAGTCCGAGCTTCTAAGACAGACGGTTGCAAGGACAGACATGCATATTGCACAGATGGACAGACTTGCTCAAAGATGCAGATATACAAGAATAAAATCATATTTTATACATCAAAGTCGTGGTAACAGTTTAACCTCTTATTGTGGTTTCCTAATGCAGTAATGTGTATTCAGTTTCAAATGTTTGAAAAGTTGTACAGTAAAAACAGAAACGTGCCAAACAATTATGCATATTCTGGAAAACTGCACTTTTGATTGCTGGTACCAAATCTAGGTGTCTCCAGTTTAGGCGTTTTCATTAGACTGGTTTAATGAACATCTGTAACTCACCCACACAAAACCCTCTTTATTATCGAGCGGGCAGCAAAAGATTTTGATCAGTGGTCTATTCAAATGCTCCACTTGTTCCAAATAAGTAAATAGGCACTTTAGGTTTAACAATAGGCACTTCATTATCAGTTTATTTTATCAGTTATGACAACGTCCAGCATAATGTAGCGTTTCGTATGACGATTACAAAAACGAACAATATGTGATGTCGTTAACTCTAACGTTAATTCACCCACACAGTTTTATGAATTGCATAAGAAATTGAGACAATAGCTAACGTTTAACATACACTCTTCCATGGATGTGTATGTCCCTTGCAGCATTTTAGCCATGGGTGTTTGCAGTTTGTCCCTTCTATGTGTCGTTCACCAGTAGACAGTTTGTCATGCGCATGCGCCGTACTAAATTTGGCTTTGTATGTCCATGGCTTGGCTGGCCGGTGCCGTGGGAAAAAGATAGACAGACAGATATAACGGTAGGCAGGGCATGTAAGGCAACCAGGATATTGCCATGAGTTCTTTTCCCCTGTTTGGTCTGGGCTGCAGGGACCCACCCATTGGTCAAACTGGAGTGATCGAGTTACACTTCCTCTCTCTGTCTGTCTGTCTGACTGTCTCTCTCCCTCTCTCACACACGCACGCGCACACACCCCCCACACACACACACACACACACACACACACACACACACACACACACACACACACACACACACACACACACACACACACACACACACACACCTGCCCCTTCACTCCACCAGTCTGGCTACAGGGAGAGTAGCTACTTGTGTCATGGGAAATGGAGGGACAGAAGTACACACAGTCTATTTGCTTGTACACAGTTGAATGCTGTCAAAGAGCAGCAGAGATGATCGCTAGATGGGACTTTTGAGAGCATATGTGTGGGTTTTGAAATGGCTCCTAATAATTATACTTTTATATGTATTGTTTTCTAGGCTACATCACCTTTTTTTAAATGAATCCACATGTCATAGCCTCTTTCATGTAGCAGTTGACATCCTAGCGAAAACATTATTGATCCAGGCAAGTTGACTCGCAACATTTACAGCAGCATCTGCAGCAGCAGTTTGGTGGGCTTGGTTACAGGAGCAGTTGAATCTGGGTTCAAATAACATCTGGGTTTTTAACAAACTGAACATTCACCTCATGAGTAGGCTGTGATCATGTACGTTTAGTGACATTTATTAAGTGGATCTCATGGTTGGTTGGTTGTTTTTTCTTCTTCAGATGGAGCAGAAGCAAGTGGTTCCTCCGTTCAAGCCCAACATCTCAGGAGAGTTTGGACTGGACAACTTTGATGCCCAGTTTACCAATGAGCCAATCCAGCTTACGCCGGATGACGAGTACGTTTCTGATTCAACTGAGGCATTCTTGTGATGTTATTCCAGAAATCTGATGAAGGCAAATGTTTTTAACCAATATTCTGTTGTTTCAGTGATGTGGTGAAGAAGATTGACCAGTCTGAGTTTGAAGGGTTCGAGTACATCAACCCGCTCTTGATGTCAGCAGAGGAGTGTGTGTGAGGGAACCAATGCACATGCATATTCAATACTCACACACAAACACACACACAGACAACACTTTCCATGGCGTCTCAGTGTCTTCAGCTGCATGGTTATGAGAAAACAACCCAACAACATCGACCTTCTGTTCGAGAGCCGTGAGCGCACTCCGTAGAACGCTTACTTGCCAAAACCAATCTCACACTCTGCCATTTATAACCACTAGTCCTTAAGCCTACCTTCATTTTCTTAATTATTTTTGTATATCATATCAAATCGGCACTGATATCAATGTGGTCATCTGTGTGTGTGTATGGGGGGCTGCTGCATTACGTAGCTGTCAAAGCTACAAGGTTCTTCCATGTTTGCTGGACATGGGGTGGGAGGGTGGGTGGGAGGGATAGTCCATGAAAAGTGAACCATTATGTTCTCTCTCTCCTCTCCATGTTGTTGTTTTTTTAATGCATATTTTATTTGTATATATGACAACCATTAATGATAGACAAGGCCTTTCTTAGCTCCTAGCCAGATCACAGTTGGACATAATTGACCATCTTTCTTTTTTTCTTTTTTTTGTCGTCATTGTGAGGTCCATATGGATTAGTGTTGTTGCAGCACCGTATCTGTACAGGGCAGAGGAAACGGAACACTAGCCTTTAAAAAAAAAAAAAAAAGAAGAAAAAACTTAACCTATATATTTTTTTCATGTTATTTAATGATGACATAGCAGTCTATATATATATAATATATAATATATATATATATATCATATTATATATATATATATATATATATATATATATATATATATATATATATATATATATATATATGTATATATATGTATATATATATATATATATATACATATATATCATATTATATATATATATATATATATATATATATATATATATATATATATATATATATATATATATATGTATATATATGTATATATATATATATATATATATATCATATTATATATATATATATATATATATATATATATATATATATATATATCATATTATATATATATATATATATATATAATATATGTTCTAAGTGTTAATATCCAGCCTGGTTTGACCTCTGGCCAAAAGGGTTGTGGTGGTGAATCCCTGTGATGATGTTGCACACACCTCTTGAACAGAGAAGGCTCCTGGTTGCTGACCCAGTTCCCTCCAGAGTGAGGGAACGTTTGTAGTAGAAACCAACCAACACTAATAATGCGTAGATATACTGACAAACTGTGAATGAAGGCATTTACTGTGTGGAGCTGGGCTTTGAGAGAGCAGGACATGATGCCTAAGTCTGGGGCACTGGCTATAGCTATGCACACCATCCATACAATCTACGTTCACACAGGACCAAAATTATTTGCAGAGAACGACGTCTTGCCGGTACGATTTAGAAGGTACAGTATATACAAATAGGAATATGTGCTGTCATAGAAATTATATATACAGATTATTTTTTGTTCATCTTTTTTTTATGATGCTATGCCTTTTCTGAAGCTTGTTACTGTACATTCTGTTTTCACCATTTTGTTTTTCTACCGATTCTCCATTCCATGTATGTCTGTCATTGTTTAATTAAGTACAAAGTGATTGTTGAAATGAGTGCTCAGTTTGATGTCCAAAGTCCAGACATGATGCAGTTACTCGTTTAGGAGCCCACCCTCCCCAAGGGATCTGTTCTTAGACCCCTGAAACGTGGCTCGCGAACTGTAATAATGTGTCTGCTGTACAAAGAATGGCACTCTGCATTTTGACCATTTCTAATTTCCACAATGAATTTCTTGGATGAGATTTTTGTAAAACATCAGACTGCTTTAAAGTGTATAAACGCTCCCATGAGCCATTCTCTCCCCTCCTGACTCCCGAGTTGGGTGAATGATGGCAAACGATAAAGCATGAACTTTCTGACTCTTCTCCAGTCAAAGTTAAACTCTACCTAGAAAATGTTTATGGGCCCACGTGGTGATAGGAGGAACAAGCACATCGTCACTGTCGGGCGGAATCCTTGTATCTCCATATTTCATCTTTTTGTTTTTTTCATAAATTAATGCCCTATTTTATACTTCATCATATGACAGTGTCGCGCAAAAGTTGCAAATTGGCCGATCGATATAAGCTCACATCCTAATGGACTGTGAGCTTGTAGATCTTCAATTTTCCCCTTTTTTTATTTCTATTTTTTTTTATAGGGCCTCCAGATTGAAAGTGGTTAAGACTGTGGGTTGTATAGATATTTAATCAATGAAAAGTATTAAGCTTGTGACTAAATAACTACAGGATATTTTTTTCCATTCCCTGAAAAGTAACGGTTTTGGACTTACAAGGTTTCCACCCGACAGCGATGACATCTAAGAAATGTTACACCTTATTTTCTTTTTTGTTATTGTTTTATTGTTACCTTTTATGAATCAGATTTACAGTTGATTCACTTGTTTTAATCAATACATTGATTCCTAATTGTTATTGGGTGAACCCTGTGGGGCCACTTTTGGTTGAAGAAAGACTGGTGATGATGCGTGATCTATGTGGGCTGAATTAAAGCACCCACTGGACTCTGCTGACCTTTATTTACAGTATGTAAAAAAACAAAACAGTTAAAGTGAAATAAACATTTTATTTCCCTCCTTGTTGTAATAGGTGTTGGCGTCAATGTGTCTCAATAATTCATGTTTCTTAGTGTTGGAATGAAATAAAGTTAAAGTTTGATGCATATTAGGAGGAGGTGAATTCACTAGTAATAATTGAGTTACTTCAGGACATATACCGTATTTGTTTTTAAATGTCTTGTGAAAAGGTTATTACAGAAAATCTATAAAAGTATAGCCTATAGGATATGGTGCATTTCAGATAAAGTGAATCAACCCCAACCCTGATATCCAGTAATAAAGCCAACAACTGTCTACTGTTTTCTTGAGAATGTGAAGCCAAGAGGTCTAGTTTTTATCAAATGCATTTCCTCTGCACCCAATGTACTCATACAAAACTAAATCAATTATGTGCCGTTAGGTCTGTAACCATGCATCTACATTTTTTTAATGCTGTTAATGATGGCTAAGGGTTGGGAGTCGATAGCTGGTTCTGAGTAGCAAAATGATTTGAATTCGATGAGCTCCCTCAAACATTTCTGTCAGTTCACACAGCCGCCTGCAATGTGCTGGTTTTGTGTACCTATTGCTACTATAAAACTTAAGTTGAAAATCAGTTGTTTTTGGTGAACGGATAGGCTATGGCTAAATGTAAATTAGGGTTGAGTCGTTAAGTTTGAGCTTTTCCAGTGTAGCTGCTTGTGGCTAATGTGGTCATGTGATTCGGGCGGCCTTTTAGAAGGCACTCGACACCCCCCCGCCCCCACCCCCGAGGTGAAAAGGTCACCGACACCACAGCTCTCCCCTCTGCCCTCACACAGCGCTCGGCATTGAGAGGTGAAAGAAAGGGGCCATGGAAATGATGATGTGTCAAAAATAATATAACGGATTGATTTGTGAGCTGCAATACAATGCCGGATAGAAAACCATTGTGCACGGCTTATTTCACATCCTGCTCCTCTAATCCATTGTATATTGTCTCAATTGAGAAAGATTTTGTGGAAAATTACTCCCCTTGTATGACAGCGAGAGACAAATTCAGCACTGCCGCACGAAGGACGAGGATGAATGTCTATGCCCAGTTCTGTATTCCCAAGATGCTGTGTTTGACATTGCTCTGGTGCCCTCTCTGCCAGAGTGTGAGGGGCTCGCCTCCCCAGGCAATGTGGCTCCACGTCACCCCGTGGAAGACACGGGGAAAGTCTAACCTTGTATAATTAATGGTGTAAAACGGAAAGGGGAATTTGAAAAAACATCCTGTTTTAATTGCTCTCATCTGTTGGATGTTTTATCCTGTCCCTGAAGGGATTCTTTAAGCAATAGCAGAGTCACACTCAGTGCTAAATGCAGTCCTTTTAGTAAAACACACCGCACCTCCAAGGTGTGTGTGTTCTGCTTTCTGGAGCTTATGTCTCTAGCACTGAGCTAATCAGTGTGTAGGAGTGACATAGGTTGATCAACAAGGACCATCAGTGTCACTTATTACATGGTACAAATGATGAAGATAGTGATACAGTAGTGTCTTCACTTTAACCACACATTTGCGTTATCGCAAATGCTATTACCATTCGCTTCAGTAGTTGACACTCAGAGTTGACTGTTGGCCACTTTAGTCATACACACCTGCATACTGTGGTGTACATACACTTGATCTGACTCATGGGGACAAATGATTTGTCACTTAAGCAATTGGATTTGGAATAATTCTATTGTAACATTCACTGAATATACTGTATAGGCTACTTAGTGTCATTAGGCTATTCAGTCAGCTACCAGAGGAGCTGGGAGATGAGACCAATGGGAACTCATTGATAAACACAAGCAGTCAGTGGTTCATATGATCCCTCTGGGCTCACATAAGGAAACTAAAAGCACTCGTGGAACTTCAAGGCTCTTTTGATAAAAGTGTCCATCAAATAGCATACTACTATAGGCCTATAGCTCAACGGATTAGATGTGTGTCATCCTTATGGTGTGAAATCTACATGTGCACTTGTGTGTGTGACCTTCAGCTCGATCTATACTTAATCGTAGGTCGGAGCATAAATTCAGCATTAGAAGAGCACTGCCACAGTAGAACCATTTTGCACATCTGACCACCGTACAGCAAGGGACACATTTCAATATCCCAACATCAACTTTCGAGCGAGGATGTATGACAATGATTGTGAGGTGTGGGTCCCTGGGGCCCACTTAGTGCTAAGTCCAATAACACTTGAGATGGAGCCTAAGCTAATAGAGAGGTCTATCAATGTGCTAGTCCGTTATATTCTGTCTGTGAATCCCTACTCCCCTGCCACTAACCATACCACCCCGTCCTGCTGCTTTGTGTTTTCCCCCTTAATGAACAATCAGCGCCGGTCATGTTATTGCACATATGAGATTCATTTACTCCCTGCAGCACGCGGAGTGATGTTATTACAGGAAAATCAATGTCCCTCCTGTTGTTCTCTGGAGCTGGACAGGGTGTACACCGCATCTGCTCTCATAATACTACTGCTGACCTTGCTGTCAGGGAGCGTGGCAGGCGAGGGTAGTGGCAACGGTTGAAACGTTTGGCAGTGTTGTTTATCAAAGCTTTATCAAGCCTTCTCTGTTCTCTTGTAGACCTGTGACATCAGACTGTGAGACAGTCAGTCAGTCAGTCAGTCAGTCAGTCAGTCAGTCAGTCAGACAGACAGACAGACAGACAGACAGACAGACAGACAGACAGACAGACAGACAGACAGACAGACAGACAGACAGACAGACAGACAGACAGGGCTTACTGCGTACTCTCAGGGCTAAAAAAAGAAAAAGAAAAACAGCCCCTTGCAGCCAGCACAGGCTGTGCAGACAGAGCATGATAACCTTTAGATGAAAGATCCCAGTTAAGAACAGACTACAATGTGTTTAACCCTCCTATTATGTTTGGGATCAATTTGACCCCATTCAATGTTTAACATAAATAAATGATAGATTTATAATAAAATAATGACTTGATGGTTGAATAATTTGATGGTTACTACTACTGGGTAAACATGAAATTCCCATGATGATATGTTTTCAATGTGCTGTGCACACAGTGCCTATCGGTGTGGTTTGGGGTTAATCTGATCCCAAGCTGTATTAAACATATAAGAAATATCAACATTTTACACACATTTGTTTTGGTTGTTTGGGATTTTTGGGGTTACTATAACATGCAAATGTATAATCTTCAAAAAACGTACTTGTGCTATAGGACCCAGAACTATGCATTCATGATTTGTGGCATTTTTGTCAAATGGCCCTTCCTGCAAACTTTGGAAGCCAATCATAGCAAATCAGTATTATTATGAAAATTCTGACTGATAGATATTGATCACATGATTAGCTGTCCACAGACAAACAGACAGACACAAACACACGACAAAAAACATAATGTCCGCCTCCCAGCCTTTCAGCCTGGTGGAAACAAGGTAGGCCTTCTTAGAAATAATATAAACACATTAAAACACCAAGAAGATCTTTATGTCCAATTTGGGGGGGGGGGGGCTAAAGGACTATTTTGTTAGCCAATTAAGAAACATAAAGCACCTGACACATAAGCTTTGGTAACAATTAAAATTATAATCATTTTCTGGAGGATTATTGATTGATTGATTGATTGATTGATTGATTGATTGATTGAATACTTTATCAACATGCTTATTAACAGTACAGGTGGTACAGTCAAAGGTTATGCTAAAAGGATAACACAAAAAGCCCCAGGGGCTTGTTTCCATTGTGATCCTTTGTACTCAATTCATCAGTCATACATATAATACAGAAAATACAATAAATATATACCGTACAAAATATACAACAAAACATAATGGAATAAAGCTAAGTAGAATCATAAGGTATATTTACAGAGAAAGTATGGGAGGGGGTGGGGGTCAGGGGATTCTGCTAACAAGGTGTTCAAGGAGTTAAACTATGTTCACTTCTATTTTGACAAAAGGAATTATTTTAGGCTAGTTATTAAATTGTCGGATGTGTGTGTGTGTGTGTGTGTGTGTGTGTGCGTGCGTGCGTGCGTGCGTGCGTGCGTGCGTGCGTGCGTGCGTGCGTGCGTGCGTGCGTGCGTGCGTGCGTGCGTGCGTGTGTGTGTGTGTGTGTGTGTGTATATATTGTATATATCAATATATGAACAATGAAAATGAACTAACATAAATTTCTTAATAATGGCTAATAATAATGGATTTTGTCCTTCACACAGCAGATAACATTAATTCCATCAGTGAAAGCGGAATGGTCTACCTGACCTCTTGACCTTATTCAGACGGTAGGCCCATAAAGAGGGTTGGGGGAAGGGGGACTCTCCAGGGACAGACAGACATGCCGCAACAACCCCCATACTAACCCTTACATGTTTGTCTGCCTTTTATCCTCAAACGACCTCTCCCTCTCTATCTCACTCTCTTTTTTTCTTTACAAATCTGACACAACAAACCCTGAAATGATGGCGCAACCCTTTGCCATGTGAGTTTTGTGCCAGCAGATGCCAACTGAGGCTGTGTCAATAACACAGCTTCCGACCAACAACAGAGCAGAGCTGATAGTGACAAACCAGCTTAATGTAGCCAGTATGTTTCAACCCCTCCCCCAGAGCATCTGATTCATTCAATAAAACTGTATTGTCATGAGTTGTCTGTCAAAAGTATTACTTAAAAGTGTGGTGGTGATTGTGGTTGTGGTGGTGGGGGATGGGGTGGGGACACGGGACAATCTGATACTGAGAGAGGGTGGGGGGTGGAGGAGGGGGGCTGGGTGTGCTGTAATGAAGGTATAATAATCATCACACCCCCTGTGAGAACAACTAGCACCTTGTGAAAGGGAAAGGCCAACAATACACAACTACAGGGAGAAACATTATGTAAAAAATAAAACTGGCCTGTATTTGCCACAATTTTATATATATATATATATATATATATATATATATATATATATATATATATATATATATATATATATATATATATATATATATATATATATATATATATATATATATATATATACATATATACATCTATATACATGTATACATAATATATAGTTCTGACACTTGCTTTTTTATTGAATTGTGTGTGGTCTTCTCTTCTTAATACTCTTTTGCTCTCCTGGTAAAAAAAAAAAACAATGAGTTATAATATAGGGTAAAACCCAGACAGACAGACAGACAGACAGACAGACAAGACACCCCCTGCATGACGTCTCCAGTCAGCAGCAGCAGCCCCGTGCATCCATCCAGCTCCGTGACGTCACGCGGAGGAGCGTCGCGGGGCTGGCCGCAGCACGCAGCGCTCCAGTCAGTCAGTCAGTACCGTAGCAGACCGCGGCCGGAGGAGGACTCTGTATACAGCAGTACCACGGCGGAGACACACACACGCGCGCACACACCCGTGTTTACAGGCAAGTGTTTACTATACTAGCGACAGACATTTCTTGTTTTCAATGTTGACGTTGTTGGTGGTGGTCGTAATCGTAAATGGTGGAATATAACATAATACGCTTCGTTTTGAGGGGGGTTTAAAATGCCGCAGAGTGAGAGAGGGGAGAGAGAGAGAGAGAGAGCGGTGGTGGTAGAGAGACACTCACACGCTGTATGTATGTGTGTATGTAAATCTCATGTATGGTCGCTCGCGCGAGGCGAGGGTGTCGCTCGCTTAAAAAAAAAGAAAAGAAAAAATATAAGCTAACAGACGCGACCTGATCTTTATTTATTTACATTATTGCGGGCGACACGGTCGTCCCCGCCGCCACAGCAGTCAGGTTATGGTTATATTAGCTGGACGTGCTGCTTGTAGTAGCCATGAAGGCTAGCTAATGTTACTAAACTGGTGGAGAGTGTATTCAGTGAAAAACGACGAGACATTTCTCCCATAATGTGTTACAGTGGAAAAGCTACGCCTTCGCCTCCTCCTCACAGCAAAGCACGTAGCCTCTACTACAGACATGTCCGTGTTTTCCTTCTGTCGTCTGATATATTATTATCATGTACGCTTATTGATTGGAAATGTTGAATGTTTTCACTCTCTAAACGGAATCAAGTGAGGAGGGGGGGGGGGGGGTATAAACAGCCCGACCCTGTCTGTCTGTCTGTCTGTCTGTCTGTCTGTCTGTGATTGTGACATGTATTGGTTTGGCAAAAAAACAAAGCTATAAACGCCCAGAGGATTTACTTGTATGTGTGTGTGTGTGTGTGTGTGTGTGTGTGTTATGACCAGACCCAGACTGTAGACAGTGAATGTCATTATCAGTGGTGTGTGTCTGCATACCGCTGCCGTCGTGGCTGGGCTGGCTGGCCGGGGGGGGGGGGGGGGGGGCTGAAGTACAGTTCACCCGCAGACGGGGGGAGGGGGGGGGGCACTGGTGTCCTTGGGAGCCGATCATCCCAAAGGAGGGCTTCATACAGTAGTCTCAACAGTGTTGCCATGTTGGCTTATTATAAGCGACTTTTGAGGAATATTTTCATGATAATGTTTCGTGCCAGGCACCATTTGTGTTGTTTCAACAAAAAAAAAAATCCAAATATTCCACATTTTATTGCAAGAGTTTTTGAAAATAGCGGATCTACAAGTTCACAACGCGTGGCGATGGAAAGCGATTGTTAGCTTGGGATCGGCTATTTTCAAATCGCTGAAGCATATTATAGGTTTAAAGTGCTCATGGGGCCTATTTGCTTCTTTTTGGCTTGTTTTCCGAGACATGGTTGCTCATTTCTCTCACAAAATATGGCACCACTGCTCTCAACTCCGTAATATTACCGTCCGTTAACGTTTCTTTCAACATACACAATCCATGTGTTATTATAGGAAAAACTGTAGTGTTTTGGTGATCATATGGGGTTTGGTTGTTAGAGATTGTTCAGCTACACTACTGGCTGGGGGTCCCTGCCTGCATTGGTGTTCATCATACGAGATTAATTGCAGCGATTCTTTTGCTTTTTCCCCGATCGGACCGTGGTGGAGTTCGGCTCTAAATGCGTCGTATAGAGGATCTAGCTTTCTATTTGCATGGGGTTCTGTTGTGGAAAACTTACTGTATTGAAATCCAGTTAGCTAAACCAAACAATTTATGTGCACTACAGGATTTTCTAGAGTGGTTTTATGCTGCCCGCATCCATTTGAGCATAATCAGAATACAAAATATTTCATCAGTCTAAAATAATGCACTTGATCAGAACTACATAATGTGTCTACTGTAACGTCAAAGTAACTATTAATTAATTCCTAATTAATTGCCATAACTAATGAATTGAGGCGAAAAGGAGGGTAAAAAATAATTGGCTACTCAGATTTAGGGGAAAAGGAAAAAAAGTAACTATTAATTACGTTCGATCCGACGTTTTCTTTTAAATGGTGGTGTCATATTGTAGTAGTAGCCTCTATCATCTACACAGGCTATTCCTGTTAACATTCACGACTGTAATAACGCTATACAAAACGCCTCATTCCACACTAGGTGTCATGCTGGGGAGGTAATGACCAAACCAAGCAATGGACTGGACGCTGTTGGTCCTTTTATTGTTTTAAATGGGGGGAGCAGACACAGTAGACGGGACAGTGGATTGGAAAGGGCGCTTTAATTTGTTTGATTTATTTAGACTCTATACTATAGTTCACAGTGTAATGGTAAAATGGCTGTGTAGTAGTGGTTTTAGCTTGGGTTGGACCAACTGGTTTCACCACCTGTTAAAATTAGCACTCTGTCTTCAGTGTCTTGGAAATTTTGTTTCACTGCAGTTGGTGACAACTTGGATGCAAATTCAGCTGGGGTTCAATTACAAGGGCTGAAAGGGCTTGTGTTTGTGTGAAGTATGGTAATGGCCTTTTGGCTTAGTGGTCCATGTAAGCAGCCATTGACCTCTTAAACCCCCGACCACCAGTGGCCATAAAACATTTTAAATCCTTATGGGTATTTTCATGCCCCACAACATTTGTTGATGAGATCATTTCCTGTATTCTCTCTGTAGAGAGCATATAAATTACACATAGTTAGAATGAAGTCTTAGTGCTTTATGTCTTGCTCTACATTTGTTCTTTCTAAATAACTCCTTTTTTCTTCTTGCTGTAGGAAATAGACCAAAACACTGAGACCTTCTGCTTCAATCACCATCATGCGTGTGTCTGCGTACCAGAAGATTTGTATAATTTGAAACAAAATAAGGAGAAAAGACAGACTCGGAGGGATATACGAGGAGCTCAGCCAAACTGACAGACAGAACGACAAAAACCCAGTGCTCAGACATGGCCAGCACTCAGACCAGTTTGAAAACTCCTTTCAAAGACTTGACCTCATTCAAGGGCAACATGAAACGACTTTACCGAGAGCGCCTGGAGGACGCTCCCATAAAGAAGCGTGTGATGGCAGAGATCAACCTTAAGCGCCGCAGCATGGAGTCCCTGCCCCGCACCCCCAAGGTGAAGAGGGAGCAGATGGACGAGTCCGAGGCTGACCTGGAGGGCCGTGCCGAACTGCACTTGCTCGGCTCGGCCAAAGCTCTGGACCTGAGCCCGGGCCTGAAACATACGCTCGCCCAGTTCACCCTCAGCAGCCAGAGCTCCCTAGGGGGCCCGGCTGCCTTCTCAGCCCGCACAGGCCACGAGGCGTCCCCTGCCGGTGGCATGGCTCCCCTGCCCTCCCCTCCGGTGCTGGGAGGTGGACCTCTGCTGGTGCCCTGCGACAGCTCCACTGAGCTGACCCATTCCCTGCTGGAGGGAGAGTCCATCTCGTGCTTTGCTGTTGGTGGGGAGAAGCGCCTCTGCCTGCCCCAGGTGCTCAACTCGGTGCTGCGTGACTTTTCTCTGCAGCAGATCAACGGCGTGTGTGACGAGCTCTACGTCTACTGTTCGCGCTGCGACGGCGAGCAGCTGCATATCCTCAAGGTGCTGGGCATCCTGCCTTTCAACGCGCCCTCCTGTGGCCTCATCACCCTGACAGACGCCCAGAGGCTGTGCAACGCGCTGTTGCGCCCTGGGGCTGCCCTGCCTGTCGACTCCAGCGGCAAGCTGCCCACTCAGGGCCTGCTCAAGGAGAGCGAGGCCAGCTTCCAGGTTGAGCACCAGTGTCTGGGAAAGTGCCATGGTCTCTTTGTCCGCCAGTTCTACACCCAGCCCGAGGCGCCCTGCATCCAGTGCGTGGAGTGCCAGTTGCTGTTTTCACCACAGAAGTTTGTCATGCACTCGCACAAATCGCCCGACAAGAGGACCTGCCACTGGGGCTTTGACTCAGCCAAATGGCCTTGCTACCTGCAGCTGGCCAGGAAGTATCAGGGCACGCCCGAGGAACCCCAACTCAAACAGCTCTTAGACGAGGTCAAGGAGAAGTTCCACTACAAGCTCAAGAGGTCACTAGACAAAGTAAGTCCACCCTAATTAATAAATGAAACCAGCCAGGTTTGTCTTGGGAACACATGTCTTGGTTTTTGCTTAAATGTGCTGTCAAGGTCGCTGCTAGTTGTCTGGGGTGAAAGGAGCGAATCCGAGCTGTGGTCGTTATGTTTGGGTTTGCGCTGAAACTTTCCATGTTGGCTGTTGTACTTGGTTCTCCCCCACTTCCTTTCTGTAATGATCCAGCCCCATGTTCTCTATGTCCTGCAGCTGTGACTAGACGTGATCAGTGCTGGTGTTTTCTTAAACCAGCACTGACCTAGTATGTGTGAGTGAGGCTTGGGACAGGTGGTGACATTATGCGTGGCCTGATCTGATCTTATGAGGCCAGGCCAACTGGCTGCAGCCAGAGGGGAAGTGCATCATTTGTTCCCTTAGGTCACCTAGGGGTCGCTTGGAATGTAATTGAACAAAAGGGCCATTTCACTCCTTTTAACTGGGGTTATTACTTGCCAATCAGTCGGCCTACATGAGGGCTTTTAAAACGAATCATTGCCAATGATTACTTTTAAAAGCCCTCACATAGGCAGACTTTAAGAATAAGGTTATTACTTAAAAATAAAAAAATGTTTATATGATAACTGGAATTATTTATCTCCATATCCCGCCCCTTCGTCCCCATGTACACCTATCACACAGACAGGCCAATGACTCAATGACCCTACTAGTAGTTTGTGTTAAGTGCCAGAACTCTATGGAGTGTGAGTGGGCTGTTCCTGGCTTTATATTTTCTTTCATTATTTTTGGAGGACAAAAAAAAAGTGTCACAGCAGTGGTACCAACGAGCCTTTTCTAAAAGTCAGCGGTCAGTAGGGGGTAAAAAAGCTCTAGATTGTTTCTGTGCCATTGACGGGCATATGTCTCATGACCTCCCCCTGACCACAGTGGACTCTGGCTGTTCTTTGTTGTTTTTGTTGTATTTTGTCAGGAAGGGTTGGCTTGCATTTTTTTGTTTTTCCGTTTCATGTGGTTTGACTTGTTACAGTAGGAGACATTCGAACATTTTTTTTGTCAATTCAAGCAATCCAGAAAGACTTTTTTGTTTGTTTGGCTTTTGCCTTTATTTCCAAAATAAAAATAAAAATTGACAGTAGAAACAAGACCATAGAAAAAAAGAAACCTTAAAATATAGAAACAGGTGCACCATCCTGTGAAGGTTAATGTATCCTTATCTTGAAGGAGTGAATGCTGAACACATTACCCACCACAGTATTTTCCACCATACGTTTCTCTTTTAAAAGGGATTGAACTGGAAGTGAACCCCACCGCAAAACCCTGATTCACAGAGCTTAGTGGTGGCAGCACTGCGACAGGCAGCGGGTTAAGCCACCAGCACAGTGTGAGTGTGCGTGCATGTGTATGCCGAGCAGACATGCAGGAGATGAGAGCGTGTATTTATAGTGTGTGCAGGTATGAGAGTGGAGCACACACGCTACTGTAATCCAGCGCCGCTCGCATTCTATCCAGTTATGTCTATGCGAGCCAGCGAGAAGCTCCCGGTCTCTCTCACACTCTCCCTCCCTCCTTCTCCCGGCGTGTTTAACTTGGTGTGAGTGTGCCGGAAATGCCGTCTGCTGTCTCGTCTAGCGCAGTGGTTCTCAACCTGGGGGTCGCGACCCCCAGGGGGGTCGCCAAATAATTTGGGGGGGTCGCCAGATTTTTTGGTGAATTTGAGAAAAAAAAAAGTTTTTTTTTTTTTTTTTTTAACAAAATATTTTTTTTATGTTATCATTAATTCATGTTTTATCAGTTAATTTACTCAATTTACCCACTTTTTGCAAAAATGTTTTGATAATAAACAATTATCAAATAACCTATTATAAATAAATAACCTTCGCGCGCGCAAACGGGACCGCTCGTGCGCGCGAACGGGACCGCACGCGTGCACGCGGGGGGTCGCGGGAAATAATATCATTATTTTGGGGGTCGCGGCCTGAAAAGGTTGAGAACCCCTGGTCTAGCGCCCCAACAGCATTCCTGCAGCACCCCGGCCTAACCCCCCGTTTCTTGGCTAGAGGTTTGTCTTATAAGATTTAACCACTATCAACTTGGGGTCCCTACTTGGCCATGTCATTGTGGGTGAAAACTTGTAAAAAGAAAAGTAAAAAAAAAAAAGCAACCTTTTTTCACAAGGCATCACAGGTTGTATTTTGTCAGAGTACTAGGGATTTCTACAATAGATAGTATGAACATGGATGCACATTTGTGAACATACAGTACAGGTACAGGAAAAGAGACATACACCCACTCAAGGTGTAGTAGGCCTGTGTGACAAGTCCAATGTCCCTTGCGGTGTGTGTCTGTGCGCAGTGCCGCCATCACTATGCAATAAGCTGGTAACTGGAGGCAAGTATGACGCATCTTTGTCTCCATGTCTCACACCTCGCCAGTCTCTCTGGAGCCTCTGTCTGACTGTCTCACCACAATTTTCAGGTGTCGTCTACCACTGGGGGATTTTTCCTCCTCTGCTGCTATTGGGTTTCTTTTTACTTCAACTTTTTCTTTTAATTACTTCTTTTCTTTTCTTTTTTTTAGTTGACCGCTGTTATTATTGCCTTGTTTTCTTGTTGCTCTATTCTTCTGTGGGCAGGGCCTAATCGGCAATGGTGCTGCTGTGTTTAATGATTGTGGAAGTGAAATCTTTTTACACAATCACACAGACACAAACACAGTCATGCCATAGTGGTGCACAGACATTTTGAAACACACGCAGAGTCGCAGACACACAATCACAAATGGCCATGTTCCTGGAAAGCCACTTGCTTGCGTGACTTCAGGAAGCAGGTGACTTTTTGGTGTTGGAAGAGGAACCCCCCCAGAGCGGATGCAGAAGCGTGTGAAAGGCCAGCAGCCAGGGAACAAGGTGACCCAGTACTGTTGGCCCTCTGCTCAGGACACCGAGGTTCTCTTCCAAATTCCCACCCCTCTCTGTAATGTGCGCGTGTTTGAATGGAAAAATCACGTGTGTTTATGTACGCGGAAAGCGTGCGTGTTCATGTGTGTGTTTTGGGCTAGCAGGAAGTGAAGCAGACGGACATGTCTCTCACCCTGAACATCCTCCAGACTCGTATCGTCTAGGCTCTCCCACTGCGCTGCCACAGTGACTCACAGTTTCCACATCCCAGTGGATGTTAGTGAAAGGCCAGCCAGGCAGCCAGGGGGCTCTTAGCCCCCCCCCCCCCCCCCACCACCCCACACATACCTTCAGAAAGAGATGGCCCGGCATGTTGGTTTAACCCCGATTCCAGACCCACTACCCCCAACGGGCCCTTATTTACACACAGTGTCAATGTGCACATTGACGGCTAGTTCAAGGTTTTTTTTTCCAGAGAGAGTGGAGGGGGTTTGGGGTTGGGGGGGGGGGGGGCACACGAGGCCAGAAGACATGAACAAGACTGGCCTTCTGGAAGTTTCTTGCACCCTCCCTCTCTCCTAAACTGCTACCAGTAACGGCATCCTGTTGGGAATGTTTGGTGTGAGAAGCAGCAGGGCAGTTCAAACCCCATTTTACCCTCATATAGGAAAGAAAAACCTGCCCTTTGTGCCTTCAGGTACAGTTTATACCTAACTGGCCGCTCCCTGCACTGTAAACAAAGTTCACAAGAAAGATGCCGCCATTGGACCACCGCAAGCTAACCGCTTATCTCCAGAGTCACTGCATTATCCTAAAACACAATGAGTTCATTTGTCCTTCAGGGGAATGACGAGCGTCCACACGTTTCCTCAGACGAGATAGCATGTCGTCATATCTGTCTGGGTTTTTTTCTTCTTTCAGATTAAAAGGGAAGAACTTCCCACTCGATGATCTGTTCTTCCCTTGTGAAATATCTGTCTAGCTGGAAGGACATTGTGTCTGTTTGGGCTACATGTTTACATGGCCTGTCATCAGACATGAGCTATGACATGGCTCTGTGTTGCAGCATATCTAGAGCACAACATCCCCAGGAGATAATTAAACTGACTTTGTGGTTATTAAGAATACCGGGCAGTGGACAATATTATATTATATCTGGAGATATACAGTACTTAACATATCTTTTACACACAGCGAAAAGAATGAACAAAGTAATCAGAATAGAGGCAAACGTCTGTGTCTACTGTCTACCCATTGGTTGGTATCTTAGATTCATGCACTTTTTCATGAAGGGTAAAACCAAATGCTGTAATCATAATGACAATATTTTGTCCATATTCTCAAACACTGTTAGCTGAGGAGTGCTGTTGGCATTATAGCTGTGTGTGCCCCATCGGGCCTCTGTCTGTGTGTCCGCCAGTGTCCTGTTTATAGCCTTGCCTCTTGGCCCAGAGTCAGCAGCGTCAGACAGAGAGAACAGCCTTCCTCTGTGTTGTCTCCCCAGCCCGACTGAGACTGAGACAGTGGCTGCGGTGCAGACGTCAGACAGCTGCCTCTCGCCGGCTTCCTCTTCTTTGCTATTTGGAAACCAGTGACTTCATTACCGCAGACCAGCGCAGCTGCACTCTCTGAAGCCTGTTTCCTTGGCTGTCTGTTCTCGTCTGTCTGTCTCTCTCTCTCTGTCTGTCAGTCTCTCTCTGTGTCTGTGGGTCTGTCAGCTAAGATATCTAATTGGGTTTTGGCAAGCTCTGCTTATAATTCACTGCTCTGGCTTTGCTGTCTCTCTCTCTCCGTCCCTCTTCTATTTCTTCTCATTTACTTCCCCTTTATCTCCTCGCCACTTCTCCCTTTCCTTCCTGTCCCCTCCATCTCGTGTCCTCGCGCATAGTGTCCCCCTGCCCTCGGATCATCATGTCATTATTAACACACCCATCCTCCACTCGTCATCATACCGTCTCTTCCTCTCTCCTCTTCGTCCGAGACCAGACCGATCTGCAGCACGATATAACCCACGTGTGTCCTCTCTTCCGAGCAGACAATACGCCCCCGGGGGCCCCAATTAGCAGGACGGTAACAAAATAAGCGGCCAAATGACCCGATAAGTCGATGGTTACATAAGCAAAGGACCACTTGTGTGCTACGTCTGCGAGTCGGACGTGGAGGAGAGATGGCAGGTATCGATTGAACAGGCCTCCCGACCTTGATGGATGCGGCGGGTCGTCTAGTGACACCAAGGGAGGGAGGGGGGGGGGGGGGGGGGGAGAGGGTGAGCGGTGACGGAAGAAAGAGGAGAAGAGTGAAATGATGTGATTCAGTCACAAGGACACATCCAGCTGTGGACGGAATTACATAAGGATGTGTCTGTGTTCTGACTTGTTGGGCAGAAATCTCTTATCTCTATATTTTAACTTTTTTGCGGAGGGGTTCAAATCATTGGTAGGCCATAACAGTTACAGAGTGTGGCATTACCTCCCCTCCCTCCATTCCTCCTGTGTTAGTGAACTCATTGTACACGCAATAATCCAACAACTTGAGATGGTTTATGACAATAATTTTGTTGATGGGTTTGCATGCACGCCAGTAAAGCAATAATAAAAAAACAACGGTTTATGATTCAGTCAATAATATACTGTCTACATTACCTCTGGCAACTGCCTAAAATACTTTTTTGACGACATCGGTATCTGCAATTATGCAGCCAATCATATTTATATCGAATTTATAACATTTACATTTTTTAAATTTTAAAGATTTTGAGCTTTAGTGGTAAAATAAAATAAAAATATATGCTTAATTTAAAATGTTATCAATCACAAACACACAAGTCAATTTTTCTTTTCTCAAATAGAAATTTGCACTTTTTTTTATAGGTCAAAACATTAGTAATCAGTGGTCTAGGACTCTCCAAAATCGGACCCAAAAATCTGGCATTGGTCAGGCTCTACCAGACAGGAGAATTAGCACAGACAGACAGACAGACAGACAGACAGACAGACAGACAGACAGACGGACGCTTGACTGTGAAAACACAGCTCCTCTCATGGGAGCAGAAGAAGGCATGTGAGAGAGAGGGAGAGTCGTCACGGCTGCAGCCTCTCGCTTTCTCTCTCTCTGCCTTCTTCTGTTTCTCTTCTCCCACCCTGAAAACAAGCAATGCCCACAACTAGTGTGGGTAGTTATGGGGGCCTGGGCCCCTCTCTCTCTCTGTCTCCATCTCTCTCTCTATCTCTCTCACTCTCCCCCCTCTCTCTCAGTGAGTGAAACACTAACTTCACAGCGTCTGGAACAGCCCTCCTGATCGTCCAATCACGTTCCGTCTGACTGCAGTTCTCCCCCTAGGGGCGCTTGCTTGTGCTCTCTCTCTCTCTCTCTCTCTCTCTCTCTCTCTCTCTCTCTCTCTCTCTCTCTCTCTCTCCTCTCTCTCACCGCCTCACCCCACCGCTGTGCATATTTCCCTGTTTGTTTTGTGCGCTTTTCAAAAACCACTCAAACAAACATTGAATCGCAATGAAAAAAAATCTGATCTGCGAATGCGCGCTCAGAATAACCCTGGGGTCTATTATGTGTCTTGAGCTGACATGCCCATGTAGACGTAGACGGCATACTAGCTGCTTGGGTGACTGCAGCCAGCACTGGGCCTCAGCCCCCCCCCCCTCTCCCCCTGTCGGACATGGGCTAAAAGGGGCCCCCAGTGGGTGGGGCCAAGCCAAGGGGCCTCTGGGTTGTCTTCAGTTCAGCACCAGTTCCACAACGGCTCTGCAGAACCATGAAGGAGCCCTTCTTTATTACACCTTTTAAAAAAATGGTTTGTAGGAAACTTTGTGTCTTTCAGACTCACTTCACATCCAGTGTTTCATTTTTATAATTCATTATTAATACGTACGTTATTCGTGATAATTTCCCAGGCTCTGGGTTGGGAGGGGAGGTGAAGATAATCCACGGCCGTGGGAATGACATGAGCTCAGATAGGCAGAGATACTGCGTAGCCTCTGCCACGTCTGCCAGGCAGCGGACACATAGACTAAACAAACCCTTCCTCCCTCCCTGCTGGCCTGTTTGGATGTCTGCCGCACTCTGTCTCCCTACACTGTCGAATCCTCAGTGTTCATTTAACTCTGAGGGTGTAAAAATATGTGTCCATTTGCATTCAGTTGAGCACTTTCAAACTGCTTTTCCTATTTTGGGTAAATCTCTTAAAAAAACTTTTTCAAAATGATTTGACACGTGAGCTTGTAGATCGGCCATTTCCCGCAATTTCTGTACATCGTAGAACAAAGAATAAAACATGGCTTAATTAACATGATTTTACCACGTACATGCACAGATACACACATATTCATGCATGCTTCAGACCAATTTGTTGCTTACATGGGACATACGAGCCATGAGAATGAGAGCGTGGTGTGAGTAGGAGGAAGAGGGCGAGAGAGGGCCGACATAATGAGCTGCTAGTTCAAACATGACGGCAAAGAAGGGAAAGGAAGCACGTCAGATGGTAACATGGTGGAGTTTTTTTTGTACATGACGAGACCCAAGAATAATGAGGAGCCTTGGTATTAATTAACGGACAGACATGCTTGATGAGAAGATTAACTGTCCGCCGTCTCCCCTCGTCTCCCCGGGAGACGGTCAGAAAAGGAGTAAGGGATGGATGGATGGATCGAGGGAGGTGTGGGAGACAGGAGAAGGAAGACAGGCTTGTACTGTAAGGGGCTGCCAGCCTGTGTGTGTGTGTGTGTGTGTGTGTGTGTGTGTGTGTGTCTGCTGTGTACAAGCAGGGAGAGAGTGTGTTTTGCATTTGAAAGGCTCCTCTGTGTGCCCCCTCTCCCAGTGGGAACGGTGATTAATGGAGATATAAATGGAGAGACCCAGAGAGACGGCAGGGCTGCTTTCCATAGGCGCGCCATCATACACTACACAACAGAGACAAACACACACACTTGCGCGTACACACACACACACACACACACACACACACACACACACACACACACACACACACACACACACACACACACACACACACACACACACACACACACACACACACACACACACACACACACACACACACACAACCACACACTCTCTCTCTCTCTCTCTCTTTCTTATTCTCTCTCCCCCTCCCTCCCACACAGCCCCAGTCTTCCAGACAGGCAGATAAACAGTGGATATCAAAGGCGTGTCACGCGTCCCGCCGGGCCGCCACTCGGCACATCCACAACACATTAGGACCCGAGCTGCCCGCTCCACTGATCCATTATGCATGATGCAAACACAGGGAAATCAGGGGAGGGGAAGAGATGGGGGGGGAAAGAAGAAGAAGAAAAAACACAGTCAGGCCGCCGCGCAATTAAAAGGAATCCCCATCCCTCCACTTTGCCGCTAATTTATTTGCGTGTTTCGGTAAACGGCTTCGTCATTTCCATATGGAAGACATTCCGCTTTTTCATTTTCTTTGTGTGTGTGTGCATGCATGGTGTGGTATAGTGCGGTGGGGGGGGGGGGGGGTGGGGGTCGCCAAATAGCCCATTATGTGCTTAATGGTGCAGAACAGCGTTGGCGATGCCAAAGCTAGCTCTGTTCCGGTGGTTGGTAGCCTTCAGCCTCCGCAGCAGATCAAAGTGGACAGCGCAGCAGACCACTGGTTGGTTGAGCTAACTTATTATCTGCACCTCCAGCCATTCATGTTGCAGCCTCACCTTTGCTCAAGTAACATCAAACACCCGTAAGCTGTTTTTTTTCTTTTTTTTCTCCTTTCCTTCCCCCCCCCCCCCCCCCCACAATGCTGCTGTAGCGGCGGCCCCAATTCCTTGTAACTGCTTATCACTGCAGGGGGCCCCTCACTGATGCTGCTAAAAGGACTGAAGCCCTAAAAAAAAAGCCAAGAGTCGGGTAAACAGACTTTTGCAACGGCCATTGAAACAAGTGACATTTTCTGGTCCGTGTCTTTCAACTCCCCCCGCCCCCCCCCCCCACCGCCCCTGCCCCCACTTGCCTCGATGTGTGTTTATCTCTCCAGTATTCCCACCCTCAGCGACAACACACATGGGGATCGCCTCTCTCTCTCCTTGGCCTTTCTCACAGGACACACAGATACACTAATATAGCGCACACCCGTGCAGTCATACACGCACACGTACACACACGCACCCAGGTGTAAGCTTCCTCGGCTCTTAGGAGTCCCACAGGGGTTCCGAACCGTGCTTCTGTAGCCTTTAAATAGAAGCCTGTTATTCTCTGTCTCCTCTACAGCATCCCCCCACCACCCATAGTCTCTGCTGTATAAGCTACTGTAAGTGGTAGACAGGCCTTTAGGTCAATGACCTCCAGTTATAATAAATAACTTAGTATATATCATAAGTAATTGAATGTGCATGTTTGAGCCACAGAAACATAGTAAAGGAGTTTGTGTGTGTGTCTGTGTTTCAATGCAAGTGCGCATATAAACAAGTTGTCTGTTTTTTTTTAATTGCGTGTGTGTGTGTGTGTGTGTGTGTGTGTGTGTGTGTGTGTGTGTGTGTGTGTGTGTGTGTGTGTGTGTGTGTGTGTGTGTGTGTGTGTGTGTGTGTGTGTGTGTGTGTGTGTGTGTGTGTGTGTGTGTGTGTGTGTGTGTGTGTGTGTTTGAAACTTTCCATCCGTGTGACTGTTTCTCTTCTCAGTCTAGTCCTCTGTCACGCAGTGCTCATAGCCTTGTGTGTCTCTGTTGAACTCCATGGCTTTTGGTTTTTACAAATCTGGAAAGGTTTGTTGCCAACTCACTGTGACTACTGCCACCGTCATTGCAGACAAGTCCATTTCATCATCACCATCGTCTCTTTTTGTTTTTTAACAATCTGTCTCAATTGCATCCTGATGCGATGAGAAATATCAATTGCTTCCAGCCACATGCTGGGGATTTTTTGTCTGCCGTCGACTTTAGTTCCAGCCACTTTAATTCCGATAAGAGTAGAAACAACAGTACAGCAGTTTGTGACTGGTAAATCACATAAACTGGTACTTTCCTTTTTTGGGTCGTCTGCCACCTTGACTGTCACCAAGTGGTAGCTGGTAAACCAGACCGAGACATGACCCACATGCGTGTCTGTCTGAGTAGGCAGACAGACACACACACACACACACACACACACACAGGAGTATGAGATCCTGTGACTGTGACAGACTCAAACGCAGCCAGGCAAGGAGACACACACACGCACTTAACCACCACAGGTCACTTCCTCTTGTCACCACGCCAACCACTTCCTGCAATGTGAGTCACCGGTCTGCATCACCGTTGCGGTCAATGCATCTCTACGTGTGTGTGTGTGTGAATGCTTATCATCATGGACAGCATGGAGCCGGGATGGGAGATTTATCACTGTGCTGGTCTCTCCAAATAGGCCCCTTTGATCTAAGCCCAGGTGTGTGTTCACTCAGTCTGACTCAGCCATAATGTCTTTCTTTAAACCCTGCACCGCACTTTTGGAAATCCGTCAAGCACGCCTCAGACAACTGACTGTTTAAATTTAACGACTCTGGCCGATCAGGCGTTGTCTCGTCACTCCTTTGGTCATAGGCTTTGGAATGACATAGCCAAACCCAGATGTGTTTCTCTTCTTCTTCTTTTTTTGCAGTGCATTTAGTGTTCAATCCTGTGCGCTGTCTGCGCTTCAAATAACTTTATTGACAACATTGTCAACCAGAAGGTATCCTACCCGACACCAGGGTCAACATTTAATGAAAGAGTAGACTATCTCCAACCACTGCAGATGTGCAGTAGTGGTTGCAGATGTGCTAGTGGTGTGGCTTCATTGCTGACAGCAGTGTCCAAACCCAGGCCATTGACAATTGCTGCAGCCTTCCATGCCAGCAGCAGCATAGTCTCCCCGTGCTGACAGGATGTAAATAAACCGTCGGTCGATATACGCTAGCATCCCACAGCCCAATAGGGGAAGGGTGTCCAAGTCAACGGCCCATTCATATTATGTGTTATACATTCTTCATGTACACACACACGCACACACCGGGTTCTGAAGTGCAGCCTTCATATTATGTGATAATACATGATTAAGAATTGGAAGATGCACGTGAGGCACGTGTGTCTGTGTGTGTAGTGGTAGCAGCAGCAGCAGCAGCAGCAGCATATTTCCAACTCTCTGACAGCCTCCCTTCACTTAAGTCTGCTTAGCAACACTTGCCCTCTCTCTCACTCTCCATACCCTCTCTCTCTCTCTCTCCAAGCACTCCCAGTCTCCTCATCCACTTGAATAGTGAGCTACAAAGGTTCTGTTCTCTCACAGAGGAGCAAACCACCACACATTGGTCTGTTCTGTCTGTGTGTTTAGTGGCGGTGGGTGGGTCTCTGAATGGGGATAATGAACCTGTGACCGACATAGCGTACAGTTGAGGGAATTGATCTTATGCACACTGCTGCCATAAGAGGCATTTAGCTTTTACTTCATTCCTGTGCCGTGAGTATGACGTAAGAGCAAAATGGCCACTGTGTGAATATGATCCCTTAAAGCAAAATGGCACTTTGGTTAGGTTGTGTGCATACACACGCACACACACGCACACGCAGGCCCAGATAAAAGCTCCACTGAAGAGGCACAGCCAGCCTCAGACAAGACATGGGCCTGCTGGCCTCAATTTCGAGTCTCCCCATCCTCTGGAGAACCACACAGCCTCTCAAAGGTGTGTGTGTGTGTGTGTGTGTGTGTGTGTGTGTGTGTGTGTGTGTGTGTGTGTGTGTGTGTGTGTGTGTGTGTGTGTGTGTGTGTGTGTGTGTGTGTGTGTGTGTGTGTGTGTGTGTGTGTGTGTGTGTGTGTGTGTGTGTGTGTGTGTGTGTGTGTGTGTGTGTGTGTGTGTGCGCGCGCGCGCCACAGTTTGTTGGTTTACAAGAAATTGTGTCATCCTCCCACTTTGCAGCGTGATGGAATCACAGAGCGATGGGATGTCTGTTAATGTATGTGTGTGTGTGCGTGCATGTGTGTGTACGCGTGTGTGTTGTGGCCTGATTATGACTCACAGAGGTGAGCTCTGACAGCTTTGGTAATTAACACAGTAGTGGAGGATGGGGCAGGAAAGTGGAACACACACACACACCTAGATAACTGCTCCGGAGGAGCCCAGTTGCACAACGGGGCAGAAACCGTGTGATTGTCTGAGCATTTTTTCGTGTGTCCCAATTCTTTGATCATGATCATGATTTTGTTTTTTTAATGCCATGTCAAAGCCTTTCAGGTCACGCCCCCAGGTACACGCTGTTGGAGTGTGTCAGGTAGCTGCATGTCGTGTGGGTGTATGTGTGTGTCAGGGCTTTGTGTGGTCTGCCCACTAGTCAGACAGATTGTCCATTCATGAGGTGCAGCCTTGTTACAACCTCGCTGTTGTAAATGGTGCAACCATAGACTCCTAGCTGCCTTCTGGGAATAGACTCTGAAACGTGAGAGGGAGAGGTAAAGTTGGTGAGAGAGAGAGAGGGAGGGAGAAGGAGACAGGAAAGGGGGGAGATGAATAGGAAAATTGATCGAGAGAGGAAAAAGGAGAAGGCTATTTGGGACGAATCAAATAAAGATGAGACTGTGTCGTTAGTTTCCTAATTAAACCACTCACAGGAAATGCAACTGAGAAACTGTGTGTAAATATATTACATGTTGACTGATTTCCTAGCTATCAGTTTTCCAACTCTTGAGTTTAAAGGACCGACAACTGCTTTTAACTCCCTTAAGTCGTCCCATTGGCTGTAGTGTGGATGGTTAAAATGGCTGACTAAATGTGCAGAGGAGAGACACACACACACACACACACACACACACACACACACACACACACACACACAGTCTGCACACGCACCTGCCTGTAGCTAGGTGTGTCTGTATGCGTGTGTCTAGACAGTGTCCATGTGGTCCAAAAAATGTGCCTGAGGCCTCAAGTCAAAACTGGTCGGGAATGAACCTGTCCTTATCTGCCCGTCTGTCTCTCTCTGTCTCTCTCTCTGTGTGTGTGTGTGTGTGTGTGTGTGTGTGTGTGTGTGTGTGTGTGTGTGTGTGTGTGTGTGTGTGTGTGTGTGTGTGTGTGTGTGTGTGTGTGTGTGTGTGTGTGTGTGTGTGTGTGTGTGTGTGTGTTTGAGGCACTGGCATGACTCCTCTAGCTGATGCTTATCAGTGTGTCTGCCTGTCTCTGCTCTTTCTCTCTGTGTGTTTGGAAAGAGGGAGGAACAGGTGTGTGTGTGTGTGTGTGTGTGTGTGTGTGTGTGTGTGTGTGTGTGGGGGGGGAAGGAGCAAGCAGACAGTCATATGGTGTCTGGCTGCTCTCCTGTCCACACTGTCTGCCTCTCTATTTTAATACCCCCCTCTCTTCTGGCTGAGTGGCTGTCTGTCTGTTTATCTAGCCATTGCATGTCTGTTTGTCCATCTCTACTGTCTGCCAGTTTGTCCTGACCTCTGCCTGTCATCTGTTTTTCTAGCTGTCTGTCTGTCCATATGTCCATTTAATTACTGCAGGATAGGTTGCAATAGGAGCCTAATAATCCAAGCAAAGTTCACTTGGACACTTGGACCGCAGCCTGCATGTAATAAAAATGCAATTGATACTTTCCCTCACCGCCCAGAGAGGGGTCAAATGCTTACAACGTTGGGGCGGAAGACTTGAGTAATGTGAGAGAGAGAGAGAGAGAGAGAGAGAGAGAGAGAGAGAGAGAGAGAGAATTACTGAACTTTACATTAACGCTTTGAGAATAGCTTTAATTTTTTCTGTTGGATATTTTGTGCACTATAGGGCCTTGGAGACTATTCAAAGCCAGCTAATGCCTTGTGGGCTAAATAGTTAGCAGGGGTGGTATCATGTTAAGTACGACATCGTAGACACACCAGGATTGACTGAGTCGTGCCTCAAAAAACTGGAAGAGCTTGTTTGCTGAAGTCAGTGTAACTATGGCTTCTGAAGCAAGCTGCAGAACCTAGCTCATGGATGAATAGCTAATTGGATTAAAGGCAGCATGCAGTGGTGTGTGTATGTGAGGAGGACAGACCACCTTCAGCATCAGGACTGTTACATCACATGTTCACTCTTCCACACCTAGTTTGTGCACATTTAGTTATTTTCCACATACCCACAGTCCCACATACCAGTTAAGTGTAGATTGCAGTGATCCTCCTACAACAGAAAGCTGTAAGGTTCAATCCCTATTCCCTACCACAGCTACAGTGTGTATTGCAACGGAATTCTTCTGACCCAGTCTGAACATGACACTGGGTTGCTTTCATCCTACAGTACCCAGAATTCACTGCTAAGGCTTGGCTCTCAAGGTTGTTCTCTCAGCCATTGTCGCTAGTGGCCCCTAGTGGCAGAAGGGGGAATGTCTGTAGTTTCTGATGTCTACGCAACTACCTCAACGTGTGAGCGCGCTGTGGTGCTTCTTCGATTTGCTGCTTCAACTATACAGATATCGCTGACGGACTTATTGACCGTTACTCCTACCATCTATTGATCATCATTACTCCCAAATGACAGCGAGTGAAGTATTCCTTTTAATGTCCTCAAAGGGGAAGCTTTATTTTCCTCGTACACCAGTGGTTCTCAAAGTGGCGTCCAGAGACCCCCAGGGGGTTCCAGGAGGTCCCCAGCAAATGAGTTAATATAACATCAAAATCAGTTTAACCACTTTAAAACCTATATACATTTGCTATTTGACAGTAGCCGATCTACAAGCTCACAACGGGTCGCACTCGCATCGCAACAGGGAGTTGGAGTCTGTCTCCTCTGTAGGCCAAACAACAACAACTGCAGCAGCAGAACAGGATGTGGTTGAACAACAGACTGTGTGTGTGTGTGTGTGTGTGTGTGTGTGTGTGTGTGTGTGTGTGTGTGTGTGTGTGTGTGTGTGTGTGTGTGTGTGTGTGTGTGTGTGTGTGTGTGTGTGTGTGTGTGTGTGTGTGTGCATGCGTGTGTGCGTGCGCATCCCTCACTCCCTGTCTGAGAGAGAATCAAAAGACACCCAAATAAACCTTGTTTACTTCCGCCAGAGGGGAAAAAGAGAGAGAGAGAGAGAGAGAGAGAGACAGATGAGATGCACTGCTCCGTCCTCCTATCCCCCCTCACTCTACCACCCTCCTGTACCTCCACCACAACCCCGACCCCCTCCTCCTGAATGCCAGGCACATGAAAGGCTCAGAGGGGCCACCATGCAGGGGAGGAGGCATGGGAGAGTGGCATGGTTAGGTTCCCTCACTGTTTTCTGTCTCTCCCTCACTGCCTTTCTTCCTCTAACCCCCCCCCCCCAACCCCTCTCGTCCCTGTGTTTTTCTGCCCTGGGCTAGACTATGGAACTAGCCAGGACTGTTTACTTTCTCATATGTACATGAACAGCTATGCCAGGATCTCAACAGATGCAGAGACAATTGACGCGACAAAGCTAGCGTGCGTGTGTGTCTGAGACAGGGCAGTAGGGCAGTAGTAGAATATAATAATGCCCAACATGCACACACAGGGCCCTGCTGGGCTGAAAGGTCAGATCTAGATGTGGACACTCTTTATGGTCGCCCTAGATAAGATTTGTCATTCAGCTGGGTGAGACCAGTTGTGTGCGTGGGGGTTATTTCTGAACACGTTTATACTGTCCTGGGCTTGTATTTTATGAGATTATAATGCCTCATTTTCACAGACCATGCACACAAATCTTTCTGTGAACATAATGTTCAGAGTCAGTGTATGTCAGTAATATGGAAGCGTCGAGCAGTGCTGGAGAATTGGTCAGAGTGTGTGTGTGTGTGAGTGAGAGAGAGAGTAACTGTATATGTGTCTTTACTACGCGTGTTATAAGAGATTGTGAGTGTGCTCATGCTCGTGTGACAGCAGTGTGTAAACGGTCATCTGGTTCGACCATGTGACTGTATAAGTGAGAGGGACAGAGGCCTCTGTGATCGTCCACTGAAGACACACAAAAGTTTGGTTCGTTGTAAACTATTCAAATTAAACTATTCAAAACGAGGGTGAAATAGCCAGTCAAAAAAATCACCTGTTTGTGGCCCTACGTTGCAGCCCATGCCAGCACAACCACAAATGGTTTGGCTCTTTGTTGATTTTTGGTAGGGCTGATAAATGTATCCGAAAATATTGCCTAAATTAGATACTGTAATTTCCAAATCATAGAGGCTGCGGATAATTACATAAAAGAGAGTGGGTTCCAAATAAACATATAGTCCATGGATCAAGTACAAAACCTAGGTGAAGGATGATACATTTTTGCATGTTGAGATCACTGTCTATAAGTCATATTACGTTTCTAAATGTATTTATAAAATGTATATGAAATATATATGAAAATATTTTTTTAAATCTTGAAAAAATGATAATAAAAAACTAAATGTAGGCAACAATTTGGACCCATGAAAATGGGTCTGCGGCCCAAAAATGGGTCCAGCCCACTGGTCTAAATGGAGCGTCAGAGCTTTTGCAGAGAGAAGCTGAGAGACTGATAAGAGCCAGTTAGAGAGATGTAGACTTCACATCGAATCGCACTGAATCGCAATTACTCTGCGTGTGTGTTCGTGTGTCTAGTCTGTGCAGCACACATGCATTGTGTGTGTGTGTGTGTGTGTGTGTGTGTGTGTGTGTGTGTGTGTGTGTGTGTGTGTGTGTGTGTGTGTGTGTGTGTGTGTGTGTGTGTGTGTGTGTGTGTGTGTGTGTGTGTGTGTGTGTGTGTGTGTGTGTGTGTGTGTGTGAGACAGGCGCGTCTTCCTGTTGGAGTTAATGGCACACTGGCTACACACACACACACACACTTGCGGTGCTCCACTAATGCGTCTGCTGGAGTACTGTCACGTGCGCTAATGGTCTAGGGACCATATTGAGGCTGCGCAAATGGGTCAGTGTAAAAGTTCACAGGGCTGTGTATGTTGCAAAGCAGAGCAGTAGGCTTCTGTCTCATCTCACTGTACATTGTGTGCACAGATAGATTGATGGATGGATACAGATAGAAAGAAAGAACATTAATATGTGTGTATGTGTGCACTATGGCTGACATGATTTTGCAGGGTGGGAGAAAATCCCCATGCAATTTGCAAATAAATGTAGTGCTATTTCTGCAAAATTCTTAGATATGAATTACAAGACATGCAAACAGTGATTTCTCTGTAAAACAAATCTATAAATACTGCTATGTTACTGTATGTATGTAGGCTGGATGTGTATGCAGGTTGCATATCAGTGTGTAGGCGCGCTAACGGCAGCAGTAGCGGACAGGCTGCCCGGTGGTTAGGAACAGCGGGCGAGAGTTCAGCTGAGTGAGCGCCTGGAATGCTAATCCACATTGTCATGAGGCTGGCCTCCGCCTGACAACGGCCCAAAGACTAGCCAACCTGTGTGTGTGTGTGTGTGTGTGTGTGTGTGTGTGTGTGTGTGTGTGTGTGTGTGTGTGTGTCACAGCAGCAACTACAGATAAGAGAGGTGCTTCATTATTGCAGATTAGGACAGACGATCAGCACGGCATGTGTTAATAAAAGGAGATGGGGGGGGGGTGATGTGTTGGAAGGTGGAATGGATGGAGACAGATGAATGGAGAGATGAAAATGGGTGTGTTAAAAGACATGTGCACCCACCCCTGTTCATTATTCCTACTGCTGTGCAAACTGCCAATGCACTGTGTGACACCATAATATGCGTGTGTGTGTGTGGCGATGGGCGTTGGGCTGTCATCTGTCAAGATGAGCACGAATCACAACGAGAAACACAGGCAGCCATTAGAGATAGACAAAAATACACACACACACACACACACACACACACACACACACACACACACACACACACACACACACACACACACACACACACACACACACAGACACACACACACACAGACATATAATATATATTGTATGCAGACATGAGACTGTATTCCCCTTGCATATACTGTATATCAAATTTAAAAACGTGTTTGTCCATCTCTCTCTCTTTTCTCTCTCCGTCTCTCTCTCTCTCTCTCTCTCTCCGTCTCTCCCTCTGTCTCTCTGTCTCTCACACACCTTTTAATGAGCTGTCACTTGTCTCGTCAGCAGCACATGCTGCTGTCATAGAGGGCAGGCAGATGTACGACACAGATGACCTGGTGCTAATGTCAGCTTGCCCCTAAACACACACACACACACACACACACACACACACACACACACACACACACACACACTCGCCAGCTAGGGCTTAGCCTGCCTCAAACACTACTGCAGTGGGTTTATTATTGTTATTCTCTCCCTCCCTCCTTCCTTCCCTATCTCTCTCTCTCCCCCTCCCTCTCCTTTCCTCTCTCTATCATTGGCGCTCTCTCTCTCACTCTCTCTCTCTCCCTCCTACTCTCTCTCTCTCCCATAGTGCTGCAGTGCCGCCTCTCAGAGAGAGGGGAAAAAAATAAACGGCAGCCACAAGCACTCGTAAACAGACGAGCCCCCTTCTACGCAGGCAGCTTGTACGCACGCACGCACGCGCGCGCGCACACACACACACACACACACACACACACACACACCTGGCTACACATACGGCTCCAGCGACTTCCATTTGCATGCAAGCTCATTCATCCGTGTCCTTGTAAGTAAGGGACAACCCCCTGCACACAGACACACACACACACACACACACACACTAACAAATCTTGTCCAGTAGTTAGAATGAATGGGGGACACCCTTAAGCTTAATTTACAGGCTGGAAAGATGCATTGCGTGGTTAGCTTGAAGATCAGTCCTTTCCGCCAAGTGACACCGTGGTACTACAGAGTATAAATTAGGCCTAATACCTTAGCCGTCACAGTAAATTGCCGCTATTGTTCTGGGGCTGTTTAGCTCTGGTAATTGACAACGCCATACAGCACAGAGGAAAATCCTTTAGTACGGCCGATGAAAGGCTGTCCCTTGATTATTCTTTGTGTGTGTGTGTGTGTGTGGGTAGTCTCTGGATTAACGTGCATACATGGCTTTAAAAGGAATAGTCTATTATTGATGCCGTCCTCCTACTCGTGCCTCCTCTTTGCTCTCCTCTCCTCTTCTTCGGTCTCTCGCTCTTTTCCTTCCTTCTCTCCTTCCCGTTCATACTTTCTGTTATTTGACTGGAGCTAGGGCTGGGCAATTAACCCAAAACGTGTTGAAACTGACATTTAGAACCAATAACTGACTTAATCTTTCTCATGTGGGTTAATCAACTAATCCAGAAGCACGTTTTTTTCCCTTCTCATTCATCAACTAATTGACATGAATACGTTATAATAGATTTCTTTATAATCGATTTAATCGATTAGGCTGATTAACCACTTACTATTGTACTGTATTCATGTATTATACTTCATTGTGGTTACAATGGTGA
>NC_139942.1:23905039-23907539 GCF_963454915.1 Gymnoscopelus microlampas
GGGCGGGTGTATTTGAGCACGCATCTGATTGTCATTATGATAATTCTTTCTCTTCCATACGGTATGCAAGGATCAATAAACGTTACTGTGACTGCCATTCTTTGTTATTAATGTATGTGTGTGTGTGTGTATGTATGTGTGTGTGTGTTGTGTTGTGTTTCACAGGGTAAAACTGCTCCACCCACTCTGGTGTTTAACCGTCTCTTTCCGGACATCAAGGAGGAGCCAGGTCACCCTGCCCTGGTCCACCCCAGGTACTACACTACTAAAGTACACATACTCAACTAAATGTACTGAAGTACACAAGTAAATGTAATTCGTTACTGTCCCATCCTGCAGCACGCTGTCCTTCAACTACTTAAACCTCTAGACTTGTTAAACTGGATCTGAATTGTCTCTGTACTCTGACTACTTTCTTCCCTCTACACTAAATATCTTTGCCAAAAATAGCATATAGAGTGTAACTGGTTAAACAAAGCCTGTTCTCTCCTTCACTCTGCCATCTAACCCCCTTCATCTTTCCTTCCATCCCACCACTCCCACCTTCCACCTCCCTCCATGCCTCGTGTTTCACCAGCCCCCCCCCCCCCCCCCCAACAGCATAGATGGACTAGCTACTCTTTGGCAGTCCTCTCGCTCTCCCCAGTAATGTGGCGCAGATTACAGTCTGGAATCAGCGTGACCTAAACAGGCGGCCAGAGTCGAGGTCTAGCCACTCTAGTCCCCACGTGACTGACGTGACTGACTGACTGACTGACTCGCTGGTTGGCTGACTGACCGGAGGCCTACAGACAGCAGGCCAGACGGCCTTGGCTAGAGCAGGATTATAACGTGCAGCCTCATCCGGCCGCCCCGCCCACACGTCCCCGCGTCTGATTTCAGTTTCAAACCAACCAAGACCTGCGCAGACCGGTTTCCGTACGCCACTCTCGGCATCGGGCAGGGGGATGAATCATGTTTATATACAACTCAGCCCGCTGGCTTGACAGCCCCAAAGCGCTTTGACGCAGAATTTGTGCTACAAACCGACATCCATTAGGCGTTACACGCGTGCCAAGTACGAGGCAGCGTACATTATTCAGTCACGTCTTGTTGCAGCTTGTTTCTCATGCTAATTTTTTCCAGTCTTCTACTTAAAGCGAGCGGGAGCACTGCGTCTCTCCGTCCTGTGGAGAAGGAGGAAGCGCGCCATGGTTTCATGGTTTGTGCTGTAGTGTTTGCAGGCAGAGCCCAGCGAGCTGTCATGCTTAACCTAGTTCACAGTTCCAGCACTACTGCTGTCTGGAGGGGGACTGCTGGTGGGGGGAGGGGTTCAAAGCCTCTCCTCTCTTCCGTACTCGCACTCCTCTTCTCTCCTTTTTCTTCTCTTCTCTATCACGCACTATCTCTGTCGCTCTCTCCATGTCATGCTCTTCTTTTTGCTCTTCCTTCTTTCTCTCTCTCTCTCTCTCCCTTCTCTCTCTCTCTCTCTGTCGTTGCCATGCATCATCCTCTCTCTCTCTGTCTCTCTTTCTCTCTGTGTTGTCGCCATGCAGTCAGGAATAGGCAGATAACATTGGCTCAGTGGCTTCAGTGCATCTGCAGGCACTATCTCTTATGGTTGCACCCACTACCTGGACATCTCAGATAAGATGTGGCTCCATTCAGGCCAAGGCGCTGTAAAGACACGATAAGAAATCCATATTTGCCTCTCCGCTCGCTTACTGTAGGCTAACGAGACAGGGTCCGATAGTGGCGTGGCTCCCAAGTGTATCTCTGACATCATCTCGATGATGACGTCGGGTCTAGCCCAAATATGGTCATTAGCGACGGCGGGTCGCTAATGGCAATTAAGGAACTCAGCTTTTATAATCTCCTTCTGCTATATCCATGATGTCAGTCATCTCCAAATTTGGTCACGGTTTCAGCCTGATCTGACCCCACATACTGACAGACCCTCTTAAAGACGGCTAGCCTCCTACAGAGCCACTCCGTAAAACACAGGCAATTAAAGTTGCTTTTTAATAGCGTAGATGCATAATGGGCCAATGGGGGTTACAGCTAAGTCGTTAGCAAATACTCCCCGGCTCTTTTAGAGAGCAGATTAGCTTAACAAAGTGCTTTAAACTTTTAACTTAAAAAAATCGACGACCAACATCGTGGGAGGTTAACACTAAATGAACATTCATGGCCTGTCTCTCATGTCATTTTCTCTTTCCTTTTTGCCACCTGTTTACCTCGTCTTTCTATATCCCCCTCACCTCTTCTACTAGTTACATTACACATATTATTGATAAATATGAAATGTTTCTCTAGAAACTCCCTCTAGTCTTTCTGTATATGTAAGCTAGATATATTGGACTTCATTGCCATCTCCCTTATCCTACAGTACTGTACAGTATCAGTGACCTCTCTCTCTCTCTCTCTCTCTCTAGTTACTACCTGTACACATATGATAAGATGGTGGCCCCCAACGTGTCCCTGAGTAGAGAGGCGGAGGTCAGCCCTGATGTTCTGGGGG